>NC_137896.1:118884295-119450016 GCF_963455335.1 Martes martes
CTCAATCCTAGGACCCTGAATCATGACCTGAGCTGAAGGCAGACGCTTAACCAGCTGAGCCATCCAGGCACCCTGGGAGAGAGAGAGAGAGAGAGAGAGAGAGAGAGAGAGAGAGAGTCTTAAGCAGGCTCCAGGCTCAGTGCAGAGTCCAACTTCAGGCTCCATCTCACAACCCTGAGACCATGACCTGAGCAGAAATCAAGAGTGGGATGCTTAACCGACTGCGCCACCCAGGTGCCCCTTGATTGGGAAATTTTAAACAAAGTATGACAATGTGATGTTGACCAGACTGTAGGGAAACGTTCCACACTGATGGTGGAAATGAAGCCATAGAGCCCTTGAGGACGGCAGTTTGGTGCTATCTATCAATTTTTCACAGGCATACCTTTTGCTCCTCCATGGGGCTGCCGTGTGCCTCTGGACGTCTGCCTTTAGACTTGTTTTACGTGAGAGTCTTCAGTATTTAAGCTCTCATTAGCTTGGGTTTTCTGGTGTAGGAGACCAAAATGGGTCTTAACCGATAATCCCAGCCATACCACTTCAAGGAGTTTATTCCCGAGGTTGTCCGATATGTGTGTTCCAGCAGTGGAGTGTGGAACCATCTAAATGTCCATCAAAAGGAAAATATTTAAATACGTGCTGATGCTTTCATACACCCCCTGACAGGGGTTGCAGTGAGATTTTCCATGGGAATGAGGGTGCTCTCTGTGCGCCAATGTTCAATGACCTCCGACATGCTTTGTTAAGTGCCCTGTGTAGGAAATGCTACTATTTGTGTAAAAAATAAAAAAAAATACACCCTTGTAAAGATACAGACAATTTCTGGACAGATGTGTAGAAATGGATAATATTGGATGCCTCTGTGGCTGGGAGCTGTGTGTGGGGGCAGGGGTGGGGTGAAACACTTGCTCTTCACAGCATAGCCTTTTGGTACGTTCTGGATTTTATCGCATATATCTTTACCTATTCAAAAGTGATAAACAGAATAAAGGATGCCGTACCAGGAAGATGGTGCACCCTGAGAATGGGGACCCTGTCTTCACACTCACGACTACCAGGATTTCGAGCTGCTTCTAGATGCACAGTTCCCCCAAAACAGCGGGGCAGTTGGGAAGCACAGTTCTGCTACCCAAGAGCTGGGTAATGGTCCTGGAAAGACTGGATTCTAACTTGCTGTGTGCCTTTAGGCTGGTCACTTCCCCTCTCTGAACCTCAGCTGGACCACCTGATAGCCTAAGGACCTCCCAGGTCCCAGGCTCTGCTCTGGTCGGCGGGCCCATACGCGGTTCACCGCATAGCCACTAGGTGGCGTGCTGCCCCCGCTGCTGAGCGAGAACGTGGCTGAGGCCCACCCTGCTTTTAAGAACAATCAAGTCACCTAAGGGAATTTTCCGTCAAAAAGCATCCCCCATCTTGAGAATTGTAGGGTGAGTGATTCAGATATATGCAGAATGACAAAACAGAGGGGCTGAGGGCTCAGGTGGAAGATACAGTCAAGTGGTCCTCAACCAGAATGGCGGGGGAGGGAGGGGACAGCGGGTGTCCGCTGGCTTAAGAGGGTGGCTGGGACCCCAGTCCTGGCTCCAGGTTTTAGACGTCCTGTCAGTTCAGGGATATCTTGGTGGGGCTGGGAGCCTCGAAAGGCATGAGCTGTGGAATCAGGGATGGGCAGGTCTGTTGACCTGTCTGAGCCTCAGTTTCCCATATGCAAGATGAGTGTAATAATTATGGTTACCCTATAGGGATGATCTGGCAAGTCAAATCCTATATGTAGTTCTTACTAATCTCTGCCCTTGACACATGGGAGGGGGCGGTCAATGTAGCTGTCACGTGGATAAAGAGCAGAGAAACTGCTTCTATGGGGGACACCTTCTCCCTGGGATGGACATTCATGTCCCAGGGTCCAGACGAGAGGCATGAGGGCTTCTCAGAGGAAGGAGGTTTGAGGCAGAAATCTTCCAGAATGATTTTGCAGAAGGAACTAATCGTTGCTGGGCGCAGCAGGCATTCCCCAGCCATCCAACGTAGATGTTTCCCAGATTTTACTTTTTATGGGGACATGAGAGGAAAGGATTGCAGATCTCTGCTTAAAAGCCGTTCTGTTTAAATGTTATAAAATGTAAACGCTATGGAATAAGAAGGGAGGATGGCCTTTTTAAAGAAGTTTTTGGCCAAAGCCAGCATTGGAAGCTGCTGGAAATCGGTAGGGCCGTTTTCTGGGGGAAAATGACCTTTTCTCCACAGCAGAGATAGGTTTTAGCAGGGAGGGGGCAGGCAGGAAGATGACACGTCTTCTCCTGGCTGAAAAGTAACCATGCAGGAGGGGATTGGCACACTGTCCCCAGAGAGCGTCTCCCCCATGTTGTGTGCCTGAGGAAGGGGTGTCCTTTTGGCCACACCAAGGGGCTCTTTGCTCACCCCATGAGGCTGTCCCTCCCAGAAGGGGCTCCTTTTCAGTTCCACTCAAAGGACATCCCTGCTTGCTTTAGCCCTCAGAGGGTAGAGTGGAAACTGCTTTTCCTTCCCCAAAAGGAAGATGCCCAAGGAGCAGCAGATCCCAGCCTTTTTTCACCTTCTTTCTTCAAAAGAGTGCTAACAGAATGTTCCTGTTAGAATGTAGATTCCCAGATCGGTTGCCTGGAGATCGTCAAGGGATGGGTCTGTGAGCTGGTCCAGGCGGGCCTTGGGCTGCCTCAGCACCGTCTGATGAGAGGAATCTCGTTGAGGGGCCCTGGGGCAGGGGCTGGGGGACAGCACGGAATGATCCCAGAAGCGCGGGCTGGGGAGAGCTGGCCCAAGGACCACAGAGGCCCAATCTCAGGGACGCTGGCTGAGCAGATGAAGTAGCCCATTGCAGCCCAAAGCAAAGAGTGGCCTCATAGCCCAGGCTGGGGGGAATGAAGTGGAGGGGGAAGAACATTGTATTTTCTCTCCGGGCTCTGCTCCTTCCACCTGTGTGACCTTGAGCAAGTCATTCAACCTCCCTGAGTCTCGGCCTCATCTGAAAAATGGGGAGAGGGACTCCTGCCTTTCGAGGTGCATGCATCTGGCAGGTTCTCAACAGGGGCATCTGTTCTCTTTGCTCTAATAGACCATTTTAACTTGGCCCACGGGTTCCTGGGGCAGGCTTGAGTGTCTGCCTGTGCTATGGGGACAGGCCACGGTGGGCTAAGCCTATGCTCCTCAGAACTCTGCCCATACACACCCCTCCCTCGCTGAGGCCCCCCTGGGCCAGCCTGGCCAGGCTTCTCCCTGATACCCAGTCTCTCAGTTCAGAGCGGCTGACTCCCATGACCACCTCCTTGGTTAGTGCCTCAGTTTCCTGATGAACAAAATGAGGCAGATTGAGATACCTCTGGGGTTCCTTCCAACTCTGGCCAAATCTGTGAAATGATGAGTCCCGCATTATGCTGACAGTGGCCATGAAAGGTGAGCCCCAGGCAGATACTTCATGGCCCTGCTGGGGACAGTCCTCAGTGTCACCTCAGGGACATAGGGCATTGTCTGGAGGCAAGGGTCAGATTTTTGAGTGTGAACTGACGGGAAGGAAGGGGACAAATTCTCTCCACAGCTATTAGAAGCAGAGGCCTTTTGGCTAGAGCCTAGCTCTGCCTCTTCCCTTGTGTGACTTTGGACACATTATTTCAGCTTTCTACATAGAGTGTCCTGATTCACAAAGGGAGGGCAGAATCAGGCGGCCTCCTCGGGGCCTTTCAGGAATGACAGACCCATGAGGCTGGGACGGCTTGTTCCGAACCCGAGCTATCTGTAGGTTTCCCCACGAAGGTCCATCCGGTCCTCACTGTTGATGGGCTTGGAAGTGAGAGCTCCCCGCTTCCTAGGTGTTTGAGCTGTGGGATTTTGGACAAACCCACTGGCCTAGCTGAAGTGTGGAGCCCTCATGTGCGGCGAGGGGGCGGGCATGATTTTAACTGCTTCACACGTTCAGGGAGCAGATGAAGGGGTTAACTGTAAAGCGAGGGGCCAGGTTTGGTGAGTGAAGTGTCCATTTTAACACCTCAGAGCAGGGTGGAGTGAAGGTAGCCGCTGTTCATATTTTTAAAAAAAGATTTATTTTATTTATTTTATCGTGGGGAGTGGCAGAGGGAGAGAAGGAGAATCCTGAAGCCGACTCCCCACCGAGTGTGGAACCCGACACGGGACTCGATCCCAGGACCCTGAGATCACGACTCCAAGGCAAAATCAAGAGTCGGCTGCTCAACGGACTGGGCCACTGAGGTGCCCCTGATGTTCGTTTTTGATGCTCCCAGTGGGAATACTGTGCCAGCAGTGTGGGTGGTCTGGGCAGAATGCTGGCCCCAATGCCTGGAGAAGCTATTTCATTGCCCACCCGCACTCCCAGCCCAAGGCTGGCCCCGAAGGAGGTGGTGTCTGGGGGGAGGGACTCGGCTTTCCTCAGTTTCCTCAGCTGTTGATGGTGGAGGAGCCAGGTGGACGTGTGGCCCCAGCCCCTCCTGCCCTCAGCCGACTCCTGGAGGCTTCTGGGCCTCTCGCTGTCCTCCTTGAGGCAGGGCTCTGGGGCCACCACCGCCAGGGGTCTGATCTGTGGGCTGGAAGCTCTCGAGAAACATGAGGCCAGGGAGAGCCGGGGGAGTCCATCATGGGGTTTTAAAAATCTTCTCCCTTCTGGGCTGGGCTGCAGGCTCTCCTTAGCCTCCCTGGCAGATGAGGGTAGGAGGGAGGTATTGGGGGGGGGTGTTGGGGTGAGTAGCTTGTTCTCGGCCCTGGAAGCAGCAGCTGGGCATCCCGGGGCCCTCCAGCTCTGGGAGAAGCAGATGGCTGTGTGCTCCCTGCCGCTCCTCTGTCCAGACTCTATGGAGAGGGGACCCCCCCCTTCCAGGGAGCAGGTGCACCCGTCAGCCTGAGCTTTGCTGCAGGTTTACCTTCTGGAAACTCTAAATGACATGCATTGTTCCCCCATTCTGAAACTTCCCCTGGCTCCCTGTTGCCTACGGGCCCCCTCTTAGCTTGGGGGTTTTCCATTCTCCTCCTCCCTTTCTTCCTTCACTCCCTCCCACACTCACACACCACCCTCTGATGCCCGTGAGGCTCTAGAGAGGGAACCATGAAGGAGACGGATACAGAGCTGCTCTCCTCAGCCCACTCCCTTCCCTTCCCAAGGCAGCCCTGGGCTCTTCCCCTTGTTCTGGATCCTTCTGAGAGCATTCCCTGGGTGAGCCCAGATGAAGCTCCAGTCTCTGCCGTGCTGTTGCCACTGGTTATGCCCCAGCCTTCCCTCAGGGCTCGGTCAGGAGCAGCTCTCCCCTCGCCCACCTCCTGCCCAGCCTTGGAGCACCCCTTGTTTCAGCCACCGCTCAGCCGCCGCTCCTTCACCCTGACCTTCAGCTCTCTCCGCAAAGCTTGGCTGGCCATGAGACCACGCTTCTAGTGGTGGGGGGTGGGAATGGGCCTCGTCCATGGCTGTCCCTGGGGCCTAAGTCCTAGCAGTGGCACAAAGCATGGGAGTTCTCAGGGGGCCAAAGTTGGACGCCTCCAGGAGGGCACCCTCTTGCACTGTGGAGTCTGAAGGGGTCACTTGGCATCAGGATTCGAGGTGCTTCTTGGCCATCTTCATCTGAAGGGAAGCAGTTAGCCTAGCAGGGAGAGACTCAGGGAGTGTGGCATTGAAGTTCTCATGTGTTCAGCCCAGGCCTCGTGACCTTAGGAGAGGGGGCTGGGAGTATAAACCCGAAGGGATGGTCCCTAGGCCCACCACGAGATGTCAGAGCATCAGACAACACGCTCTGAAGTTGCTTCTGGAACACAGTGAGGCACCGGGTGGGGTTGTGTGTGTGTGGGGGGGGGGGGCGCTCTCCTTGTTGGGGTGGACCCTGTGGTCTGAGCAGCAGGATAGCCTGCCTCTGAGGCCACTGTTGTAGACATAGAACAGTCTCCCCTCGTCCCCACCTTGAGTGGCTTCGGTCCCAAATGGCAGGTGGCTGGGTGACTGGGCCTCATGATGTTTCCTCTGTCACCCTGGTGTGGGGGCCGGCCCCAGAGCTGAGGACGTAAATGGTGAACATTCCACAGTGGCTTAGGTGGCATGAGACCCTCATGAGACTCTTGGAAAGAGCCAAGAGGATGATTAAAAAGCCGAGACTGTCAAAGAAATGGTGTTTCATGGATTTGGGAGACTTTCCATTCACCCCCAGGCTGCTGGGTCCTGAGAGACCCCGTCTCATTAGTCAGAGGGACAAAGTTTCAGGTTACCCCCCCACTTCTACCTGCTCCCGGGAAAGGACGGACAGGGTGGGGTGAGGCTGGGTCTGTCCCTGTTCTCTCTCCTCTGCAGCCTGGCCTCCCTCCCTGCTCCCAGCAGCCTCAGCAGTGCCCTACTTAGACCCCAGGGAGGGGTCTGCCCATCTGTTCGCCGGGATGGGCTGGAGGGGGGAGGTGGCAGCAGATTCGTGTTGCGTGTATGCTGCCAAATCTGGAAGATTAATCCCAGATCGCTCAGGTCTTGGGAACAATGGAGTGGATTCCCTGCACCCTGCTCTTCCCTCCCAGCGGTCCCGGAAGCTGTGATCGGCTTACCATGACCCCCTAGAGGCTGCCGAAGCAGCAACTGGGGACCCGGTCCTCTGGCGGGGGAACAGTGGGAGGGTGACCCAACAAAGTGGCACAGCTAGCCAGGGGGGTGTGGCGGGTGGGTGGAGAAGGCAGAGACGCACGGTCTTGGTCAAACGCTGGTTCTGCAACTTACTGCTTGGTTGAGTGACCTTAGGCAAGTGATGGGACCGCCCTCGCCTCCTCTCCTCACCAGGGACACCGTTGTGCTTCCTTCCCCTGATGCGGCTCTGGTCACACACCTAGCCCAGCTCGGGACACATGCTTAATAAACCTTCTTTGCTCCACTCACCTCTGCCCCAACTGACCTAGGGCCCTGGAAAATCTGGCAGTTTCCTGTGGCAGATCTCAACTCTCTCAGGACAGCCTGATGGCTCTAGGGACGGCCGCCCCCTCAGGGTCAGACTGAGAGGGGCTGAGTCTGAGCTGGGAATCGGGCAGGAAGGACCGAGCTCAGCTCAGGATCTGGGGCTGGGGTGGACTTTGCCGAGTGGAGCAGAAGGAAGAAGCCCAAAGGAGGCAGTGCAGGGAAGGTGGAGCCGGGTGAGGAGCGCCTGCTGTTTTCAGCAAGTTCAAATCCCCAGCCCAGGTCAGTGACATCCGGGGACTCAAGGACTGTGCTCACGTGATGGGAGCCCAGCCACCTGCGAGCTTTGATTAAACAACCTGAGAGCACAGATAAAAGGAAGGAGTAAGTGGCTGGAGCCAGTAACCGTTCACCAAGAAGATGCCTTAATAAACGTCACCCTGAATTAAGGGTCCTCTATTTTGTCTAGTCCTCTTTGATATAGTCATCAAAGGCTTGAATAATGGCACCGGAGGCTGGATTATCAAATCTGTGGGTCACATGGAGCTGGGAGAGAGTGGGTATAGATTTAATAGTGGAACCGGGCTTCAACACCTGGAACGCCATCAAAAGCCTGAAACCAGATAAGATCTCGTAGTGCTAAGTCGGTGAGATCGTGCACTGACATTAAAAAGATCAACTGCTCTGCTCCGTGAGAGAGACGCCTGGCTCCCAACGTGTATCACAGGCAGACTCTTTCTCTTACCTGGAATTTGCTACCAGAATGCCCAGTCAAGGACAAAGAGATATCCTCAGGCCTCCCTGGTTTGGATCAATAAGCAGGAGAGCAGAGAGAGGAGGAAGGATCACTTTAGCTGTGAGTTGTCAGCTTGGGGGAAGAACGCTGTGTCCCCTCCCCCAACCTAGCCAGGGGGCGCAGTGGGCTCCCAGGAATCCCTCCTACAAATTACACAACACGGGGAGATGGCATCTGCTTCCCAGGTTGGGTGTCTACTTCAGAAACAAACTTGCTGCTCTACTCTCTGCCTGTTTGAACAAGGGCAAAGAATACTGGGGAGCGGGGGCAGGGCTCCCTGGGAGCTGTCTGCACTCTCGCCACCTGGCATGGTCAGGATGTGTGTGTGTCCAGTGATTCAAGTAGACACTGGAAGGTGGAAGGGCCAGCTTTGGATTTTTACAGCTCTCCGAGAGCTCTAGGTGTGGGGAAAGAGGAAGCTGGGAGGGGACCTCCCCCCTCCAAAGGCTGGAGCTCTGGGGGCACTGGGAGAGAACCTGGTAAGGACACCAGCTGCACAGTGTCCCCACTAGCCAAAAGTGTCTTTGTTCTGCCCAGGATGAGGCAGAAAGAGAGTTTTTACTACAAAAGCGAGGACGAAGCACAAGTGTGGTCTCCCATGTTGGACCTGTGCACTCTGGAAGGGTAGTGCCTCTTCAACCCCGCTGATGGCTCCAAAGCCAGCCCCAGGATGTGAGCCTTCTTCCTGCCCCTCTGATCTGGTAGTCAGACCAGAACATTCTGTACCTGGGATGACCTGGTCCCATGCTCCCTCTGTAGGGAACAAGAGCTGTGGAAGAGTCCTGTTTTGGGAATTTGGCAAGTGTTGAAAGCATCACTTTTCCCCCCAGAACCTTTGCCCTTCCGTCTGAAGGGCTGGAGTTGTTGGCTGGACATTCGGCTTCCCTTGGTCCCAAGTCTAGGGCTCTGGGCAGAGTTTGCCCAGGACGCAGGGTGAAGTGGGGAAAATGTTCATGACCCTTTGTCTCCTTCTGCTAGTGGGTTCTGTGAGCCAGGTCCACCTAGGGGCTCCCTGAACCATGGAAACAGCATGGCAAGCTGTGTGGGACAAGCCACTGGGACTGAGCACCAGCCTCGGCCCCGCACGTCTGCGGCCAAGGAGATGCCCCAGCGGCTGGTGTGGCTCTCAGATGCGGAGGTCACCATGAAATGGTCCCAGTTTTCAGGACCTCCTTCTGAGCTTCAGTTCTGACAGCTGTAAAATGGGAACGTTAACCCTCTCCTAAATCACAGGGTTTTCCAATGGTCAGATGAGAGACCGTAGTGAGAGAGCTTTGTCAATGGAAAATGCCATCGAGTGGGTTCTTGGGGGTTCACGGCCAGAGAAGATCACTGAGGTCAATTCCATCACAGCCCCTGGCCTAAGGGGGTGACTCCACACACAAAGCCCTCCCCTGCCGCTGGGAGACCTGGGGGCAGGGGTCTTCTGGTGCAAGTGAGAAATTTTCAGGATCCGAATGGCTCAACCTCAGAGATTAGCGACTTTCATCTGGCGCCCTTGTTGTGTGTGTGTTGGGGGCGGGTTGTAGGGGAGTGGAAAGTGAGCCTCTCTGGATACTAATCCTGGCTACATCGTTATCTTGCTTCACGACCTTGAGAATCTCACTTCCACTCTGTGAGCCAAAATCACTTCCTCTGAAAAAGAGGAGCTGGGCCAAGGATCTTGGTGTCTCTGTGTGTGTGTGTTTGTGTGTGTGTGTCTTTGCAATCTTCCAAAGGTGGTGGCGGTGCCCAAGGCTGTGTTCCAGCATCGCTGTCACCTGGGCAAGAGGAGGAGACAACGTCCTCTGTAGACAGCTCCTTCTACCCCCCACCCCCACCCCCCGGGAAACGATTTCTCAGCCTTCCAACTGGGACCTAGCTCTGGGAGTCAGAGGGGGCCCCTACTTGATGCTTCTCAGTGGAGATGGCCACAGGCGCCCTGGGTGGGGAGGCTGGCATGGCCAACATGGGCGATTTTCCTACAGAAGTTTTCCCCTGGTGTTGGCTTCCTGAGTTAAGTAGTAGGGATGTTGGGGGGCTTGGCGGGGGCTCGTGCTGAGCCTGTAGAAAGAACTAGATGGTCTTCAGTGGGAGTTGGGAGGGCCTCAGGTGGGACAGGATTTCTTAGCTCCACTGGCATCTGCCATCTTTGGAGGGTGACATTTTTAGCTTCATAGTATCCCCTCTCACCAAGGTTCTGAATTAGAAATGATGGGCCCTGAACAGCTCTGTGAAAGGACACAGTGAGGTGGGTGAGAGCTTGGGGGCCATTGGTTCTGGGCTCAGATCCCAGCTCTGCCACCAATCCGAGGCTTGAACCTGGCAAGTGAGCTGCTCCGAGCCTTGGTTTGAGCGGACACGTGATTGAGAATAACATGTGTATTTTGCAAAGGTCATGGTCCTCAGTTACAGAAGGACTTATAAGCAAAACTCCTTTTAGAATTTACTGAGGGGAAGGACAAGCCTCTTGAAGAGACAGATGTCACTCGATCGGCATGTCCCAAAGTGTGCTCTGTGAACCCAGGCTGTGAGGAGGCGGCATGCAGAGGCGTCTGGTACTATGAACTAACTTGGGGAAGGCCAAGTTAAGTACAGGTAAACGGCTGTGTCTGCTGCGGGGTTTTCCTAACCTTCACTAAACCAAGATCGCTCAGGAAGCTCCACGCGTGAGTGACGTGTGCCGCATTTCCCCAGATTTGTATGCCCATGGAACTCTTTTCGCACAAAGCATACCACATTTGGGACCCATTTGGGGAGGAGCTGTCATTGCACGCCTTTCTCTCTGGGCTCACAGGAAGATTCTGTGTCTATCTGAAGCTTACACAGATTAACCACATCAGCGGGGATCTTGGTATATTTATACCCCACATCCACTCTGCGGTGCTGGTTTTCTATTTTTGTTTTGCTGTATATATATTTTTTAGTGCAGGATGCCTCCGATGCTGGGCGGAAGTGAGGAGGTTGGGGATGGCATCCCGCGGGGATAAAGAGACCACAGTAGTTCTCCAGACGGTTCTGAGTCTGTAGGAGCTAAGGGCGGGGTGCTGGGGGCGGGTCATCACTACCATCATTCCGATCACCCCTTGGAAGACTGGGGTGAATGTAGCCCCTTGGGGATTCCTTCAAGTTCTGATTATTTTGCTCCCAGTGAGGAAGAAAGGAGGGCAGGTGTCAGCATATTCATGTCCCGTAAGAGCGGCTTAAGAAAGTAAAAGCGACCTTGTGCTGGTCCCTGCTGACCTCAGAAATGACATCATTTCTATTGTTGCATTTAGCTTTGCTATGAAAGAGAGAGACAGCTGGGCCACAGGCAGGAAGCCCTGGCTATGGATGGGGTAGTCTTAGGTGTGGGGAGCAAACGGGGACTAAGGTCCAGTTCTGTCACAACTACGCTCAGAGCCGTGGGCCAGCCAGGATCCCACCAGCAGGTGCGGGGAGCACGGTCCCATGAAGACCAGAGAGGAGTCTGGGTGCCATCACCTCTTTCTTTGAACTCTGAACCCCCAATAAATAGGTTTCTCCCTGTATATTTCAGGTAATCCAAGTGAGTAGATGTGAGAACTTGGAGAAGTTGCCCGTACCTACCCCTCCCCCTTTATTTCCCTGGAGCATTTTGACCTGTAGGGAGCAAACCATTAGTGGACAGAGAAATCAGTTTAGTGGGTTGTGACCAGCATTTTATAACACGAACTAGAATAGAAAGTTCTAGAATGCGGCATTGGCTATAGAAGGGGTTAAATATTATTTCACAGAGGATAGATAGGTAGGCAGAAAGGCATGCAGATAGATAGAAATGGGGTTGTGGTGGACAAGGTGTTACTGTGGGCCGTACTCAGTGACATCTGGAAGCTTCTGGCACCAGCTGGGAGGGCACATCTTCTCCCCAGATCTTTTCTGGGATCTGGGGCCCAATCCCAACCCAGTTATCCCTCTGCACCCAGAAAGAAAAATACCCCGAAGACAGGTGCTTGTGATGTGTTTTCCGTTGAAAAGACATTTTTGTGTCAGTCAGACCCCTAATCCCGGGAGTCCCCGCTGGTAGAGAAGAGACTCCCCACTCTGGCAGACAGGAAGCGGTCCCTGTCAGCTGGGGTGCGTCCGGCCAGACTCTGCAGGCTGCGTGAAGAGTGGGAACACTGGATTTGGAATTCTCAGTCTGGTTCTAATACTGGGCCTGACAGTCATTTCTGTGTGACTCACGGCAAGTGACTTGCCCTCTCTGGGCTTCTGTGTACTCACATACAAGGGGAGGACTGGACCAGGTGATCTCTCTTCAAAGGTCTTATCTTGCTCTCATAGGCGTTCCAGGATGACACTGAGAAAATCTGGATCTTGGAGGAAATTACAAAAGGGATGGCAGGGTTCCCCCAGGTTTCTTCCTAAGGCCCCTGAAGCAAAGGCTTTGGTCAGCCTGAGGCGCGTCAGCTAGGTGTGTCTGTAGACCTCGGCGGGGCGCATGGCCGCTCCCTGGCAGTGCCAAGGGTACACGATACAGAGGCAGCTGAGCCTGAGCCCGGTCTCCATGGACAGCATTTATTAGACGCCATTCTCAGTGTGAAGACAGATAGGCAGGAGGGGCGGAAGGGAGGCTGTGGCAGCCGTAGCCTTTGGGGTCCAGGGGCTGCCCGGGGTGGGGTGTGGGCGTGGGGGCCTGTCACCCACACGTATTGCATATTCTGTGGCAGTGTGCCCAGGCATAAGGCATTGGGGAAGCAGAAAGGCTGCCTGCAGTGGGAGGGCATGAGGGGGGAAGCAACACTGGCCTTCCAGCCCCCTGGGAAACACCCAGCTGGATACCGAGCAGTCTGCCGTGCTCTGCGGAGGACCCTGGGCCTCCTTCCTCACCATCTCCCTGCGACTTTGGTTGTGGCTCCCTCGGGACTGACGGGACAGGACCCCTCGAGGGCAGGGTCACACACAGGACAGAGGCAGCCAGCACTGCCCCGCACCCCCACACAGAGACACAGAGGGCACCCCGGGTCCCGGGCCTTCTTCTCCTTGGCACCTGGGCAGCCAGCCAGCGACTCCACACAGAGACAGGACTCACACACAGGCTAGACTGCTTCTCTCTCGGGGTTCCCAAAGGCTGGAGCCCGTGGCAGGGGGTTGGCTGAGGCCAAGCGCCCTGGGGGTCCCCTACTCCAGCTTCCCCGAATACCTGGGCTGACCTTGCTCAGCCGTGGTAGAGGACTGACATGGGTACAACACGGGAGGGCAGTCTTGAATGGGAAGAGCCCACCCCCCCCCCCGCCCACCCCTTGAGGCTGCCCGGAGACACGGGGCCAGCTCCAGCCGTGGGGCCAGCAGTGGTGTCTAGGGCCTCACCTCCTTCTGCTGCTCTGCGCCCGGGCTTTCTGGTTGCAGGCGGGGTGGGCAGTAGGCCCGCCGGGTCCAAACTCCCTACCTGGAAGGGGCGGTCCTTGCTGCAGCCTTAATTTATCTCCACTACCTGGGACACAGGCACCAACACCAGCTGCGGAGCCAGGGATGATGTCCCGGTAGGATACACCTGACATTTCTAGCTCATTCTGCCCCATTCCCCAACCCCCACAGTCTCGGCTCCTGGCCTTTCTTCCACGAGCCTCAGGCCTGCTTCTCGGTCTGTAAGCAGGCAGTCCAGGAACTGAGGGCTCCTATCCAGCCTCAGGGGCCCATTCAGAAGGCCTGCCTTCTGGCCAGGTCGCGTAGAGGCTGAGCCCCGATACCAGCTCTGTCCTGGGGTCTGGTTCTGGTTGAAGCCCCAGGGGCTCACACAACAACTCGGTGCGCTGGGCAGGAGCCTCGCTTTCAGCAGCGGTCAGAGGAGTCCGAAGGAAAGGGAGCCGAGGCTCAGAACAAGCAGCCTGGATTCTCGTTCCCCTGGGCCTCTTGCCATCTGTGTCACCCTGGGCGAGGCACGTGGCCCGTCTGGGTGTCCTTATCATCTGTGAAATGGGGGTGAGAACTCCCGCCCTGATGATCTAACCAGGGCACTGTGAGAATGAGTGAGTAGTCAGGACAGGGTTTTCGGAGGCTGAAACTCATTCTGCAGATTCATTGTCAGCAGTGGCTGGGGATGGCAAGTATGAAGTGTTCTGTTTGATTCTAAGGGCAGTGTCTGAGGCTGGACTTGTCTTAGCCCAATGTGGTTGGAGGCCAGTGAACTCTCATCCACCACTCTGCAGACTGGGGGTGGGGGCTCTGCCTCCCCGTCCCTTTTCTGTCCCTCTGACAGCCTGCCTGTCCTTGCTTCAGTCTGCCTGCCTTCTGGGGACTAGCTCTAGGGACTGCTGGGTTTCCACTTTCTCCATTAACTGCAAAGCCATGCAAAACAACACAAAAGGTAGTGGGAGGTTAGGAGACACAGCTGGGGATGAGGAAGGGGAGTGGGGCTGAGTGGGGGTGACCTGAACAAAGACACCCTGGCCTTTGAAGCCTCGGGAAGGTAGGAGACCTGGCAGGACAGAGGTATAAATAGAGATGCAAACTTACACAGAACATGAAGTTCCCTCCAGACGGAGGAGGACGGTGGGGGGTGGTCTGGGTACCAGCAGGGCCTCTGAGAACTGGGGAGCTCCTTAGATTTCCAGAGGGATGGGAGGCTCCCAGCTTCTGCCTTCCCTCCCCCACCCCCCACCCCCCACCTTTCACATTTCTTGGAATTTGCGGGGCGCGGATGTCCCGAGACATCCTCAGAGCCCGGGCTCCTGCCAGCTGGTGCGCGAGCAGGCACAGTTGGAGATGGGGGTGCTGGGGGGAGGGTGGTGAGGGGTGTGGGGGGAACCCCATGGGGCCTCTTGGACCCCGGTTGCTCCTCGTCCCCCGCCCCCCCGTCCCTCCCAGGTGCTCCAGGCCCCCGCGGGGGCGTTCACACGGAGCTCCTGCGCTTCATGAGGCCGCGGAAGGTGGACAGGCTGTGCAGGCCCGTGGACACGGAGCTGATGGCCGAGCGCTGCGCCCCGCTGCACAGGCAGCGGTGTGAGGGCGTGTCGCTGTAGCGGCCGCCCCCTCCGGGCGACGAGTGGCTCTGCTCGACGCACGTGTCGGACGTGGAGAGGTCCCGCGGGATGATCATGGGGATGGAGTACTGCAGCTTCTCGCGGCTCTTGTACCAGAGGCACGAGCACATGGACTGGAAGTGCAGCACCTCGGCGTACACGTTGCGGAAGCCGCCACCGCCGCCTGCCGCGGCCGTGGACGAGGCGGTGTCCGTGGTGTGCGCGCTGCCGCCCGCGCCCCCGCCCCCGCCGCCCCCGCCGCCCCCGCCCGCCTGCCCGTTGCGCGTGAGCAGCGCGCGGTGCTCGGCGTCGCGCTTCTCGTCCTCGGCGTTCATGGTCATGAAGCGCAGCACCACGAGATTGAGGAAGGCGCCGATGACCGTGAGGCCCGTGAGGATGTACACGAAGCTGAAGGCCACGTACTGCGGCTGCGTCTGCAGCGCCTGGTCCTTCTGCAGCGCCACGTAGTCGCCGAAGCCAATGGTGGTGAGCGTGATGAAGCAGTAGTAGTAGGCCTGGAAGAAGGTCCAGTGCTCGTAGTAGGAGAAGGCGGCGGCGCCGATGCACAGCGTGCTGATGCACGAGAAGAAGCCGATGAGCACCATGTTGGCCATGGACACGTCGGCGCGCCGCATGCCCAGCCCCCTCTTGGCGCGGTGCAGCAGGTACTTCACGAAGGTGTTGATGCGTTCGCCCAGGCTCTGGAACATGACGAGCGTGAGCGGGATGCCCAGCAGTGCGTAGAACATGCAGAACACCTTGCCGCCATCGGTGCTGGGCGCCGCGTGGCCATAGCCTGGGGGAGGGGAGGGTAAGAGGAGAGAAAGCACTGCGCTGCGGGGCTGCTCTTCCAGAAAGCCTGGCCCCCCTCTCTGAGATCTCTGCCCTCCACATCCCCCGCTTTGCAGATTCGGACCTCTCCTTCCAGCAGGAGAGAAGACAGCACACACTTAGGGTGCATCCTTGACCCCGTATGCTATGCCAGTTCCTTGCTGGTGCTCTTGGTTTACTCGTAGGGTAGGTAGGAAGGAAGGAGGAAACAGGCAGGGTTAAGTGACTTTTCCAAGGTCACAGCCTTTGGAAGTAGAGCAGCCCACTTTTGAACTAGAGTCTGTTTGGCTTCAAAGACCTAGCCTTTCTAAATCTAGAGAAGGAGATGACACATAGAGCTGAGGGAGGCAGCAGGGAGAGTGTGAAGGGTGCCGGCGAGTCATTTGGGAAACGTGGGTTCTAGTTCAGTGTCTGTGGGCTTTTGACCTATTCCTTGTCGTCTCAGGGCCTCAGTTTCCTTGACTGTAGTGGATGGAGGTAGGATATCCCGTGATTCAGTGTGGAGGGAGGGAAACTGAGACATGGATGGCTCCTTAATCATTTCCCTGCTTCCAGCCAAAGCTTATGAGGGGTAGCTGGCAACTGGGGCCCTCCAGTCTCCATGAGGCATCTGGTTGACCCATGTTGGGGGTCAAAGGGGACATTGCCTCTCTACTAGCTGGATGAATGATGCTCTGGGGTCTTCATCAGCCCCTAGTCTGGAGCCCTGGAGTCATCCTCTAGGCCGGACCCTGAAGTAGGGTCTGTCCTCATGGAGAGGTGACATTGCCCTTGTTAAAGCAGAGGCCTTGCCTGTCCTTCCAGGTGGTACCGTCACGAGCCAGACAAAACAAACCCCTGTCTCCTCCACACTGCCCAAAGCCCTCACTGAGCCCAGAGCCAGGCAGAAACAAAGCCTCTCTCTGAGCCAACCATCAAATGGCCTTAAGTCAGGAGTTGTGTCTGGAGACCTGGAGGGGAAAGACACTAGATGGGAACTCAGAAGCCCTAGGCACAAGTTCTGGCCCTGTCATTAGTAGCTGTGTGACCTGGGGCTAATTATTCAGCCTCTCTGAACATGTTTCCTCCTTTGTAAAATAAAGTCTGCTGGTCCTGGACCTGCTTTTTTCACTGGGCTGTTAAGATATTTATTACTTTTATTAATAAGATTATTATAATAAAATAATGCTGGTTGGCAGGATTTCCAATTCTTCCTCCTCCTGAAGCCTTATAAAAAATGTAACCAAATGTTTTTTCCATGCAGCTGTCCAGGATTCCTCACTGGAAGGGATCTTCTCTGCTTTGAGTGGCACTGAGAATGTTCAGCTTTGAACCCCAGGGCCAATATTACCACCATCCCTGCTCTGTCCCTTAGATCCCCCAACTACATATGTACAGCTAAACACTGGCTTGGGGTGGCAGGGTGGGCATGGCTGTACCTTGTCATGCTTCTCGCAAGCTTCCTCTCCCATTGCCCGCCACGCCCATGGAATATGCCCAAAATATGTGGACAGCAAGGTAGGGTACCCTGTGCTTTGATGTCTGATCTGAATTCAACTCCTGACTCTGCCGTGGACTGTTTTTGGTTTTGTTTTGTTTTGTTTTTTAAAAACCCCTGTGAGCCTTAGTTTCCACATGTGTAAAATGGGGCTAATAAGTAGAACCTGCCTCCCAGGGCTTTTCGGGAGAAATAAATGAGATAATGTGTATAATGCACTAAGCCTGGAGTCTGGTACATATCAAATGCTCAGTAATGGCTCACGATGATTAGCAATGAATGAAGTGGCAGATTTCCCTTTCTTTTCCAGGCTGGGGGGCATCTCAGTTCTGGTCAAGTTGGCATCTCTAACAGCCCAAGACCATTTGAATCGTCAACCTCAGGGAGACCTGGGGATAGCTGCCTGGAGTGTGTGAGGCTGTGGGATGTGCTTAGAATGGGCTCCCCTGCTCCCTACCAGGCCACCGAGCTGGTTGACTGTGCCAGGGGCCTGGAGAGTTGAGCCGTTGAGCCGCCATGCCTGGCCTGTCTGCGTCCCAGCAGGGTGAGAACAGATTGTGCCCGCCAGCCCGGCCACGGCAGCCAGACCACAACTCACCTCGACAGCTGGGCAGGCCCCGAGCCAGAGCTGCTTCTCATCCTGTCCTTTCCTGTCCCCTGGGGCCGGCACTGCACTGGGTGTGGGGGAGGGCGCAGCACTGTGGATGGGTCCTGACAGGGACTGGGTAGCTCAGGCCCAGCCCTGGCTTGACCACATACTGCCTGTGTGAACTTGGGCAAATCCATTTCCCTCTCTGGACCTCTTTTGCCTTGTCTGCACTCCGGGGGACAGGGAGTGGTTTGAGCTACTGCTGTTATACCCAGCTTGGGTGCCTGGGAACAGCGCCGTCGGAGGTGGGGAAGGGGAGACTGGAAGGGCAGGTATTTCAGAAACTGCGGGGTTTGTGTTGAAGCAGTGGTGATGGGATTTCATAGGAAAAGGCCACCTGAGAGTGTGGTCTAGGGGTAGGGTTGCCTCTGTGGGGTCAGTGACACAGAGGAGAAGGACCCCCTCTCGCTGTCACCACCACCTCGCCCTCTGAGGAAGTCTCTGATTTCTCTTGGAGCTGCCGTCCTTTAGGGAAACCCAGCGTCTGCAGGCCTGGTGCACCACGGCTGCCTGCAAGGTCCCCTAGATGCAGAGGGGCCTTCTCTGGACTGAGCGCCGCCCCTGTCCCAGCAGACATGAGGCCACCTTCTTCCCCCGGGGCCTGTCTGCACACGGCGACCTCCCTGCCTCTGCTGGCTCCCATCCTGAGCGCCCCTGCATTTTCCCCAGCTCCCAGCCGGAAGAGACACCTCTTTCCCCTGCCTGCCCCCTGGTGGTGTTCAAAGCAGTAGCACAGCCAGGCTTATCCAAAGGCTCTACCAACAGCTCTACCCAACAGCTCTACGTGCTGTCCTGTCCAGGGTGGCCCCAGGCTGGATGTGCCTCACCCTTGGGGTCAGAGGCTCCCCCACCCCGGGCCCACCGTCCCTCCCTCCCTCCCTACCGCAGATTGAGGCTTAAGGTCTTATCCTTCAGATACATTTTAAACTTTAATCCTGAAAAACTTCCACAAGGCCATTATTATGACTATCTCTGTTTTATAGCTGAAAAAGGCTGGAGAGGCCTTGTGAGTTGGCCAAGGCCTCCAAGACTTTCTGACTCATCGCTCATTCCGGAGCCTCAGAGCCAATCCATCACGCAGGAAGGGTGACCAGGACGGGAAACTGAGGCCCTGAGAGGAGAGCCCTCCCCTTGGAGCCTCATCCTTGGGCACTGCCCCGAGCCGGAAGTGACCCAAGCAGCAACAGGAGTGCGGTGCCCGGGAGACCAGATGCTTCTGCAAGTACCTGGCCCAGGGTCAGCACACTCCCGTCCCTTCAGCTGTTCCCTTGTCACTGGGTGAAAGGGCAAGGGAGCTGTGAGGGCCTGCTGATGTGGGCGCCCAGCTGGGAGGGGTGCCAGCTGGGGTAAAGCCAGTCCCGGGGGGCCATGGAACTTCTGGGAAGTAACGGGGAGTTTGGCAAGGCCTGTCTTTCTGCCAGCAGGCCTGCCGCCTGCCTGGGCCTTGCCCACATTGGGTGTGGGTTTACGAGAGAGGGGCCAAAGGTAGTCTCCACCTTCTCCTTGCTGTCCAGCTCTGCGAGGCTTTGGCCGAGGGGCTCTGTCTGTCCTTGCGTGTCACCGGTTCTGGGGCTGATTCCCTGAGAACCCTCCCTCCCAGGACCTGATGGCCTGACCAGCCAGAACTCATGGACCAACCACAAGACTCTAGCCACTGCCTCTCAGAGCTCTGGCCTGGGCTCTCCCTGCCCCCTCATCTCCCAGCCACCCTCCCTGAATCCTCAGACATATGGGTTCTGAGAGCCAGGAAAGTGCTTCGTGATCCTATGACCCAGTCCTTCTGCTGTATAGATGAGGACATAGAGGCCCAGAGAGGTAAAGTGAGCTGCTCAAGGTCACACACCCAGTGAATGGCAGAGCCAGACTATACCCGAGGGTCCTCAGTTCCAAACTCAAAGCTCTGTCCTCTGCCCTGTGGCTCAGTGTGACCAAGGTTGACTTGTTCATTCAACAAGGGCCGAGCAGCACCCACTTGCAAGCAACTTAGCTAAGAGATGGTTCTGGAACCTGGCTGGAGGCATACAATTCACCTGAGGAAGACAGGTGGCTAGACGTATTAATTAATTATGTGGTCAGACATAAATATTAATTATGGATATTTGGGGCAACAGGAAAATGAGAGGTGGGCAGGAGGCTCTGGGCTACAGTTTCTCTGTTTTCCTCCTGATATCACCAAGGAGCTCAGAAACTGGCCAAAGCTGTCTTCTGGGGATAGGAGCCCAGCTCTCCCTCCCTCCCAGCCCCTGCCCCTTAATGGATTTTTTCTCTCTCAGTGGCCAATTTCCTTCTAGTCAAAGCACAAATAGCTAGCCTGAATCCTTGGTGATGGCCTTGGCTGGACTGGGCTCAGCTGGCCATTCCCCACTGACTTCCTGTGCCCCTTAGTCTGAGTGCCTGACCTCTTACCCCTGGCCTAGTCGGCTACAAAGCCAGAACTCTGGACACAGCCTTGGGCAGAGAAAAAAAGCACAGGGCTACGGAGGCAGGAGATCTGGGTGTCTGACTTAACCCTGGCCATAACCAGTTTTGTGTCTTGAGCAAGTCCTTTACCCGCCCTGGGCCTCAATCTCCCTCCTCTGTGACATGCAGGATAGGGCAGAGATAAAAAGTACCCATCATTTTCCCTGCTATGGATGCCCTTCTGTGATTTCTTCCTATTAACCCACCCATTTGTAGAATCTACATTTTGAGAGACGTTATTTATGAAGAACGAGGTGTTGATCAGTGCTGCGTAGCTGCTGCATAGAACAGAACAGGCACTGGATAGATAATTGTGAAAGCAAGAATTCATTCTTTCCCCATGAAAATGAATTAAGAGCAGCCCTGCCAATCAGAACTTCTGATTAGCATGGGCTAACTGAATCTAGAGACTGAATTAAGTTACTCTTATGCTTTTGAAGTACTGAAAATAGATTATTTCTATTTTCTACAGGGGATCTCAGCAGTTTAGGGATGCATGTGACTGCACAGAGCGGGTGAGTAGCTCATCTTCTAGGGCCTTGGTGTCCTCTTTGTAAGCTGGGAACCATGACCCACAGACCTCACAGAGTTGCTGTGGGCATTTGAGGTGTTGGCAGACTTATGCTTAGGGCATTAGCATCTATGAATATTAATTATGAGTATGAATATTTTGGGGGAACATCAAGATGAGATGGTCTTTAAAGTTCCTTTTGGCACCAGCAGTCTGATTCGTGTTTCCCAAAGTTAATTTCCTGGAACACCAGTTCCATGGACTGCTCCTAACTGTTGGACGAGAGGAGGATTGCTGGGTTCGATTAAATGGGAGGAATGCTGAATTTAAGAGATTTGTCTTCATTGGATTTAAGTGTCAACTCTATCAGAGCCACACTCGGGCTAAGGCACGAGGCTGGTCAGAGTTGGGGGAATGGGCTAAGGTTTCCCACTTATTTGACCTCTGAGCACTTTCTTTACAGTGCATGTAGCTGGACAAGTGTTTCTAGAACACGATTTGGGAACTGCTTGTCTATAGCATCAAGAACTCTAAGGTCTTCTCTCTAGGTCTCTGACTTTGAGAGTCTCAGATGTCCCATCTCTGGCTGGCCCGCCCCTTCTGTAGATTAGAAACAGGCAGTCCTTGGCAATGCTTGGCTGCATCCCGTTTCCTGGTTCCCCGTAGACCTAGTTATCTAATGTAAATACGGTCACCAGCCAGGCTAATGTTTGCCCTGAGCGAAGATGGATCAGACCTGTGGCCCGAGGCACCCAAAGGCTGTGAACTTGCCAAGCCGGGCTTGTGCAGAGGTGGACACGGGGAGGGGGGCTGCCCTTGGAGCTGCCTGGGCCTGGTGGGGCAGCCAGAGAGAAGTGGGGGGGGGGGGTGAGGAAGACACAGGCAGCTCCAGGGGACCAGCCGCAAGACACAGGTGCCCCCAGAGGGTAGCTGGGCTCTCCTGCGGGGCCTGCAGAGGGCACTCAGGACTGAGCCCTTGGGTCCCCTCAGAAAGGCCCACTGAGCACCCCACCTCCTCAGGGGCCTGAGGCAGACAGGGAGCCGCCCCCTTGGTCTGGAGATGGCTGCAGTGTGGAGCCAGGAAGTGGGATAGGAGGCTCCAGGGGAGTCTAATTGGTGTGTTAAAGGAGATGAGGCGGAAGGAAGCTGGCAGGATCGCCCAGGCCCTTGGAAGGAGGGAGGAGGCTGCCAGGCTTGGGGGAGAAGGGGAGGAGAAGCAGGCCTTCTCCTCCAACCTCATGGTCCAGCTCTGACAACACCTTTCCCAGAACCCTCCGGGGTCTTTCCTAGTGCTGGAGACTCTGCTCCCCCTGCCTGGGCACAGCACCCGCCTTTTTGCTCTCAGGTCTAAAGAGAAAGTCTGCAGGGCTCTGAGCTCCCAGGGGGCTGTCAAGTCCCCTCAGCGTCCAGTGCAAGGCCTTGTGGGAACCGCTGCCGGAAAATGCCGTTCTATCCAGAAGGCTTCGAAGTCTGGGGTGCGGAGTTCGGGAGAGGAGCCTCCCCTTAGACACCCAGCGTCGGGCGGGGGGGGGAGGTGGCCTTGGCAGGAAGGCCTTTAGTGACTCACACCTCCTGTCCTTCCTGTGGCCCCAGGCCCCTGCAAAGTGAGGTCAGCTTCAGGGCACCAGAAGGAATCCCCCTGCCCTAGACCTGGCCAAGACCTGAGCAAGGCCTGAGAAACCACCAGGGCCTCACAGACCTGGGTTGGGGGGAGGGACCAGTGTGCACAACTGGGTCTGGAGTTTGTCCCCTCCATGCTAGCGCTCCCAGGAAGGACAGCTTGGCAGCCCAGAACCCTCCCTCCCTCCATCCTGCGCCCTTTTCAAGGCCTCTTCCCCATCTTCCCAGCTCCTCTTTCAACTCTTCTTCCCATTCCCCACTGGCAGGTGCTCTCCCTACCCCTGCTTTCCCACCACATTTGGCACATGGAGGCCCACTGCTCTCTCCTCTCTCCCTTTTAGCTCTACCCCATCCACATGAACCTCACTGCTATGATTCAGGGTCCCCTGGAGTACAATAGCCCCTACCACTCCCATCCCCCACCCTCCCCAGGCCCACGTGGGATTAGGGGGAGCTAAGGGGGAGGGTGCTGGTGTCATGGAAAATCCCTGCGGCAGCCAAGGTCAGTGTTTGCAGACACAGCCTGGCCTGGAGCCAGGCCTGCCTCCCCGGCCAGCTCCCTCCGGCCTATCCCAGAGGCTGGCTTTGCACGGGGGCCCTCGGAGGCACCCCAGAGCTGCTTTGGGTGCTTGGGGCTGCAGGGCCGATCAGCCCTGGAGGGCGCAAGACTATGTAGTTCAACCCACTCATTTTATGGATGAGTAGACTGAGGCCCCGAGAGGGACAGGGACCAGGACATCGCACCACTAACAGAGCCAGGACTGGCATCCGGGGCCCTCTGTCCCCGTCAGTCCTCACTGCAGAGGGGAACATCCTGAAATCTGTTCTGGTGGACGAAGGAATAGTGAAGGCTGTTGTCAAACACCATTAAATCAGGGGCTAGCTTGAGGTTGGCCTAGACCTGAGGTGGGCCATGGGGTCAGGGTAAGCAGACCCAGGTGATCAAACCCTGATCCTTGACCTCAAAACGCTTTATATGTGAAGCGAAACAGATGAAACATCTCAGTGGAAGCACCTTGGAAACGTCAATGTCCCGTCCAGAGAAGAGGCTACTGGCATCACACACATTGTTCAAATGCATGGCCTCAGTGGGAATTCTTTTAGGAAGAATTTAAGACAGGGGCTGAAGGAGGGCTAGAGGTGGAGAACTTGGGCTGGGCTAGCCGGAGGGGCTTTCTGGAGGAGGTGGTCTTTGCCCTGAGCTCTGAAAGAGGGATGGGAAATGCAGAGTTCTGACAGAGGGGAGCTGCTGAAGCAAAGACACAATGTGAGAAGACACGTGACACAGTAGGGGCAGAAAAAATACTCCCGTCTCAGGCTAGTGGGCATTTGCACAAAGCGGGGGGTGGGGGGGTATAGACTCTCAGGGAAGGCAGCTTCCTGAGATGATACTCATCAAGAACCTTAGCAATGTGTCTGCCCCGTGACCCTGCAGTGCCACTTCGAGGAATCTCGGCTGGGAAAAGAACCAGAGATGAGAACAAAGATTTCTGAACAAGGATGTTTATAGCAGCATTGTCATTGTGACAAATTGTAAACAGTCTGAATGCTCACCAATAAGGTTTGGCTAAACATATTAAGGTATATTTATGTGGCGGAATATTGTACGGCCACTAAATATACTCTTCAGGAGTGTCGTAATTACACAGAAAACCGCCATAGAATGTTCAGGAAAAATGGCAGGATCCAACACTGTACAAAAAATGGGATGTCCTCCTAAACAGATAAATGTAGCAAATGCATCTACACACATGGAGGAAGAGAAGCTGGAGAGAAACATACTAAGAGGCTCAGAGAGTTTATCTTTGAATCATGGGCTCGTGATTCATTTTAATTTGCGCTTATATATTGTCTATTTTCTACAAAAATCTATCACTTTTATAAGTAGAGAGTGATGAATTTTGCCAAAGCCCTGAATTTCTTGGAACAGGGAAGTTCACTTGAGCAGCGTAGGTCGGTAAGGAGAGCAAGGGCTAAGATGTGAGAGGCTTTGAACAGTAGGTGCTGAGAGCTCCTGAGTAGGGGAGGGACATGCCAAAGAAGCGTCTGTCCCATTGTCAAGTGCTCAGGCCTCAACTGAGTTAAGGAGGGGAGAGGGGAGGGGAGGGAGGGAAGAGGGGAGGGAGGAAAGAGTAGATACACAGTGTGTGGGAGGTTCTTGCCTTTGTGGGCTTCAACTGGGAGCTCCTTGAGGGCAGGGATTTTTGTCTCTTTGGTTACTACCCTTTTCCCCACACCCCACAGAGTGCTTGGGACGTGGCTGGCATTTCCAGCCTTTAATGACTCCCTGTTGAATGAGTCAGTTCAGGAAGGGAGGCATCACCAATGAGCTGGAGAGGTGAAGGGCGTGGAGACAGGGAGGAGGAAGCGAGCCTGAGGCCCTCAAGGGGCAGGGTCACACAGCAGGACAGCAACCCCACTTGTCCTTGGAAGTGCGCTGACCTGGGGCTTCTGGGCTCTATCATAGGCCAGTTGCTGTACCAGGTGGCCGTGGCCCAGGCCTGTGGCCTGTCTGTATCCTTCTGACCAATTGGCCAGGACATGTGTGAACTCAGAACTTCTAACAGATTGGATCTGGTGGGGTTTTAATTAAACGAATCCACCAGGGACAGTCTGGCACAGAGAAAGTAATTCTACGGTGCAATTTACAGTGGACTTGGCCATCTCAACAGATGGCTGGACACGCCAGTCCTCCTCTGTGTGCTTCTTGAAAGGCTGTGTCTCTAACTCTGGCATCTGGCTGGCGCGAGTCCTACACTTCACACTCTCTGGCTCTTTCTGTTTTGCCCATGGAGGAGAAGCAGGCCCATGTTGGCATCTCCTTGTCGGACTCCCCCCAAAGGGGCTGAACTGCTTCCAACAAGAAACGCTTCTGTATCATGGGAGTAACTGTGGCCAGCCCAGGTGTTCCCTGTTGGCCATACCATGTGTCCTGGAGTTGAGCCTGTCCAGAGCCTGGGTGCCTGAAATCTCAGCCCGCAGGCAGTGAGACAGGGGGACAGCACGGGCCCCAAAGGGCAAGCGTGCCCAGAATTAAAGAGTACCCAACCAGGAGTCAGAGGCCTGGCTCCCATCCCAGCTCTTGCCACTACCTTGCTGTAGGACGGGAGTTGGCAAACTTTTTCTGTAAATATTTATAGATAGTAAATATTTTAGATTCCCTAGCCCATCCATATGGCCTCTTGCAACGACTCAGCTTTGCCATGATATCGAGGCAGCAGCCAAAGACAATATGTAAATGAATGGGTGTGGCTGTGTTCCAATAAAACTTTATCTATAAAAACAGGTGGTGGGCCAAATTTTAGATTACGGGCCCTAGTTTCCTGAGTCTGCTGTAGGGCCTTCATGAAGGCACGCCAGCGTTCTGAGCCTCAGTTTTCATACCTAGCAAATGGAATGTTCGATTAGGAGGTTATTTCTTCTCTGACCTAGTTGAATTTTAGGATTTATTAAATTGCTAGCTCCCCTTGTCCCATGCATCATGCAGAGGCCTGGAGGAGAGAGGTGAGTTTTGAGCAGGGTCTGGGCCCAAACTTGTATGCGGAATTGGTGTCCGCAGTCTTTTGGAGGTCACAGCTGCATTTCCACATTGGTAGACACCACTCATGCTTTTCTCTTTCCTGATGGGCTTCTACTCTTCCATCAAAGCCCATCTCAAAAGTCACCCCCTCAGTGAAGCCTTCCCTGATCCTACCCACCTGAACTCATCAGTACTCCTGGAGCCCTTCATTCATCACTCGCCATGCCTCAAACATTCATCCATTCAACCAGCAGACTTTTAGAGTCCTTAATACGTGTAATGCTCTAAATTCTAGAGTAAGAATATTTTCTGTTCACAGGTGGTTTTCTTTCCACTGCCCCAGGCTGTCTGTCCCTGGACTCTTCTACGAGAATGAGAGTCAGAAGACCTGGGCTCTGGTTCTAGCTGTGCCACTAGGTGATCATGGGCAAGACCTTGCCTTTTTCTTGGCCTGGAGGCCCTTCTATGGGAAAGGAAGGAGGCTGGAGATATTCTTGAGGTCCTGTGATATTCTAGGATTCTGGACCTCTGGAGGGGCCATGTACCCTGCCCCATGAGCAGTGGAGAAAGCACTGCTGGGTCCCCAGAACCTGTGTGCCTTTGGGCGCACAGCTGCTGGGACCCCATGTGTCTGTAGAGCTGTCCCAGCTGGCCCCGGGCAGATGCTGGGGATTGCGTGAGGACCCTTGCGCTGTCCTGGGAGGGGGTGGAACTCAGCAGTAATCTGAATAATGCCGCCAGCTGAGGCAGTGGGACAGCCGGGGTCATCTGTTTGGGTACCAAGGCGTGCCCCCCACCCCACCCACACCCAGCCTCCTGGTGCAGGAGGCCACATGGGAGTCAGGGAGGAGACAGCCATATGTCCCCGCTGGGTGTCCCCAGGGCCAAGATGAGCCAGGGCGTTCAGGGAGACTTTTTGGTCCCCAGGTCCCCCTACTGATTGCCGAGCCCTGGGGGACCCCTAACTGCATCCTCATCTAGCCCTGGAGACCGGTCCCCAAGGCCTCGTGTCTTTGCTTCATTTGCTGTTTTGGCTGCCTGTGTTTTTCTTCCTTGTCTTTTCCTTTTTCTCTCTTCCCCTTCCTCCTTTCCTCATGTTGTCCTCTCAGCCTCCCTCTGGACCCTGAAGACAGCAGTGGTGTCTTGTCCTTCTTGGGAGCTCAGTGGCCGGCGCCCAGCAGCAGAGGGATACGGGCAGTGGGGCCAGTAGTGATGGCTAGTGGTGGCAGTAACAGTAGCAAATAATGAAGAACAAAGCCCACATTTATTGAGCATTCATGTGCCAGGCACTGTACCAAGGGCTTCCTGCTTATCATTTAATTTAATCTTCACAAAAACATACTGAGAGCAGTATCGCCTCCATTTTACAGGTGAAAAAACGGAGGCACAGAAAGTTCGCAAAACTTCATTTAAGACCGCACAGCTGGTGAGTGGCCCAGTCTGGGTACCTGTTCAGGCCTATGGCCTTGCACCACCTAGCCAATGTTAGTTGATTCGGTGCTGCATTCTGGAAGGCAGGTGCCTGGGTTTTCCAGCTGAGGAGACCGAGCCGGGTGGCTGGCTGACTGGGACAAGGCCACACTGGTATATGGCAGGGCCAGGCCTTCCTGCTCTCTTCCTTCCACGTCTCCGTGGCCTCCAGGCCTTCTGGACTGGGGTCCAAGCCAGTGCCCTCTCCAGTTCCCATTCCTCCTCCTTCCCATCCGGACCCTTCTCCCAAGAAGCTTGAGCTCGGCGTGCCCCAGAAGGCACCCACCAGGCTGGAGCCAGAGGGCAGGAGGCAGTGGGGTGTTCCGAGCCAGCCCTGGAAGAGGGGCCACAGCCTCTGAGGAGGCTGAGTGGGCAGCAGGGGACCCAGGAAGGCTGCAGCACCGGACTGGTCTCCAGAACACCAGCTGGAAAATCAGCGAGGCGAAGATGGCTTCATTCCCTCTTAGCTCGTCTGAATTAATCAATAGAGCCAATACTTCTTATGCACCTCCTCCTTGCACCAGGCAATCCGCTACGCGCCAGGAGAGGACATGGGGATGATGATGGCTCGGTCTTACCCTCTGGGAAGAGAAGCAAGTCAGGGGCAGCTGGGAGAAGACCATCCCTTAAGTAAAGACTTTCCCCAGGATACACCAGAGGCACCATTCTGTGACAGGGGGACCGTGGGCTCCCAGAAACCAGAAGGGAGTTGGAAGGCATAGCAATCTTGCCAACGCTTCTGTGGCTGGGAGTGTGGCACGTTCTGTTCCCTAAGGCCTCCAGAGAGGTTTCTGGATACCTGGGAGTATTGTTCGCGGGGGGTGGGGTGGGGTGGCGTGGACACCTGTCTGGGGCCCGGACCACTCGGCCCTCCTTGTCCCTAGAAACCGGGCCAAGTTTTCTGTCAGAGGCCATACTCTCTTTTCGGTCCCCTTCCCCCTCCATGTCCTCCTCCTCCTCTACTTCTGTCTTCTTTCCCTCCTCCTCCTCCTCCTCCTCCTGCTTCTACCATTTACTATTTTATTTAAGTAAACTTTTAATTTTAGAACAATTCTAGATTTACAGAATTATTGTGAAGACCTTCCTTCTTCAGCATTCACCGCCTCCCCTATGCCGCGGTGAAGCTGGCTTCTGTGTTCCCACCCCCCTCTCCCCTGCCTTCTCCTTCCCCGGAGCCTTCTGAGGAGAATTCCTCCGGCTCTGGCCCAAGAGCATCCCTTCTCTCAGCTCGCGGCGCGGCATCCGTCTCTGCCACTCACTTGCCTCTCCGGGCAGATGCGGCCCGGTGTGTTTACCCACCTCTTAATGCAGAGTGACGCCTCTGTGAGCGGAGCTTCGGTTAGTCAAGGCTGCTTGCAACAGAAAGCCAGGAGGGGGCTGGCCGGCCTGGGGGGTGCTGGACATTGGACCAGCTTTCTATGAGGTGGTCAGGGCCCCTGGGGGGAGACTAGCCTCCTCGCCCCCCGCTCTGTGATGCTGGCTGTGGGGTGGCAGGTGGGAGCAGGGAGAGGATGGGGGGGGCAAGGGAGCCCTTGCTTTGTCTGCCCTTAGTGCCCCTACTGCCAAGCGCAACAGCGTCAAGTACCCCAGTGCCCTTGCATTAACTATCTCCAGTCTTGCCATGACCTTCATAGTAGGCATTATTAGCTCCATTTGGGTGAGGAAACCGAGCCTCAGGGAGGCTAAAGAGGACATGCCCAGAGTCGGCAAAGCTAGGCTTCAGCATAGATCTTTTGGCCTTCAGAGTCCAGGCCCTGGCAGGTGTCCCTGGGACCTTGAGCTCTGTTGAGAGAGCGCAGAAAAGGTGTCCAATGGGCCATCATGCTAAGGTCACTGTAAGCTCTTCAGGGCAGGACAGTGGTTGTTCAAACCATGTGAGGAGGGAAGTCGTGTCCCTCCAAAGTCTGGTCCTTTCTGTCCCAGGGAGCAGCCTTCTGGAGTTCTCTTTGTAGACTGTTAGGATGCTTCGGGATGGCCCTGAGCTAGACAGGGCAGGATGTGAGGACGGGGCAGCTGGAGGGCAAGGGGACGGGGCCCTGAGGGAGGCTGTCTGGTGGACGTGGCCGGAGTGCCTGCCCCTTTCCTGTAACAACCTTAGTCAAGAATCTAGGCAGCCCCTTTCTACCACGTGACCTTGGCCTAGACCATAGTGGGTTGGATTCGTGGTGGCCCCTGATCCACCACAACCGAAGCTCTCAGCTGGGCTGAGCCAATCAGTCACCTCTCCTAGGGACTGGGGTTCCAGGCTGAGGGGCTGGGCAGTTTTGGGGGGCTGAGTCGCAGGGTTATAAAGAATTGGGTCCTAGGTGGGACCACTGTGAGTCAAAGTCACACATGAGTCAGAGTTGCAGGGGAAGAGAAGCCAGAGTGACTGGGCACAGCAGAGACAGGGGTGGTGTTGCCCGAGAGAGCGGGAGGGAGAGACCTGGGCTTCTGATTCCTGGCCTTCACACTGGCCAAGTGCCCCTGTTCCCTTTCACTTGCACTGGCCCAAAGGGGCCCTGGGCCTTTGCTAAGCTCCAGCTGTTATTCACGGAAGGGCTCAGCTCCCAAGCCCTGGACAGGGCGTGTGCCCTTCAAGGTGGGTTTCAGGAAACCCACCTGGGCACAGCACTCTCCAGTGTTGATGAACATTCCTGTGTAGCCCACTGGGCAGGGGTGGTCTGCATTCAACAGCTGGGGACAGTGAAACCTGGGAAAGTGGGGGTATCTCCCAAGGTTAGAGCCCCCAAGCCGGACCGGAGAGCCAGGTGTCCTGATTCCAGGCCTGCTGCCTCTCCCACCACTCACACTGCTCCCCTCTCTTGGTCCGTAGCTGGGTGGCCTGGGGTTGAGAGATACAGTGTGGAAAGTGCCTCGTACAAGGCCTGGTGCGCGGAGAGTCTCAGGAAGTAGGAGCTGTTATTAATGTTTTTACTTTTTTAAGCACAGCTCTGAGCTGCCGCCCACCACTCAGAAGCCTTCCTTAGTTCCCCAAATGTACACAACACAGTCTGGTCCAGCACACAGACTGGCCAACCTTACCCCCTACCTGGCCTGCTCTCTTCTCCCTCTCCCAACACTTCCAATCCCTTCCTGGGCCAGGGTTCCCCACATCCTTCCCGCACCCCACCTCTGAACCCTTCTTCATGCTACAGCTGCCTGGAATTCCCTCCCTCATCTCTCCTGCGCCCCCCCACCCCGCCCCTCCATGGACAGCTCTGCCTCCTTGGGCCCACCTTCCCCAATCCCCCTGCTGGAAGAATGGTACTTTTTTCTGCCCTCACCACTCTCTGCCAGGTAGTAGCTTTTGTGTGGACGTGGGTCTCTCTCTGCTGGCCCACCTTGCCCAGTGTCTCCAGTGGAATCCCAGCAGAGGCAGGAAGCCGGGCTTGTTGGCCCGGTTGGGTTTGGTGGGGAGGCTTTGGAGTGAGCGTGGCCCCTGTAGGCCCTGTCTCCACCACCTGCTTGCACGCTCTCCTCTCTGGTCATGGCTAGTGGCCCAGACAGCTCTGGGCTGGCAGGGAATTTGGGAACAGATGCCAGGAGATGTGAAGGAGGCTTTTCTTAGGCTCAGCATTCTCCCCAGGGCTCAGGAGCTCAGATGGTGCAGGTTGGCACCGTGCCCAGGAGCAGAGGGACTCCAGGCAACACGGACTTCAGCCTGGAGCCAGCTGCTGGGACCTTCTCTTCCTCTGAGCCTGCCTGCAGATGTGGTGTCCCTGCCACCCCTAGTCACATGAGCGTGTGCGTGTGTGCACCCGCAAACACATGCGCACACACGCTTGCTCCAGCACCCCACAGGTCCCCGCAGTAGCCTCTTGGCCCCATTCCGTCTGCCGTCCGGGGCAAAGAATGCAAGAACCAGATGGGCTCCAGGGCGGGCAAGGAAGCAGGAGCGTCTGCACCTTAGAAGGGGAAGAGGGAACCCCTCCCAGGACCCGGCACCTGAGCCCTGCTGTTCCGTCAAGTCATTAAGGATTTAAAGAAGTCCCCCAGTCCAGCGCCTCCCCCACACAGACAGACTCTTCTCAGAGGGTTGAGATTCCAGCACTCTCCATGGAAACACATTTCACCGAACCCTACGCCCTGTCGGAAATACTCCTTAGGCGGAATGAAATGACCAAGGCTCAGGCCCGTTCCTTTCAACCTGTTGTCCTCATCGGAGACAGTGAGCAGCTGTCCCCATCCTTGGGGACACTGCCCTTCACACACAGACATGGAGGCAGACGCTCAGCCCCCAGCCTGCCTCCCGCTGCCTGACTCACCCTGGGCTTGCCACCTCTCTTCTGACCTCTGATTTCCCAGCCTCTTCAATTATCTCTGCCACTCTGCCACCTTCTGAACCCTCCATTCTCACCGCTGTTCACAGCGCAGCGTCGGGTATAATAGGAGAATGTCTCCATGGCCCCTGTGGCCTACAGAGGCGGCCTGTTTATGCACCGGTGTCCTGAGTGTGCTCTCTATGGTGCCAGGAGCTCCAAGCTGAGCAGTCCCCAGGACTCGGGCGGTCTCCCCAGCTGCTGCTTACGGTTCTGCTCTGCCTCCCCTCCCCACCCCATCCCACCCCATCGTGGAGTCTGGGCGGGCTAGCTTTCTCTGCACTTGACTTTATTCAAATGATTAAATGTCTGTCACTGTTCCCTCCTTCCCAATTCAAAACAATACTAGCTGATTTTTATATAGTGCTTACTACGTGCCACATGGCTCTAAACGAGCAACTACATGTTTCTCTTTTAATCCTCGAACAACCCTGTTTGGTAGGTACTATTATTATCCCCATTTAAAGATGCAGGAGCTGAGCCACAGCGAGGTTAAGTGACTTGCTCAAAGTCACACAGCTAGAACATGACCAGGCGAGGCCCTCCTCATACTGCTTCTTCTGTTCTTTTTGCTCCCTTCCCTCTTCTCCAATTCAGAGGAGGAGAGACCCCTCCTCTTCCCAAGGCTGACCCCCTAACTGTACTCTGCCCCAGCCCTGGGCTCTTCTTCCTGGCCTTGCTTCTGAAGGCTCACCTTCCCTCCTCTCTCCCCTCCACCCCCATTTAGCAGTATTTTCAAACTGTCCTCTGCTCCAAAAACCTCAAGAATTTCCTGAGTACCAGACCCAGTGGGGCAGGCCTGTGCTGGCCCCATGGCACCCTAGGACAGATAAGAAAAAAATGGGCCCCTTTGGGTGGATGCAGCCTCTTGGAAGGCATAGTAGCTTGGTGAACAGGCTGAATTTCAGCTTCCCAACCCATCAGCAGGATTCTTTGGGACAGTGCACAACCTGGAAAACCACACATGGTTGTCTTGGATGTTGGCATCCTTACTGCCCTTCATATTCTGGCCATACTCAGCCCTGATGGCCAGTCTTCCTCTGACTTCTTTCAGGACACTCCCCACTCCTGCCTCTGTTGTCCATTGCATTTTCGCCTGATACACCCCAGTTGTAAGAGTGGGCCGAACTTTGCCTGTGCTGCTCTGATACTGGCCCTCAGGGAAGGCTACCAAGAACTTGCCTCCAGCTCCACCCCACCCTCCACCTGGCTGAACCAAGACACCAGGTCTGTGTGACAGCCTGAAGGCACCATTCTCCCCCGTGTTGGTGCTCTCTCTACAGCCCGACTCCTGGCAATGTCCTCAAGTCTCAGTCAGCCAGACTGGACACCTTGACTTCCCTTTCTCTTTTTTCCCCCACACCGGCCCCAGCTACTCCTCCTTCCTAGTCCTGTCCTTTCCCTCTGTTCCGCTGTGGTCCAGGCCCTCAGCCTTTCCAGTCTGGGCTTGGGCAGTGGTTCCTGACCTCCCCGGAACTTCCCCTCACTTTTCCCCACACCAACTTCCAGCTTACACTCCACTCTCAAAAGGTCACTCCCCTGCTCAAAAACCTTCTGTGACTCCCCATTGCCTACAGGGAAAGAAGCCCAAACTTTCAGCCTGCCATTCAGTGTCCTCTACCATATGTCATACCTCTTCGGGCTTAACTATTGCTCTGTAGCTGAGGGAAGCCTTTTGGAGCTAACCCTTGGCAGTGCTTTTCCATAGCTGAGCTCTCTGGAAGGCTGCCAGGGAGGAGGTGGGTGGGTGGGGGGGGGAGGCATTAGGGGAGGGGTGGCTCTGCCCTCGCCACCGCCATGCCTAGCAGAAGCCTTTTAATGGCCACCAGCCTTCTGACAGCTGTCCTGCACCCAGGGTAGCCTGGATTAGAGCTTGGCCAGGCTGAAAATGTGGAAGGCTGTTCTCAGGGCAGGTGGGTAACCGATGAAGGGCACTGAGGAGCCTCTCACAGACCGGAGGGAGTCCCTCCCCCAGGGGGAAAGGCAGGTCTTCCAGGGAATTTGGTGGAACAGCGGATGGGGGATGGGGGGGACTTGTTTGAATGGGGAGTTAAGCCCAGGATTCCCTCCTGCTTGTGCGGCCGGCCTGCAGTGTCTCCCCCTCTCTTTTGAGTGTTTGATATTAGGGAGGAAGGTATGGCTATCCTTCTCCCTCCTGAGGACACTGAGGCTGGGGCAGGTGAGGCCATTTGGTCAAGGTCATGCAGTGTGTACATTGGAGGCGAGATGGAGATGTGGGAGTTCCCGGCGGGGTCTCCCGCTGTCAGCCCACCTGCCTGCCCCAGGCTGGACCCAGGCTTTCAGAGCAGCAGGAACTTCCTGGCCCTCCGGTGAGGGGCTGGTTAACTCTGGCACCCGGTGGGCACCCGCCCCCCGAGGAGGGGTGTATCTTGCTCTGCTCCTTTCCTGGCCCAAATTGGCACGGGCACCTGGGAAGGGCAGCTGGCCAGCCACGTGCCAGGATTACTTTAAAAATAAACCAGGGAAGGACGAGGCTTAAAAATAACCCCGGGGCTGTGTGAGGAGCTAATTGCTACCGCAGTCCCCTGTCGGGCCTTCGGGGAGTGTGGGCCCCCTGCCGCCCACGTGTGGGGTCCCCTCTGCTCGTCTCTTTCTGTGGGGCGTCAGGTCACAGCACAGCCAGGGGCAGGCAGCGTCCCTGAATCTGACGGTAGGAGCTGGAGGCGGCGCTGCTGCTCATCCCCTAGGGCTCCTCCATCTCCATCGGGAGACAGAGGCCGGGGGGAGGAGGAGAGCCCCCAGGCTGGGCAGAGACAGCCACGGGCCGGGCCGTAGGTCCTGGTAGGGCTTCTCTTGACCCTGCTCAGCTCTGGGCCTTGCCTCAAGACTTTCCCCTGGAAATCGTCCGGTTCCAAACGGGACTTGGGGGTCCCGAGCCCTGCTCTTCTCAGAAGCGCCTGTGGGCGGAGGGGGCGGCCTGGTAGCTGGATTTGCTGGTTACATCTCCCTATTTAGAACTCCTGACCGCCGCTTCTCACGAGAACCATCCTCTCAAGAACTTTGAGGCCCACCTTGACTCAGTGGGAGAAGGATGCCAGCTCTTCGGGCTGCCCACTCCTGGTTGCCCCCAAGAGCATCTCCGGCCTATGAGCTCCTGTCTCTGGACCCTCAGGGCCAGAGTCAGGTGGGACGGCAGTCTGGCCAGGCCTGAGACCCTGCAGGCTCTTCCCCCCCCCCGACCACCCCCCCAGCAGTAGCCGAGGAGGCATCTCACAGACCGAGGCTCCCCCAAGGCCCTCAGAAAGTCTTGCTGATCCCCCACATTTGACAGAGGGTGTGGTGGGGTGGGGGTGGGGGAATGGGACACAGGGCCCAGCTGAGGACGCAGCTGAGGACAGACTTGCAGAATCAAAGAGAAAAAGCGGAGTTTACCCCAAGCGGGGAGGCAGAGGCCAAGAGTGCTGGAAGCTGACAGAAATGATCAAAGGACAAGGAGGGACGGGGAGGTGGGAAGCCGCAGCAAGGGGAGACAGAGGCAGAGCTGGGAGTTGGTTGGGGGGCTACTGCACGACAAGGAGGGGCTTTGGGGTCCCACGGGCCTGGCTGGGCACCCTGAGCCAAAGCTGGAACTTGGACCTCATTTGCATAATAGACATAATGATAACCACTCAGGGGCCTCCGCAGGAGGGCTTGTGAAGCGTTTATGAAGCAGCCTGGGGACACCGGGAGCTGCGATGTTGTATGCTCTCTCCCCAGCCTCTCTTGGATTCTGGTCCCTCGTTCCACCTCTGGCTCCACAGAGAGAAGAGTCGCCCCTACCACCTTCTCTGGCTCCCGGAATAAGCCGAGGACCGGGGCCCTGGGTTTCCACACCCTGTGTCTCCCACCACCAAACGCACTGGTTGTTTCCCTGTGGTCATCTGACTTGATTTCCTGGCAGCAGCTGGCAGCTGACGCGCCCTCTCTCCTGAAACGCTGCTCTCCAGGTTGCTCTCCAGGCTCCGGCAGGCCCCCTTTCCCGCTGCCTCCCTCCCCGTGTTGTAGGTGGTGGGGGAGGGGAGCAAGCTTCATGCTGGCCCCGGGCTTCTCTCCCCTGTTCTCCCCTCTTCCCAGCTGATCTCATCTAGCCACAAGACTTTAAATATTATTTCCATCTGATAACTCCCAAATGCGTTTCTCAGCTCTGGCCTCTCCCTGGAGCTGCAGAATCGTCTTAACGGCCCAGAGGGACTTGTACCAAGCGTCTCAAAATGCACTGTGTGTCTAAACCAGAAGTCTCGAATCTCATCTCTCTATCAAGCTTGTTACTCTCTGCATGTTTTCTTCTCTGTCTCAGACAATGCTAACCCTCCACCCAGTGGCTCGGCTCGACGACCATCCTTGACGGTCCTCTTGACCTGATGCCCACAGTCCTCTCCCTCCCTCTTCTCTCCCAACACATGCATCCTGTCCAATATCAGGTGTGGCCTCTGGGCCCGGACGCACGTCCTCATCCCATGCCCGCTCGCCCCATCCACTGTCTCCACCCCGGGCCAACCCAGCCTTTCTCTCAAGATACTGGAAGCTTCGTAGGTCTTCCCAGCTTTCATCCTGAACTACAGCCATGTGACCTCCACAGAGCGACTCATCTGGTAAAAACCTAAGTCGTATCCCATAACGACCGTGCTTACAACCTGCCAGTGACTTCCGTTACACTTTGAGCAAAACCCAAGCTTTTGACCATGGCCTCCATGGCCCTGCAAGCCCCAGCCCTTCCAAGCTTCCACCTCTAGGCTCGGGGCACCCGCAGCCCACGGCCTTTCCTGCTCCTGTTCCTCAAACAGGCCAAACTCTGGCCCACCTGGGGGCTTTGCATTTGCTGTCCCTCCCCCTCCCGGGCTCTTCCGTGGTTTTTACCTCATAGAGAACTGCCCCCCCCCCCGGAGGATTGCCCACCCCTCTCTCTACCACATCCTCTTGGGGGTTTGGTTTAAAAAAGATTTGTTTATTTATTTTTAAAGGGAGAGAGAGAGTGGGCGGCCAGGGGAGTGGGGGAGAGGGAGAGAGAGAGAATGTCAAGCACCCTCAAGGCACCACCCTGAGATCATGACCTGAGCTGAAATCAAAAGTCGGATGTTTACTCGACTGAGCCACCCAGGAGCTCCACCATATCCTCCTGTCTGACGGTATCCTGGCACTCCCTATCAGTGAGATGATGTTTATATGTGATCATATAAGCCAGTTTATTGACTATCCACTTCCTCTGAAATGTAGACACGGTAAGGACAGAGCTGAGGCTTTGGGACCTAGAATGGTGCCTGACTCATGGAGGATGGTCAGAAAAATGAAGGGAGTGGAGGGATGACCGTGTGGTTATTGAGGGAGTAGAAAGGGCCGGGAGGCTGGGTCTGAGGACTGGTTCTGTGAATGAATTGCTGGTGGCTGGGGCAGGTCACTCTCCTTCTCCCCCTGCCCCTGGCCCCGGGTCTCAGTCTTCTCATCTGGAAAAGGGAAGTATTGCCCCAAATCAGCGATTCTCAAAGAATCCAAAGGACCCCAGGGATGGCTGTGATGCCACCCAGTGCCAAGCCGAGCCCCGGTTCTGCGTGAGCCTGCTGGTGTCAACACCCTGACCTCACCCCTTTCTGGCCAAGGCTGAGGAGGATGCGCGCGTGCCATGACCTTCAGCTGGTCTGCGTGTGCTCTGCAACAGGTAATCACATGATGTCCCATACACATTTTGAGATATTAAACCATGGTGGGGACCCAGGGGCTAACCCCGGCCCCTCAGTGATTGAGCAGGGCACTGGTCTAGGTGGGATGTCGAAAGTCGGTCCATGAGCAGGACTTCAGCTCTCAGGGCTCCAGCTCTCAGGGCTCCGGGGGCCTCCGAGCTAGCCTCAGGCCAGGAGGGCAGGACTAGCCTCCCGTGGACTCACCCTGGGCCAGCTCAGGTCCAGAGGCATGTCTGCAGCCTCTCTCCAGGGCACCCACCCCCCATAAGACAGCGCTGGCTGGGGTCAACCTGCTCTCAGACCCCGGCTGCCTCCCACACCCCACCCACGACTACCGTGGGAGCTGCCAGCTGGGGGTGCCGCCCTTTCCGGTGGGAGGCTCCGGCATTCCAGCTGTCCCAGGGGCTGTGGCAGTGGACTTGCTCTTGCTGATAAGCGGGACCTTGGCCATGGTCAGAAATGCTCTCTTTCCAAAAGGGATGACTTGGAGGTCCTGTACGGACCTCTGTTCTTGGGACTGGACACAGAGGAAGTCCCTCCAGGGCTCAGCCAGAATGGGGTGAAGTGGGAACAAGACTATAATCCTGGGTAGTGTGCTTCTTAGGAGGGGCTGGAATCGGAGGCCAGGAGGAGGTCCAACAGGGACCATCAGAGCTGTAAGGGGCTCAGACACACCAGCCCAATCTCTCACAGGGCAGGTGGGGGATGGGACCTGCTATGGGTCTCCCACGTAGGTAAGAGCTGAGAAACGGTGGAGGGGATCGTGTGTCCCACTTTCCTTAGCTCAGCTGCAGTAAGCTAAGTCATTAGTCATGGCTCTGAGAAAGGACACACAGCCCACCTCTGTGAAGCTGGTGGCTGACCCTGAGGGACAGGCAGGGGACCTCGGGGCCTTTATGGTGGTAGGGAAGATGAGTGCTTCCAACGCTGGGGCCCTGAGCTGGGCATGACACCCAAGGGGAGGGCTGCAACTGAATTTGGGGCCAGGTTTCTCTCTCTGGCCCTGTCTGGAGGGGGATCAAAAACCAAGAGCTGCCCCAGAGGGTCCTACCCTGTCCCACCTTCCCCATGGAAAACCCGTGATGCAGGGTCATATTGAAGAGGGAGTCACCTGGCTCAGCCGGACCAAAGGTCCCTAATTTGTTTCCAGGTGAGTGATGTTCACATGGCTGAGGGGCCTCGCTAAGGCTGACCCCCTTCCCTGGGGTCAAGAGCGGTCTGAGACCTAAAGCTCTGAAGATGGAACCTGTCCCCGGGGCCCCACTGAGACTCTCAGTCCCCTTTATCTGGGGGGTGGGAGGCATGGCCCCTTCTCCCAGGGGCATCCGCTGACTCCTGCTATGTCTGCCACCTGGCTCACCCCAGCAGCTTTGGCTTATGAACCCAAAGATTTTTTTCCTTAGCTTCCCCTCGAATGTCTCCTAAGTACCAAGGAAACCCAGAAAGAAAACACTAGCCCCTGGCTCGCGAGCGGCCCAGGCTCCGAAGTCCAGAATGCGGATTCTAACAAGCGCTCTCCTCCTCCGTGCTTCCCAAGCCTGCTGCAGGTTCCCTTCCCCTGGGGAATGTTTAAAACTTACAGGCCTCTGGGCCTCTAAGGCTCAGTGAATGGAGTCCTAGGGCCAGGCCCCGACACCCATAGCTCTGGCTCCAAGCAGTGGCTGGTACTGGGACAAGCGTCCTACTCGGGAGCTCAGGGGCCATCTTACCTGTCCTTCCGCACACGGGGGAGCAGATGACTTGCCCGAGTTGCCCCTGACAAAGCCCCCTCTCTTACTGGCCACTCCTAAGAACCATCACTGTGTTCTCATTTTTAGGCTCAGGTTCCCATCCTGTTCAGAAAGATGGCATTGATGACTGCGGGAGACTAAGACCACCCTGTGACAACCGTCCCCATATGATGCTGCCCCTTCTGCCCCCCATAGGCTGACGCATACTTCTACAATGCCCCTACCTACACCCGTGCCATGGGAATAACCCACCTTTGGCCACTGTCTAGGAGGCAAGGGCACCCGTGTTCCATGGGGAGGGCGTGATTTAGGTTTGGAGGGTCCTGAGTTGACTCCTGCTCCCACGTCACCACCTTGGGATCACTGGAAGTGACCTGATTTCTTTCGCTCTCTGGTTTCTTCATTGGCAAAGTAGGAGGAATGATACTATGCCTTGGGGTCACCAGGAGCCTTGGAAGAGACACTGTATGACCGAGTGCTTTATAAGCCAAGAACTGTGCGAGCTTTACACTCCCCTTTCTGCCTCTTGCCAGCAGTTGGCCTTTGGGTGTGTTCCCTAAGCTCTCTGAGCCTCAGGATCCTTGTCTGTAAGATGGGCATTGCAGCAGTGCTACTGTGGCCGTGACTGTGAGGACTGAATGAGGTGATGCATGTAATAGGCTCTGCCCTAAGAAACCTCCCAGCAAACAGCAGCTTGGGCTCCTAACCATGGAAACTGAGGCCGGTTCTGTGGGGTGAGGCTTCTCCATGTCAGGTCTAAGATCTGGAAGAACAGCCAGCCCAGGACAGGGCCCTCTGGTGCAGCAGTCTCAGGCTCGCTCCTTGCCTGCAGCCGCCAGTCCCCAAGGTCCCGGGGAGCTCCTCTGCACTAGCAGGAGGCCTGGGGCTGTCCTGGAGGAGAGGGCCACTTCCTGCCTGAGCGCCTGGCGTAGTTCTCTCTGGGCTGCTCTACTGGGGCCTGACAGTCTGGGTCCCCGGAGAAAGCCCCCAGACAGTCCTGCGGCTGGCGGACTGGAATGTGCCTCTCCGGATGTTTCTGAGATGGTTATTTCTGCGTTGGGGCTGTGGTCAGGAGGCCCTACACATTCCTGAACAGGGACACTGAGTCCGTGCCAAGCTTCGAAGCCTGGAGCAGAGATGAAGGGGTCTGAGAGCCGGGGTCTGGGGTTGTCCATGCAGGAAATATCTACACCGTGTCGTACGACAGTGTTGCCTGGTTCAGCTCAGTGCTGCCACTGGGGCTCCTGCCTACCATCCACAAACCTGGGTTCGCTCTGGTCTCCAGAGTGGCCTTGTGGCCGAGAACAGGAAGTGTGGGAGGAAAAGCTCCCCCTGGGGGCTGAGGTCTTCTGGGTGCCCAAGGCAAGGGTGAAGGGAGACAGTCAGGATTCAGGTTCATCCCCCTCTGGTTCAACTGGAATACTGGGGGGCACCCACTGGTTCAGCTAGGGTGATGAGGACACCCCCAAGGGTTCAACCAAGGTCATGGAGGCACCTGCTATTGGACCGAGGTGATCTACTGGTTCAACCATGGTCATGGGGGTGCCCGTGGGTCGGGAGATCCAGGCAGGAGGGTGCAGGGTGGGGGCGCACTTCCCTCTTCCAGCACCTGGGCAATCAGGTCCACCCACCAGAGTCCAGAAGCCTGCCACTCTATGGGTTCACCTCGGCCCTGGCCCCGGCCCCTGCCACTTTCCTTGGACACATTCATGCCCCTCAGCCTGCCCCATGCTGTTCCCTCATTGAGAAAGTTCTCACTGCCCATCATCACCTACTAGAGTCCCCACTCCTCATTCGAGCTCCCTGCCCCAGGAAGACTTCTCAGACCCCTACTTGGAGCGTCTACTAGGATTTACTATAAATAACATTCAGCTGTGGTTTCTGGATTCCACTGGACCAGAGTCTCCGTGGGGAAGGAGCTGAGTCTTCGTTTTCTATTCTTTCCATGCCAGGTATAGTGCCTTGTACTCAGGAGATCGCAATGATTTTTGAGGCACTGGGGGGGGGGGGAGGTCCCTCTTTGGGTCCTTGGACTCACCAGGATGCCCCCTTGAAGAGCAAAGAAATCAAAACATCTCAGGGTTGGAAAGAATCTTAAAAGCCATTTATTGTAGCCCCAGTCTGATATATGGGTAGTGTGATGATCTTTTTGACATGTCAGCTTGGCTAGGTTAAAGCCCTTAGTTATTAATCAAACACTAATTTAGGGGTTGGTGTGCAGCATTTTGTAGATGTAATGAAAGTCCATAATCAGCTGACTTTGAGTAAAGGAGATTATTTTATATTATCTTAGATAATCTGAGTGGGCCTGATTTAATTATTTGAAAGGTCTTAAGAGCCAAGCTGAAGGTTCCCTGAAGAGGAAATTCCGCTTGTGGACGGCAACTTCAGCCCAGGCTAGAAAGACTTCCAGCTTCCTGATGGTCTACTCTTTGGATCTCAGAATTGCCTACCAGCCACTACTATCACATAAGCCAAGCCTTTGTAATATGTCTCTTAATACAGCTCTCCTATAGATTTTGCTTCTCTGATTGAACCCCAATGGATATAGGTATCCTCTGCAGCTTGCCCACCCAGTGTCTTCTTGTATGCTTCGTGTGATGGGGAGCTTTCCACCTCTCCAGGCAGCCCAGTCCATCTTTGGTCAGCTTCAACTCTAACTAAAGTTCTCCTTATTTTCAACTTGATTAAGTCTTTCTGTGGACTTGACCCACTGCTGCTGGTTCAACCCCTTGGGCCCAACCAGTCCAAGGTTGGTTCTTCAATCTTGCAATAACCCAGCAGATATTTGAAGGCACCATGCGTGCTCTCCACACCTGTCCCTGCCAAGTGTCGTTCGTGTGACACACTGCTCCCTTCCTCTGACTGCTCCCCGGTGTGTTGATGGCCCTCTTAAAGTCTGGCCTTCCACCTGCCAGCTGCGCTCCGCACCACTGCTGACAACCGAGTGGATGCATCTAGTGGTCAAAGGACCACCGGCTTGGAGACCCCCTGGGCCTTTGCTGTCTGGATCCCAGCCCATGGGAAGCTGGGGGCTCCTCTTGAAGGAAGAAGTAAGCCTTTTCTAATGGTGACTAGAGGCTGCGCTGCTCCCTTGGGATTTTGAGGTGGAAGCCAGTTTTCCACTTGGACCTTTCGTCTCTGGGGCACCCCTTCTCCATGGACCTGAGGAGCTTCCCTGGCAGACGGGAGAGGAATGGAGGACAGTTGAGGACAGCAGATACCCATTTGTGGGCTTCTCCATGGGGCAAGCCCTTCTTCAGTGCTCTCCTCCCTCCCCCCCACCCACGTGATCACACCGCTGTGCCTCACCTAGCCTCCACTTCCCACTTCCTGTGGGGCTAGCCACAGCCCCTCTCAAGCCTCGGAGTCAGGATCCACCAGCTCTGAGGTTGCTGGCTCTCATAGTCCACAACCAGATTCCTAGGGACTTTTCCACCTCTACACATTCTCGTTCTTAAAACCACAGTCCACATCTCAAGTTGATTCCCCAAAGTCAGGTCTCCTCACTATTCCAAGTGTGGACTATGAATCAACAGCATCAGTGCCCCTGGGGGCCTGCTAGAAATGCAGAATCTCCGGCCTCACCCCAGACCTCCTGATTCAGAATCTGCATTTAAACCAGATCGACTCCATCCTTGCCTGCACAGCAGTGTTTGCAAAGCATTACTGTCCCCACATTGCTGAGCGGGACTTGTTCCCTTCGCCTGAGGAACATCTCTGTGCAGGTAGAAGACAGGAGTGCCACGGAAGCATCTGCTCCTCTCACAAGTTCAGGGGCAGCAGAAGAGAGAGAGAGAGTGAGCCGGAAGGATTTGTCTAAGAGGAGAGAAAGAACCCTGTTTCTAGCTCCCAGGCCAGTCTCCTGCTTTGAATTCCCAGCAGCCACGTGCCCCCTCACAAAGGGGTCCTGTGTGTCACTGAAGGAAGGAGGGGAAGCAGGAGTAGCGAGGAGTCTGCTTTTGCGGAGGGAGAGGGTGGGAGCTTGGCCCCAGCCTGGCAGGGATCCCAGGAGGCCACAGGACCAGGAGGACTGGAGCGGGTTGCTCTAGGTGGCCGCTGAGGCCGGCTCTGGAAAATGGGCAGGTGAAGGTGTGACTTGTGGCCGTAGTTTGGGAGGGTGAGGGGTGGGTCCCCAGGAGCTTCCTGGGAACTGCCTTAGCCAGGGGCAGTTTGTGGACAATGAGGAAGTGTGGACAAGCTAGGAGACGGTGGCATCGTTAGGACCCTTGACTGCTCTCTCCACAGCGACAAGGATCTCGAAAGGCATTTGTCAGGTAGCTAGCTCTCTACCGACCAGAGGCTAACAGGGAGGGTCAGGAGGAGACCCAGGGCTAGCGGAGCAAGCCATTTCTTCCTTAAGAGACTTCGGGGGCAGCGGGGGGGGGGGCAAGAACACCAAGGGAGTTGTCAATAAACAGGGCTTCAAGGCCAGCTCCGAGAAGAACCGTTAGGTGTAGCTTTGACCGTGCCCTTTCTCTGATCTGAATTTTCCCTTCCACTCTCTAAAATCAGAGGGAGCTAAAATTCTGATTTCTGTTTGGGCAAAAGACTCTTGAAGGTGAGAGATCCTGATGCTGAGGCCACAGCTGAGTGTCCTGTGTGGACCCTGGTACGCCATCCAGCATCATTTATGACATTCATAGGGAAGGGATGGCAGGGACTCCATGGGGGTGGGGGGGAAGGGGAGGAGGGGCATGGCTCTGTGAAAAGATACTCCCTGCAGCCCTGGGTGGAAACCCTGGCACAATCGTTCTATATTTGTAGGGTCCTGGGCCAATTTTCGAACTCTTCTGAGCTTCCCTTTCCTCGATGGTGACAGAATGAGAAGGCCAGCCCTCCCAGGGCAGCAGTGAGACTGCAGGCTGTGAGGCGCGCCCCTGACACCCAGCGATGTGTAATAGACAACACGTCAGTTCCCTGCGTCCAAGGCAGGGGTGGGGCATGAGGGGGCGTCTATCTGGGTCTCTGATAATGCTCTCTGTCAGAGCTGGGTCTCTTCCCTTGCTGCTGGCTGACTGCAGGGAAATCACTTCTACATTTTTTTTTTTTATTACAAAATCAACTCACAGATTCACCGTTTGTGTCGCCAGCTGAAAGCTGTTTATAGTGGTGATTTGCACTACACTCGTCTGTGCTTATTTATGTTTTCTTTGAAAATACTTATTGTGTTTGTTCGTCCCTGCTCTGACCAGGCGTGTGTCTTCTATTTCTGGTCCTCTTCTCGCCCCCACTCCCTCCATGTCTCCACCCCCCAACCGTGATGCATGGGAACTGGACATGTAGGCAGGAGGCATGACAGTCAGAAGGACCTCTCATCAAATACGGACTCTTTGTAGATGAGGAAACTGAGGGTCACAGAGGACCAGCAACTGAGCTAAGTGGAGCTAAGGGTTGCCTCCTTGCTCCAATCCAGTGTGGGTTCCCCTACCAATGTGAACCTCACTATCCTTGACCAGTTTTCTGCAGGGTCTGACTGCTCAGGAGAGGGAGTATTGCCCCTGAGCCTGGATCTCAGGCAGACTCCAGGCATGGGTAGGATCTGGAAAGCCTGGATCAGGGGAACGGCATTAGGAGAATACAGAGAAGGGTGTGGCAGCCTCTGGTCCCCAACCCCACCATCCCCCACCTGTTAGGAGGGAGCAGAGACATCCATGGTCTCGGTAATCCTTGGGAAATGGAGAAGTTCCCTTCTGTGGGGGAGTAATGGTAATAATGCATGAACAATAATGTTAATTACACTGATCATTGCTGATATTGCTTATGAAATACAGACTCTGTACCAGGCACTTCCTTTCTATTGTGCATTTCATCTTGGGAAGCAGATATTATTCTCCCCATTTTGCAAATGACAAAACAAGCTCAGAGATGCTAGGCAACTTGTCCAAGATCATATAACTAGTGGTGGGGGTCTGGGGGAGGTGAGTGGAGAGGTGGGTTGAGAGATGAACCCAGGCATTCCGGCTTCTAAGCCAGAGCCTCCCTCCCTAGACACCACAGAGAAGGCTTGTGTGGTCAAAGCAGAGGGGTGGCCTGTGGGCACAGAGGAAGGAAATGTTGACCAAGAGTGGGCAGTAGAACTGTTCCAGGCTGGTTGTCCCTCCACCCCATCCCCCCCACCCCCCACCCAGCAAGTCAACAGAGGACAGGGAACAGTGGAGTGAAAAGCAACCAGAGGTGTCAGTGCTAAGAGAGATGGTGGGTGGTGAGGGGAACAGGCTAGGGGGATGGAAAGAACTCCAGTGGGGTCACCCAAAGGCCTCGGTTCTAATCAGGATTGTGCTCGCAACTTGCTGTGTGACTTTGGGCAAGTCACTCCCCTCTCTGGGTGTTTGGATGGTTGCTGATGTCTCCCTTCACTCTTCTATTTGAGGACACTGGTATGTATTGGGTGACAGGTCACTCCTGTACTTTCCTCCTTCTTGGAAAGATGTAAAAAGTGCAGGTTCCCTCCTGAACTGCCTGCTTGATTTCACAATCTAAGGACTCCCGGGCCACGTGGTGGGTGATGGGACCCTGTGCTCAGGAGAGAACAGGCAGGGAGCTGAGGAGAGAGCAGAACAGAAGGTTTTCTGCCCCAGCTCCATCAGCTAATCAATCACCCAGCCTCTTGTTGCCTTAGAGCCCCAAGGATTACAGGGGCCGTCATGGGAAAACAGCACCTGTGAGTTTGCGGCGGTCTCAGGTAGGGCCTGCTTCTGGGCACAGTTCTGTCACGTGGTCTGGGTTGGTCAGGGGCCAGGGTGTGGGGGAGGGGAGCCGCAGGCTGGCGGCAGCGCGCTGGAGGGGGAGGCTCTCTCCTGGGAAGGGCTTTGCCAGGGGGAAAAGACAAGCCTTGGCCCCTCGGTGCCCTCAAGATACAAGGGTCTGGGCTGAGTTCTTGAAGAGGAGAAAGAATGGGCAGGAAAGCTAGGGCCTGGGAGTCAAAGAGGCTCCGTTGAATCTGGGCAGTGCTATGCTTTCAAGTCACAAGGTCATGGGTGAGTCATCTGCACATAGAGCCTTAGGTTCCTCTGCTGAAAAATGGGGGTAATAAGGCCCCTCTTGAGGGGTTGGCGAGAGAATCGAATGAGAGCGTATAGAGCCTGACAAAAAGTAGCCTACGAACCAACGGTTGCTGTCTCTGCTGTTCATAACAATAACAAGAGACATCCTGACCAAGTGGAAGGAGCGGAGGCCTGGGAGTCAGGTTTGGCTAAGCCTTGGCTGTGTGACTCCTGTCACCTCTCTGGTTCCTTATCTGTAAGAGGAGGGGGCGGCCCTGGCTGATCTTGAGTCCCCTCCCAGCTCTGACAGCCTCTGGGCTATGAATAGATGGGGCTGGGGCCCCGGAGGAGTTTAATGACTCAACAGCCAGAGAGGTTAAGCTTTCCCAGAAAAGAGTTTCCATTTGCGTTTGATGAACTTAGGGCACAACAAAGGAAGGGTTTCCTGGCTGGGAGGCCAGGGATGAGGGAGCTGGAGGAATCCTTGCAGCCCATGGAGACTGTGACTAACCAGGTGAATGACTAACTCAGACCCTGCTGACCCTCAACCAATCAGGGCTGCCCGAGAGCACCCTGCAAGCTGGCATCACCGAGCACGTCTTGGCCTTGCCAATTTCAGCTGGCTCTGGGCTTCACAGCATATGGAGGCAGAAGACGCAGCCAAGAGACCGGCAGGGAAAGAGCACTGGGCTTGGAGTCAGAAGACCCAGCTTGAGGCTCTAACTTTGCTGCTCACCAGCTGCATGACTTTGGGGGAGTCCCTTTCCCTCCTCTCCCTCCATGCTTTCATCGGTGCAACAGAGCTAACAATACCCGCCCTAGCAACTTTCCGAGCAGTGAAGGCTGAGAATCAAGACATGAGATGAGTGTGCACTGGGATCACTAAGTGGCAGGTGCTATCATTTTTCTATCCCGATGTGAGTCCCGGTGCCTCGGGAGACCCGTTGGGGTCCCCAGAGGGGTCAGGTGGACAGAGGCTGTTGCCTCTGGGTTTTGGGTCAACATCAGCTTCATACAGGGCCCCTTCTGGCCATCTGATCACAACCCAGGCAAGCTTGTCTTAGAGCAGAGCCCTTGTGGACATTTCCAGCCAGATGGTGTAGCCAGACAGAGAGGTGACAAAAAGCCAGGGCTGGTTGGGTGGGGCAGGAAGTGGGCAGTGCCTTTCTGGGGCCCCCACAGAACTCAGGTGGTGCTTCGATGTGGTCTTTCCTCGTGCCCAGCGCTATAGCAATAAATATCACCAGAACAGCATTCTGTCTGCTTCTATCCCCAGCTGTTAGCATCTGTCTGGGTAAGGACTACACGCACTTCGGGAAAAGGCAGGGACAGAGGGCCAGGATGATGCCTTTTCATTCTGCACCCCTTCAGCCCCCTCAGTAGCATTCTCTGAGTGCTCATGTGAGCCGCCGGGTCCTATGCCAGCGCTGGGAGGACAGAGATGGGAACCACAGGGCCCTGCCCACACAGAGGTTAATTGCAGTGTGGTTAAAGAGACAAAACACATCCCCTAAAATGTAAATAACCATGTAAGAAAGCCTACACCATGTCACCCTGGCAGTACCGACAGTGCATCCTGCACTTGTCTAGAGCGGTGGCCTGGGATGGTCTGGGAGACTTCGAGAAGGATGTGGGATTTGAGCTGGACCTGGAAGGTTAGCTTGGACAAGACAAAGAGAAGACAGAGAAAAAGGTGTGCCCGATGGGCACACTTAAGGTGTTCTCAGGAGACGGTACGGCTGCAGTGGAGGGATCATGTCAGTAAGAAGTGAGAAATGAAGTCGGAGATAGAGTTAGAGCCAGCAATGAGGGTCATTAAAATTTGAGATAAAGAGCCCCGACCAGATTCCACGGGTAGCTGGAAGCCATTGAGGGCTTCCGAGAGGGTATTGGTACAGTCAGAGCTGCACACTGGGGAGATTCTTTCTGGCAGGGTTGTCTGCAGGGAGCTTGTTCCATGGGGAATAAGGCTGGAGGCAAGGTCATTTGAGAAGTCACTGTGGAGTTGGGACCATGGGACTGAGAAAGGGGACACATAATCAGAGGCACCACTTGTGGGAAGAGGAAGGGGGAAGACCTAACTCGCTGTTCAGTGCTCCTGAAACCCTGGCAGGTGGCAGGGAAGTGGGAGAGAGAGGCTGCTTTCTGGGCAGGTTTGAGTCTGACTATTCTGCCCTAAACACCAGAGTCAACAGGACCCAGAGGTGCCCCCATTTGGGCCACATCCACTCCTGGGGCCCTTTTCTCTTCTTCAAAGAGGGGAATCCAGAGACTACATAGCAGAGTTCCCCTGAACCCCAGAGAGGAGTGGAGCCTTGGGCCAAAGTCCTGCAGTGCGTAGACTGCAGGAACAGTGCCCAGTCCTGCCTTTTACCCCTCAACCTCTGTGGACTCCCAGGAAAACACTGCCATCTTGTCATGGGCTATGCCAAGTGGCGATGAGCCCCCGGGAGCTCAGCCAAGGCAAGGAGAGGGACCAGAGAGAGAAGAAATGGGAAAGATGGAGGCCTGGAGGCATCCCAATGGGCTTTGGGGGAAGGTGGGCTGGGAGCGTGCCAGTCCCGGGCGGAAGGCTTGAGATCATTTTAGCCAGTGCTTCATGGTCTGGAGGTGAGCCTGAGACCCAGACAGGAAAAGGGACTCGCCCAAGGTCATATAGCGGGAAAAATGATGGAGCTGGGCTGAAATCAGAGTCTTGGGAGCCGGGAGGAGTTTACTGCTATCTGGACACTTCTGAATAGACTGGAGATTCCGGAACATCCATTTGTGTGCTTTGTGTGTGTGTGCCTGTGTCTGCCCTGTGTGTGCTTGTGTGTGTGTACTTGTGTGTACATGTTCCTGTGCCTATCTTGTGAGAGAGTCTGGGTGTGTGTGTGGCCTGCTGCACCGCTGTTTGGAGAAGGGAACTGAGGCCATTCCTGCGGGGTGACTGTTTTTCCCGGGACAGCAGAGAAGGCAGACAGTGCTGGATCTGGCTTCCAGCACCAAATCTGCTGCCCTAAGAAAATTAAAGGCACTGGCTGGCTGTGCCCAAACTCTGGGAGCTGGACACACACACACACACACACACACACGCATACACACACACGCGTGCGCGCGCTCGTGTACACACACACACACACACACACACACACACTCTAAGCAGCACTCACAGCGGCAGTTAGAGGGTGTTTTAGGCACCCAGAGTAAGCAGGAGTACCATGGAGTGCCAGAGTACCTGCATCCACACGTCTCCCTGGAGCCCCAGTCGGTGTAGACACGCCAAGGTGCGGAAGCCCATCTGCCAGGGACACCGAGTCGCGAGCTCCCCGCCGCTCTACACTCAGCTCTCTGCTCCAGGGCCTGGCCCGGCCACACCCCTCCTCCCCGGCCTCCGCCGGTGGTTCCTGCCCCTCTCACACACTTCAGAGTCCCCTGAGGCCCTCGCGCAGCCTGGCAGGGACAAGTTAGGGCTGGCCCGGCCGGAGAGTCAGGTCCGGAGCCAGGAATCGACGCCTTCCCCGAGTCCTGTCCCCGCAGAGCAGACAAATCAGGCTGAACTCGGGTTTCTGGCAGCGCGGGGTTCGGCGCCTAGACCCTCTCAGGAGGGGATCCCTTCAGCCCCGGCCGGCTTGGGACTACCCCGGGACGCGGCGCCCAGCCCCCGGGTCCCCGCCCCCCGCCGGCGAGTAGTTACCGATGGTGGTGATGACGGTGATGGCGAAGTAGAAGGAGCCGGCGAAGCGCCACTGCACGCCGGCCTTGTGCGGCTTGAGGCGCAGCACGACGCGCTCGAGCTCCTCGTAGCCGCCCTGGCTGAGGTTGTAGCGCGCCCGCAGCTCCTGCTGCCGCAGCTCCAGTCGCTGCCGCTCGATCATCTCGGGCTCCGACTCGAGCGCGTCGAACACCGCGGCGCCCACCAGCAGGTAGGTGAAGGTGCACACGATGAGCGCCAACGTGCGCACGTTCTGCCGCTTCATCGTCCCGCCCGAGCCGCCGCCGGCCCCCTGGCGCCCCCGGCCCGCGCCCCGGCCCCGGCCGCCGCTGCTGCTGCCCCGGAGGCGGCCTGGGGCATGGCTGCGCTCGCCGCTCCCCAAGCCGGGCACCCGCTCCGCGCCCCGGGGCCGCCGCCGCCAACGCCGCCGCTGCCGCCGCCGCGGAGCTGTCCCTTCAGCACCACCCACCGCCCTCCTCCGCCCGGCCCCGCTCCCGCCCCCCGCCCCCCGCCCGCAGGCCGCCTCCTCCCGCCAGCCCTCCCGCCCAGCCAAATAAGGACTGGGGAGACGCGCCGAGGGAGGGAGGAGGGGGGCTGGCGGAGGGGGAGGAGGGGGAGCGAGCGGGAGAGCGGCGGAGAGACCGGGCAGGACCGAAGGAGAGAGACCCAGGGAAAGAGATAACTAGACAGAGAATCGCCTGTAACTACAGAGAAAGAGAGAAAAAGAGGCAGAGGGGGGTGTGACAGATAAGGAGATAAAGCCAGAGGTAGACTCATAGGCACAGAAAAAGAAGCGGCAGGCAGAAAAATTCAGAGCGAGAGAGGCAGAGAGCGAAAGATGGAAACAGAAAGAGCGACAGAGACAGGGAGACCTGGGTTGCTAGAGATAAACTGACGACGGAAAAAGAAAAGCAAGGAAGGGAAAAAGGAACAGGCAGAACGAGCCCTCCCCCCTCCCCGCCCCCGCCGCCGGCGGGGCCCCCTCCCTCCGCCCCATCTCCACCGAAATCACAGCATGCTTTTGCTGGAAGGGACCTTGGTCTTGCTGTCCTGCCCTTTATTATGTCCATGGGGAAACTGAGGTGCAGAGAGGTCAAGTGACATGCAAGGACACACGGTGAACTAGTGCCAGCACCGGGACTCAGCCATGCTTCCCTCCGCCCAGGCCACACCCCCCCCTCCCAGCACCAGTCTTAGAAACAGCACCGCACAGCTGTGGACCTGGGCAGTCCAGGGCCGACACCCAAGGGAAAGCCCTGCTCTCATGAAATGTGACCCTTCCCAGGTCAGCGCTGCTCCTGGAACTGGCTGAGAAAGCCCAGGCTGGCAGCCGAAGCCAGTAGTGCTGAATCCCAGGCTCCCCTCCTCTCTTCCTCCTGGGCTGTGGCGCTCTCTTGAATTCTGCAGCCCCAGTCCTGCACCAGTGGTCCAGGCTGGGCTGCCAGAGATAATGCAGGACCCCAACAGGGGGCATCCCAACCTGACACGGATCCAGCTGAAAAAAAGGCAGGTGTGGCCCAGACCAGGAGGTTTGCTGAAAGACTGGGGGAAGCAGGAAGCCTCTCTGTGCCTCAGTTTCTTCTTTTGTCAACATGGTGGCAGTGGTGGTGAGGAGGGGCGGGCTGTGGGACCTCAGACGAGGCGTCGCTGCCCCTCTCAGCGTCTCGCTTCCTTATCTCCTCGATGAGGTGCCATCACAGAGGATCCCGCAGGCCTTGTTTAGCTCAGACAGCTCCAGACAGGGATGGGCTGAGTGAGCAGAATGATCGGAATGCAAATCCCACTGCCAAGGAGGGTCAGAAAGTGTTCACGAGACCCTGGCATGGGCCACGAGGAAAGCCAGGGAGGAGCCCCAGGGCCCTGACTGAGGGTAGGTGGAGGACGCAGCCCATCCAGAAGCAGGAGAATCGTCTGCCCCCAGCCTCGCCTGACCCGGCGTGGCCCGGTGTGGCCAGGCATTTCAGTGCCTCTCGAGAAAAACTACCAACCCCACTGCCTCTTTCAGCCGTTCGTTGGGAGAGAATGTATCAGTCATCTGCTGTGTGCCAGGCTAGGCAGGTTACATTTATTATTTCCAGTCTTACCACAACCCTGAAGGGTATGTATAGTTCTGTCCATTTTGGAGACAGAGAAACTGAGGCGAAAGGCAGTGCAGAGAACTGTCCAAGATCATTCAGCTGGAAGAGCCTTCAGTCTGCCTTCCAAACCCATTCTCTTCTCCATAATGACTCCTGGAGCCTTAGTTTTTTGTTTGTTTGTTTGTTTGTTTGTTTGTTTCACCTGTAAATGGAGTAGCTAATTATACTAGAGTCTTTGATCTGATACAAACTTTCTGCACCCTTGGCCATGAACTCAGCCTACAGCAGGCCCTCCCCCTCTGGCATTGCCTGGCTTCCTGGAAGACAAGTACTGCCTTTCCTGGCTTCCTAGAGGTGAGGGCACAAGTTAGGTTCTGTCCTCCTGGCCACAATTGCCCTCCAAGCCAGTTTCCCCAAAGCCCATCTAAATGAGCAAGGCTCAACTGGCCGGGTTTTCAGTGTGAAAGGCTGTGTGTCCAGGGTCTGCTCACTTCTGGCTGTCAGGCCAGACTGCTGTGCAGATGAAAGGTGATATTATGAGTGAAAGAGCTTTGGAAAAAGGAAAAAGGTCTCTTTAGGTGCAGGGCATTTATTATTAATTATGGTGAAGCTTGTTCTCACAGCATTCAGACCTAGAAGGACCTTCAAAGACCAGCTAACCTGATCTTTTCATGTTACAGATGAGGAAACTGAGGCCCAGAGGGGAGGAAAGGGGCTGCTCAAAGCCACACAGGGAGTGAAGGGGGGCCAAGATTTATGTCCCGTGGCTGGGGTCTCTCCTGTAGCCCCCATATGTATGGGATCAGGACACCTACTGGCAGGGGAGCATAGGAGGTCCCCAGTGTCCATGGAGCCCAGGAAGTCAGCTTAGGTCTACCCTCCTGTCCCTTCTACCTTTCTTCTCTTCAGGAAGGGGGACTGGCTGGGGTGGGGGGAGCCAGGCCAGTGCTAGTCTAGGTTTCTGAGTAGGCCCTGGGTCCTGCGGGCAGGAGTCCCATCAACTCACCCCTGACCTGTGTGGGATAGTGCCAAAGATCTAGAAGCCTATCTCACCCCCTTCTGTCCGGGACTCCTGGGACCTGCATGTACGTCCCCTCATGGGGTTGCCTCACCCTCTGCCCAGAGTCACATGTCAGAAAGCACCTCTATGAATCATGTATTTATAAATGATAAAATCTGCTCAGCTATGACTTTTCCATGTTCTATTATTTTCAATCCCTCAGTGACTCCAGTGGAGAATGCCTCAGGCCGGTTAGAAAGAGCTGATTTACACGCCTCCAATCACGATACTGGTCGGCCTCCTGTGTGATCAGTTTCTGAAATCTGATCCAGTATAGAGAACATGGGGTGGAGAGTTGGGGGGCCTGGGCTGGGGTCCTGTCTCTTCTACTTGCTTCCTGTGGGACTCGGGCCAGTCACTCCTCCTCCCTGGGCTTTGGTTTGTACATCCATAAATGGAGTGGTTTGGACGGGACGTGTCTATGCTCCCTTCATTTATAACATCCCATGACCTTCCTGGACTGCTTCTGCTTCCTTAGTTCTTCCAAGAATCAGGTGCAAAAAGGATTTAGTCACTACTTTTAAGAGTTTAGTTTGCGAGGAAGAGGACACAATCAGAGTTAGGATAAATGGTACAGAATGTACCATTAGTTGCTGCATATTATTATGTACTAAACATTATACACGTATTATTTTCCACTTTGTCTTCCATGTCATTCCTCTCTAAGCTCTGGACACTTCTAATGACTTTCATGCATTACTTCTGACTCATGAGACTCCCATCAGCTGAGATGCTGGTACTTCCTTGACTCTTCCATTGTTTATCTATGGAACTCACGTTCAGGCTTCAAGACCCAACTCAAAGTCCTCTCCCTCCATGAACCATTCCCCATTACCTCCAGTCAGAACCAATAGCTCTCTTGTGGTTCCATCGCACCTGGTCTAAGCTTCAATTCAGTAGACATTCCTCCTACCTGGTAGACTGGTCAGTTCTTGAATATCTGTCTTCCCCACTGGCTCATTATCTCCTCCAGGGTGGAGACCCTCCTTATGCTATGCCTCCCCACAGTGGGGAGCTCAGCGCTTTGCACATCAGAGTTATTCTACATGTCTGTTGTGCATTCGGTACCCAGCCAAGTCCTTAAAGCCTCCTACACCTGCTGGGTTAGAGAGCAGCAGTGTCAGCGGGGATAGGAGCACAGACAGCAGAGTCTGTAGGGAGAAAAACAAGGCAGTTTGCTTCTGTGACTCTGTCAACAGACACTTCTAAAACAGAAGCAAGCCCTGTCTGGCTGAGGGAAAGAGGTAAAGACCCATGGGAATGTCCTAAGGTCCAAGGGCGCAGGTGGAGAGGGCACTGAAGTGAGAGTCTAGACACCTGGAATTTGGTCCCAGTTGCTGCCAACTAGCAAACAGTTGGTGGACTTGAGGGAGTATCCCATTGCCTTTCTGGACCTCAGCTTCCTTTTCTACAGGATGAAAGGAGTACCCATCGCAAAGATTCCCTTCTGTCTGACATTTTGTGAGGTTAATGATAGATCTGGCCCCGTGATTAGCGATGCTCATCCTACAATGGCCAAGAATGTGGTCCGAGGGATGAGGGGCCCAGAGTCCTCTTCATCCATTGTTTTCCAGCATCCCATGTCCTTGGCCACCCTATGTCCTTGGCACCCCCGGGTCCCCATTGGCTGGAGGATGGGGGTAGGGGGCAAGGTGGGGAGTAAAAGAGTTGACCCTGAGTCAGACAAGCTCAGGTTCAAATTCTAACCCTATTCACTACTAGTTGGACTGGAGCTTCACATGACATTCTGGTTCATCTTGTTAGACCAGACTGTAAGCTCCCGCAAGGCAGGGGTAAGGCCTTACTCATCTTGGAATAGGGTCTGTGGTTTGCTGTAGGAAGGAGTATCCTGAACCATCTCAATATCCAGCAAGGAGGAGGCCTGGGAATGGGGGATCTGGTGGGTCCAGGAGCTGCAGCCGGCTCTGGTTGGTGGAGAGTGGCACCAGGGATCGTGGCCTCCGATTGTGGCCGATGGCTGGTTGAGCGGATTTGGGGTGCTTTGGGGATGACTGAGGTGTTTCTTGGTGTATCCCTGAGGGAAAGACATGGAGGATTAGCCTGGATTTACAAAGCATAACCAGTCCCAGAGCAGCCGGCTTGCATTTGTCAAGAGACACTATTTGTTTAACATCTCAAGCCCAAACCAAACACAAAAGGCAGCTGTTCACAAAGGAGAGCCTCTGGGAGCCGTTGGGGAGACAGTGTCGTGCTAGGGGGTGGACACCTGGCTCTGTTCTTAGTCCTGCAGCAGAGGAGGGGGGGAGCAGCTCTGGATACCAACTTGGGTCTCCTACAAGTGGGAGCGAGAACCGAGTGGTCTTCCCGGAGTGGCTGTGGGGATCAGGCTGGCTTCCTGCGTCCGCAGAAAGCTGGTGTCCTCCGCATTTGACAAATCCCTTCCCCTAGAGAGGGCTTCCTTGGTGGCCTCCATCTCTGGGACTGAGTATCATATTGAGATGAGCATCTTTGCATGTGTGTCCTTGAGAACCCGCCAGGAATTTTCACCGGGGCGCACACCCAGAAGGGTCCCTCCGCACTGCCGGGCTGTTCTCGGTAGCGCTGTCTTGGTTTGCACTCTCCCCAGCGGAGCACAGGGTTGCCTGCCTGGCCCTCACTGACTCTGGTGCAATTCATGTTTCTGTTTTTGCCATTTGTATGCCTCCCAATTTTCTACTAATTCCCCCCTTCTCTCCCTTTCCCTTCTCCCTTTAACATCTCCCTCCCCCCATGCTTGGGGCAGGGGCAGTGATCAGAGCCCCCATTACTGGGGTCTCAGGCAGGCCAGCAGGCAATGAGAGAGAACTGGGAGAAAACCAGCCACAGTTCTCCAGCCTGGGACGTGTGTGTGTGTGTGTGTGTGTGTGTGTGTGTGCATGCGTGCACCTGTGTGTGTGTGTCTGTGTCTCTGTGTGTGTGTATCTCTATGTGTGTCTGTATGTCCGTGAGTGTCTATGTGTCTGTGCCTCTGTGTGTATGTCTGTCCATCTATGTGGTGAGGGAAAGCTGTGAGTCCAAGATTTTTAGCTGCGGTCCTGGTCTTTCCCTTCCCTCCCCGGGCCCTTCTTTTCCATGCACCCACATTCTCCTCTGTGTTTGACCAAGGCTCCAGAATAGTTCAAGCTAGAGGAAAGCCTAGAGCATGCAGTCCAATGAGGAAGCAGGCCTGGCGCCGGGAGCCAGCACCCCCAGGCCATACAAATTGCTGGGCCAGAGCTGGGACTCAAGCCCGGCTCTCCTAACTTTGAGCCTTTAGCCACAAGAGGAGTTCCCTAAACTTGCTTCCTTCCCATAGCGAGAATCAAGTCCCTCAAATCATAGGAAGAATCCAGACTCTGGAGCAGCCACGGTCCACCTTTCCCGACACACACCATGCTGCTGAGGAAGAAAAGTGAGTCTGGAGATCTAGTCAACATCCTCACAAATCTTGAAACTCTTCTTTGCAGGTTTATAGCTACTGAGGAAGGAGCAGAGGCAGCCTGTTCTCAGGACCAAACGCAATAATTATAATGGCACTTGGATGATGAATCAGTTGGTGAGCATCGAGTGGCGCCTGTGAACCCGTGAGCCCGTGAGCATGCACGTGTCCAGGTGGGGGAGGGGGCAAGAGTGGCGACTTCACTCCCACTGAGCAGATTTTAGGTGTCTTTCCATCAGGGAGGGGCGGGGTCGCTGCCACCACCACAGCATTCCTTGGGCGGCATCCTATTCTGGCTCCCGTCCTGTTCTGGCTTGGGCTGCTGTTCTCCCTGCTGGGAGAGGAGTCCTGGCCTCTGGGGTCCCAGTTGCTGGGCTTCTGACCCTGCTGGGAGTGAAGAACTGACAAGCAGAAGCAGGTTTCAGGCCCATCCATGATTCCTGAGATTACCGAGGGGCCTCACCAACATGACGGACCTGTCCCAACCCAAGGAATTTGGGATGCTCAGCTTGGAGAAAAGAGCAGGGGGCATGGGAGCTGTTCCCAGGGAGGAAGGATTAGCTTTGGTCTGGGTGGTCTAGCAGGGGTCAGGGATCTGTGGGGAGATACGCCAGCGGAAGAGCTTTCAGCTCAAAATAGGTGGAAATTTCTCTACACCTCTGAGGAAGGAATGGGTTGTCCAGAAGGTAATGAGCTCCTGGTCAATAGAAGTATGCAAGCACAACCTGATTGGTCCTTTGGGTTGAGGCTGCTTGAGAAGGATCCAAGGGACTAGTACAGTGCCTGCTACATCGTAGGTCTGCAAGAAATGCTTTTTGACTTGGTTGCTGAATCTACCGAGTTTGGGGCTGGACTAGGCACCTTTTGAAGTTCAGTTGGACTCCATTCCACACGTCAGGAACAGTCCCTCTGAGGCACCTTGTCCCTCCAACCTTGAAATGCTCCGTTCCCTGGATCCTGGGAGGCCTGCTCCAGGAGTCCTTGCTAAACCACAAGAGCCCTGCTTTCTCCCAGCCACCCCAACCCGACCCAAACCCCACAGACTTACATCTCATATCTGCCCACAGAGACCCAACACTCACAGGTTGAAGTGAGGCCCAGAAGCCCTAGGACTCCAGGAAGGGAAATGGGCCTTTGGCAGGCTAATTACTGGGAGCTGATTCTATTAAGCAGATAGCTCGCTCTAGGCAAAGCAATTACATCTAATCAGCCCCTTGCAGCCGTCCAAAGGGACAACCATTTGAGCCAGACACATGCGTGAGGAGGAACATCAAAGCAGCCTGGGGCTCAGGCCTTGGCAGCCTGGTCTGAGACCAGGGGCTGCTCAGAAACTGGTCCCCTGGCCCCTTCCCTAGGCAGCCAGATCTCAGGCCACAGTGGGGCTGTTGCACTGTGGAGGTGGCCCAGAACTGGGACTCAAAGACCTAGATCGAGACTTGGCTTTGCTACTAAGGAGCCGGATTTCACTGGGGAGAGTGCTTCTCCTCCCCGAGCCTCAGTTTCCCTATCTGTCAAGTGAGTAGGATAAGCTAGAGAGGATTCATTCTGAGTTTAAAACGGTAGTTCATCTCAATACAGTGTTGTGTACTCAAAAATTGCTTAAGAGGGAAGATCTTACGTTAAGCGTTCTTTTTTTTTTTTTTTTAAGATTTTATTTATTTATTTGACAGATAGAGATCACAAGTAGGCAGAGAGGCAGGCAGATAGAGGGGGAAGCAGGCTCCCCGCTGAGCAGAGAGCCCGATGTGGGGCTCAATCCCAGGACCCTGGGATCATGGCCCGAGCCGAAGGCAGAGGCTTTAACCCACTGAGCCACCCAGGCGCCCCAAGATCTTATGTTAAGTGTTCTTATAAGAAATAACAATAATCTTAATAAATACAGAGAGCAGACGGGGGTTTTTGGAGGTGATGGGTGTCTTTATGGTATAGATGGTGATGACGGCGTCACAGACGGGTACTTATCTTTGAACTCGTCAAGTTGCAGTCATTAAATAGATACAGCTTTTTGTATGTCAATCATCCCTCAATAAAGTGGTTTAATGAAAAAAGACAACACGAAATGGAAATGCAGTCTGTCTAGCCCATGTGGTTTGGATCCTAGTCTGGGAAGGAACTATATGGTGCAGGGCCTAATTACTCTGACTATGCTTTTAAAAATAGCTGAAATAATATGTTTTTAAAAATGATGGATGCTCTCTTGATAGTCTTCTCTCCTCTAGAAATGTAATGAAATGTGTTTCCAAAAAACCAGCCATGATGATGATGATTATAATATTATTATTATTTTGACCATGATTTAGTGGCTTCTGAGTCTCAGATTCTTGGAGGAAGCGGGATCATGCTAGAGAGGGAGAAAATGGGAGAGGAGGTCCCCAGAGATGGGGGAGAAGAGCACGATGGAGGCAGGTGAGACCCCGGGCTACGGCTGTGCCCCTTCTATCTGTGTTGGCTCCCTTCCCAGAGGAAGAACTCTGTTGAAGGTTTCTGGACGCTGACAAGATGCGGAGGATAGATTTGAAATATCAGTCCCTTCCAGCGCTGAAATTCTGGGATTCTCGGTTGGGACCAAACTACTGGTGGGACCCAAAAGCATCAGTGGGTCAGCCTTGTGCAGGGAACGAAAGGCAGGAGACGACAGCAGTGACGAGCTGTGGCACCTGGGCCAGCCACGGCCTCTCTGTGAGTCTCAGCTTCCTTCCTGAACAGCAGGAAAATGAGGAGAGCAGTCTCCCCATAGCCTCTCTCACACGATGGCTGGGGGACTCCAAGTGAGATGATGAATGCGAAACGAAGACTAATTAATTCAATTAAATAGGCGAGAACGTAAACTAAAAAAGCTTCTGCAAGGCAAAGGAAACCATTCACAAAACAAAAGGCAGCCTACGGAATGGGAGAAAACATTTGCAAATCATATATCTGATAAGGGGTTATCAGATATGTAAATAACTCCTGCGGCTTGATAGGAAAAAAAACCACACGATCCAATTAAAAAATGGGCAGGTAGCCGAATAGACATTTTCCCAAAGGAGACATAAATGGCCAATGGGCACACGAAAAGACGCTCAGCTCCACTCATCACCTGGGAAATGCAAATCAAGACCGCAGTGAGATTGCGCCCCCCACCTGTAAGAATGGTTATGCTCAGAAAGACAAGAGATAACAAGTGTTGGTGAGGAGGAGGAGGAAAAAGAGCCCTTGTGCCCTGGTGGTGGGAAAGCAAATCTGGCATCCATAGGGAAGCCCTGTATGCAGTTTCCCCCAAAACATTAAAAACAGAACTACCGTATGATCCAACAATCCCATGTCTGGGTATTTATCTGAAGGAAGTAAAGTCACACCTCAAAAAAAATATCTGCACCCCCAGGTTCACTGCAGCCTTATCTACAATGCCCAAGACATGGAAACAACTTAACTGTCCACTGATGGGTAAATAGATAAAGAAAAAAAAAATTCTATGGGGTATCTGGGTGGCTCAGTTGGTTAAGTGTCTGCCTTCGGCTCGGGTCATGACCCCGGGGTCTTGGGATCCAGCCCTGCATCGGGCTCCCTGCTCAGTGGGGAGCCTTCTTCTCCCTCTCCCTCTGCCTGCTGCTCCCCCTGGTTGTGTGCTTTCTCTCTCTCATCCAAATAAATAAAAATCAATAAAAATCTAAAGGAATAAAAAATTTAAAATTTTTTAAAAAATTCTGAAAAAAGAAAAAAACCCCATCATATATATATGTATATATATACATATATACGTGTGTATATATGTGTATATATGTATATATATATGATGGGGTATATATACACATATATATGTGTATATATATATACACATATATATGTATATATATACATATATATGTGTATATATACATATATATATGATGGGGTTTTTTCCTTTTTTCCTCTTTTCCTTTTTTCAGAATTAAAAAAATAAATATATGATGGGTTTTTTCTTTTTTCAGAATTTTTTAAATTTAAAAAATTTTAAATATATGTGTATATATATATATATATATATATATATATATATATAAGGAATATTATTCAGACATAAAGAAGAAAGAAATCCTGCCATTGGTGACAGCAAGGATGGAACTTGAGGGCATTGTGCTGAGTGAAATGAGTCAGAGAAAGATAAATACTCTGTGATCTCACTTACATGTGAAATCTGAAAAAAAGAGATCTCATAGGTACAGAGAACAGACAGATGTTTGCCAGAGGGTGACGTGTGGGTGAAATGCCAGAGAGTGGTCAAATGTACCAACTTCCAATTATAAGATACGCGAGTCTCGGATGTCCTGTACAACCTGTGACTACAGTTGACAAAGCTAACTGCATATTTGAAAGTTGCCAAAAGAGTAGATCTTTGAAATTCTCATAACAGGAAAAACATCTGTGTCTGTGTGTCGGGATGGAGGTCAACTAAACTTATAGGGGTCATCATTTCATAATGTATACAGATGTTAAATCATTATGTTGTGCACCTAAACTAGTACAATGTTATATGTCAATTATATCTCAATAAAAGAAGAAAAAAGCTGAGAATATTATTACAAATAGCTGGGACCCAGATCTCCCTCTCCAGCCCTTTTCTCTGGTTTGATTTTCATGATGGCAGCTCTGAGAGCAGAACAGCCTTGCCTGAGCTGACCGCTTTCCCCGGGCTTCGTGATCTCTGATGGCTGGTGCCCATGTCATTAGACCAAAAGCCTTGGTCTGTCCTCAAAGAGGAGCCCCTGGTGCTGATTGGCAAGCAGTGGCCTGGCTTGGCCATGTGCAGTCTTCGGTCATCTGTTGGGAGGAGGAGCCACCTTGATTCAGATGCTGGGTTGAGGAGAGCTGATTCCTCTGCATTAGGCTGGCAGGGAAGAGGACGGGGGTAGGCTAAGGAGGGGGGAGGGGGCACCAAGAAAGCTTGGATCACCCTGCTCCTCAGCACCCCACACAAATCCTTTTCCAGGAGAGAGGCCAAAAGGAAGAAGCTTCTTTCTTCCCCATGTTATTCCAGGAGTGGTGGGAGGGAAGGCTGGACCCAGAGCTTGTTGGAGAGCCTGTAGTGCCAGACTGAGAATCTGTACGGCTACGTGGAAACAGCTTAGGGACACGTAAAGTGTGAGGGCGGGGCTCTTCCATCCCGAGGTCATGGCCCTCTGAGCCAAGCCTGCATTCCTTGGAGTGGCCTCCACGGTCTGCCCATCGGACCTCTCTGGCCTCATCCCCTTTGCCTCACTTAGAACTCTTGCCACCAGCCGTCCCGTATTACTCGCAATTTCTCCAAATGCTCCCGGCTCTTTCTTGCCTTTCTGCTAGAAATACACACTTTCCCAGGGACGTCTATGATTGCATTTTCGTGTTCCCCAAAGCCCTTGGAATGGCAGCATTCCATTTTACAGATGAGGAAACTGAGGCTCACAGAGAAGTAATTTGTCTAAGCTCTGATAGGTAAGTGGACGACAGATACAGCATTCAAACCAGGATCAGTTTGACTCCAGAGTCTATGCTCTCAGTTTTCTGCCACATTCCGTCTTGAGAAAGTGATTGAGGGCAGAGCTGGGCAGCAATAGGGGAAAAGAACAGAAGCCCTGGCCCATAGTTAGAGCTTAAAAAATACTAGCTGTGTGAATGAATACACAGGTCAGACAGGACAGCCTTAGAAAGGTCCAGGACCCAGGACCTCGGTTTGCCCTAGGAGGGATAGATGCTTGACTCCCAGTAGGACACAGGGTAGACCTGTGGGGGAGGCCAAGTGACTCTGGCTTGGGAGACAGGGCTATCATGAACAAGCTGGGCTCGGTGACCCACCCAAGGTGGAGGTGAGGGAGGAGGCCACACTGCCCACGGCCCAGCCCAAGCACAATCCCTAGGCATCTCACCCAGGCAAGAACTCAGAAGGGTCTCTAAGCTGTGTGCAAATTGAAGGATGCCTTTGAGGCTTTGAGCTAGATGCCTAGGAGAAGGGCAGTGTGTTCAGTGCACCAAGCGATACGAAGGGGAAGGGACAATTCAACCACCTGGTTGAGGTTGGTCTTTGTGCTGGGTCCTCATGAGGAGACACAGGTGAGAACCTGGTCTCTGCCCGTGCAGATCTCAGGTGGCCCAGGGATGGCGCAGTCCAGTGATCCGTGGAATCCACAGCACCTCTGGGAGATGGAGATCAACTGGGAGGCGGCGCTACGGCAGAAGGGCAGGAGCCATCAGGGAGATGGAAAAAGTGATGTCGTTAAGGAACAATGTGGCCGAAGGAATGAGCTGTAACTTGCAGGATCCAAAAGGACAAATGGGAAAACGGCTGCCAGAGGCCCAGGGGTGTCTGATGATGGCCTGACACTGCCCTGGGGGAGGGACTGAGCCCCAGCCTGGAGGCCAGAAGAGAATTACCCTATAGGCTCCGTGGGCCTTTTCTGTCCCCTAATACCTTGCCAAGCAAACCTTCTGGTCTATTAATAAAAGCTTGATGAATTGAGTCGGGACAGAGAACAGAGAACTCTGCCCCGTTTCAACAGAGTAGATCTAAGGAGGCCGCTGTGAGGCCGAGGAAAAAGCACAGGGTTGGCATCCCTGGGTGGGTCTCACCCCTGCCCAGCTGGGAACCTCCCTTTTGAAGATGGGTTGCAAGGATTAGGTGAGATATGGGATCACCAGTCCCAAAGCCTGGGACTGGCATGACAAAAGTACTTCCTTCCCCTCCCTCTGTTCCCTCTTCCCTGGATGACGGCTGGGGAAAACCAACCTTAATGCAAAGCCCTGGGAGGAAGCCAGTTGGCCGGGGGTGCTTAGGCAATCTGGCTGAGGAAAGGGGCTTGCTGGGTCCGACTGGCTGGGCGTGGGGCGGCGGTGGGACCGTGGGACACTCAGCAGAGACTCAGTGGAAGTGGAGAATCTTGAAAGAAGCACCAAAGGGAACTTAGGTGTGTGTATATGGAGTGGTGGGTGTGGGGAGGTCATCTGTTCTAAACTGTTACATAAGAGATGAAGCAACGGGCCCAGAGAGGGGAAGGGTCAAGGTCATGCAACGTGGTGACAGCGCTTGGCCTTGATCGAGTTGGAATCCCATTGCTGAGTTTCCTAATCAGAAAAATCTCTGCCTAGCTCCGAGGGGATGGGGTTCCAGGCGGTGGCCAGTGCACCAGACTTGAGCAGAAGTGGTTGTGTTGACCTTGGGAATCTGGAGAAATTGGAATGTGCTTTCTTATTGTGGTCAAAATTGTTGAGAACCCAGTGAACCCCTGGCTGGGGCTCCAGCTCACCTCGCCCTGCCCTGTGGGGCCCAGTGTGCTTCAGAGGAGGGTCTCTTCCTGGGAATTTTGGGCTTGGAAGCTTGGGGGTCTGGTGGCCTGGGACTCTGAAAGGTGGTTGACCTCCAAGGGCTTGACCGGGGGGATACAAATGGCCACACTGAGGCCTCTATCCATCCGCCAGTGGTGACCCCAGAAATAGCTCTCTCTGGTTTGCCCCCAGCCTCAGTTTTAAAAGCACATAAACAGTGCCCATGTGGTCCCACTGTCATCTCCATTTTTCCAAGGAGGAAGGATGGCTCCATGGTCCACCCAGAGAGTAAATGGTGGAGGTGGGACCCTGGGTTATTCTACACAACACACTGTGGTCTCTGCATCTTCCTCCTCTCCCTGCACACACTTCCAGAACCTTCCTTGGGGCCCGTGACTCCCTTCAGCTGCCAGGCCGGATCTCCTGAACTCCGTTAACTGTGAATGTCAAGTCTTAGCTCTTGTACGTGAGCCTTTTTGTTTTCTGGCTGGACCAATTGTCTCCCCCAGGATTAAGAGAGAGATGCAGAAAGGGAAGGCTCCATGCCTCTGTACACAGAAGGAAACTGAGACACAGATCGGCTTTCACCAAAACCAGGATCCGAAGTCCCTGTCCCCAGGTCCAGCAAGAGAGGCCTAGAGCTGCAGGAAAGAGAGCCGGCAGAGAAACACTGTTCTGTTTTCTTAAGCTCCCAGCTGGGACTGAGAACACCAAATCCTCTTTGAAAAAACAGAAAGGGGATTTAGAAAAAAATCAAGATATTAACCTTCTGAAGCTGGACACCCCCATATAGAGATTAACTTGTTTCTTAAGCATTTTTTTTCATTTCTGTAAACATCTTCATTCATGCCAACATCATGGCCAGCCTGGACTATGGAAGGATGGAGAGTAGGATGGCCTTGTCCTGGCCACCCACCCGCCCGGACACACACACACACACACACACACACACACACCTCACACCTGGGGCAGGAGAAAGAACATTGGAGGAAGAGCCAAATACCTGAGCTTTATTTTCAGCTCTGCCCCCCAACCCTGAGCCTCTGTTTCCCTATCCCCATTCCCCACCCCAAATGGGGTGGTCGGACCAGCCAGTTTTCTAAGGTTTCTTCCCAGCCCACTCTCGGGAGCTGCTTGCTCGGGAGCTGTGGGCTGGCCCCCCTTGCTTATTTCCTTCTCCCTCTCCTACCCCCACTTCTCAAGGGCCCTGCTGGTGTCTTCCAGAACTTCTCTGACAGCCTGGACAGCAAGCACCGGAGGGAGGGGACGGGGAGGCGTGCCTTCTGGATCTGTAAGGGACTGGGACGGCTTTCATGGTTCCTTCAGCTCTGCCGCAAATGCGAAGTCACATGGGAAAACACCCAGCCTGCGGTCGATGCTTCCCAAAGCCCCTTTCCCCCTTCTGATCATCCCTCTTTTTAGTTCTCCTGGATGCCCAGCCCCATCTGGGGCCAAGTGCCCTTTATCTGCCTCCCCCACTGAAGAAGCCACATCGTTTTTTCTAGTTTCAGATTCTCCACAGCCCGTGTCATGTGGACCTGATCTGAATCCCCCAGGGGTTCTCAGGGCTCTCTGGATGAAGACCTGGACGTCACTGCGGCCTGAGAGCTCTTGTGGATCCTCTGCCCACTGCCCACCCCCGCCCCCGACCTCTCCAGCCTGGCTTTGAGTGAAGTCCACTTGCCCTCGCCCTCTGGGCTCTGGGAAACTTCTTTCAGGTCCCCAAACCTACCATGTTCCTTCTGTGTCTGCCCCCGTGAACCCTACCTCTGCCCAGGCCCTCCCCTGTCTCCAGCTGGCACACACCGAGAAGCCCCTCTGACTGTCCCTTCCCCAGCGAAGTCCTCCTTGACTCCTGACACATTAGGTCCTCCTGCTCTGGTCCTCTGGCTCCCCTTTCCTCCCTGATAATGAAGGCCCATCCCAGCAAGAAGACCAGTTGTGCCCCCAGCTTTGGATGTCTGCCTCCTTCCCCCACTGGACCGCAAGCCCCAGGAGGGAAGGGACAGGCCACTGTGTCTGTTTGGATCAACACTGTCTCCCCAGCACCTGCCCAGCGTCTGGCACTCACTACGTACTCCCGAGTACATGAATGAATGGCATCTAAAATTGCTGTCTTTAAACACACCTGAAACGGGGCTCGGCATCTTCCATGAAATCGGGGCATAGAATTCCTTAAGATAGCTTCACTCTTCTCTGCGTAAGTAGCTGGCCGTCCCTACAGCTTCCTCCTTTTCCCTCAAGTTTCTTTTTAAACTTCTCTCTGACCTGCCAACATCATCAGCCTGATCAAGCAGCAGACTTCACATCCACGTTTCAGTTCTTCCACCTTCTGACAAGCTCGATCGTTTTCACACCTTGATTCTGTTCTGCTGTTGGAGCTGCAGCCAGCAGTGGTTATTCTGGGCGCCGGGGAGGAGCGCAGCAGGGGGCTAGCCCTGGCTCCGTGAGGTCCGGAAGAAGATGCTGAGTGTCCCCAAAGGTCTTGAGTAGAGGTGGGCCGTAGTCTGGTTCTGGCTGGAGCAGAGGTTAGAGGAACCCGTCTTTGTCGTGTTTGGTCGGTATTGTTCAAGGTAGGCTCATGGAACAAAGGTTCCTTAAGATGTTCTATAAGAGAAAGAATCTTCTGCTCAAATATATTGGGGAACGGGGCATCACTCAGAGTCAGTTCTAGTTCTAGTTCTAGTTCTAGTTCTAGTTCTAGTTCTAGTCAGTTCTAGCAGACGCCAATTCTGCTAATGGAAGCTTAAAGGGGGTTTATTCTGAGGATCTTGGGTAATTCACAGAATTTCCTGGAGGGCCAGAAAATCAAGGTCAGAGGCAAAGCAGCCAGGATCATGCCCAAAAGCGTAGTGTAGGAATGGCCCCAGGAAGACCCCACGGCTGCCGCCATGGGGCACAAACACGCTGGCTTGTGCCGCCGGCTCGACCCACCCTTAGAACAGCCATCAGGGAAGCCTCTGGAAATAGTGGGCAGCCACCGCCACGGAACCGCCATCCTCTCCGCAGTGGGTTCTGCAGCGTTCTTGCTGCTTTGCCTCACTAGCTTGGGGTTCAAAGCCTGGGGAGGTGCGTCTTGTTGGTGCAGTGAGGTCACGTGCCTGCACCCTTCCTCAGGACAGGTGGGACAAGACCAATTGGCCACTTTCACCTCCAGCTGCTGCCTCCCAGCAGAGAGGAAATCCTCACACACAGGGAGTGGGAGCAGACCCAAAGAATGACAACTGTTCTCTTCACTGCGGACCCTGGACACTTCCCTTGGGTGTCCCAGTGCTCCAGCCCCGAGTTTCTCCATCTCGGCACTGTTGACATTTTGGACCAGAGGACTCTGTGTGGCGGGGCTGTCCCGGGCACAGCAGGACAGTTCGCAGCAGCCGGGGCCCTACTCGTCAGATGCCAGTAGCACTCCTCCAGTTGTGACAACTAAAAATGTCTGAATTCATTGCCAAATGTCCCTTGGGGGGTGGCTTTTCCCGGGGCTGAGAACCACTGCTCCAGGGGATCCGTGGGAAATCTGTGATACGTTTGAGGAACCATGATTGATTTAACTTTATTGACCATGGAAAATTTTTTTTCTCTAGCACCCTTTTCTCTTATTTCGCAGAACTTACTCTGAGAAATGCTGGGCTAGTCACTGGGGACCTCATTCTAGAAATATCATGGAGGTTGCCTAGGCCGAATGGCCTAATGTGCAAAGAGGTCTCCCCGCCGTCACCTCCCCCACCTCCATCTCCCTGAAAAAGGCTGGGGGCTCTGGAGCTCCTGCCCTGTGAAGACCCCCACTCTGGGGTGCTAGTCATGACTCTGGAGAACATTCCCAGGGCCCAAGGGAGGAGCCTACAGAATGCCATTCAACTTGGAAGTCAGTCTTTTCCCCTTGGCTATGCACCTGGCCTGCAGGCATAGGTATTGCTCTAACCACCAGGACCCTGCGTTGGGGACAAACGTCCTGCCTCTGACAACCTTCTGTAGCCCCCTGCACAGTTGGACAACGATCCCACATGATTCAAGCTCCGTGAGCTTTGTCTGTATCTCACACATGTTTACCGGGCCAGGATACTTATTACTGCCCAGTGAATGCCTGGGACATATGGTCAAGTTCAACCCCACCAAGAAAATATCCCCCACCCCAACTGTGATGCAGGATGAGGGGGCCATAGACCCCTGAAGGGTGCAACCATCACCCACTGGCCTTGCCTTTGAGAGGAGCCATTGGAGCCATTGCTAGGCCTGGAACAGGAGTGTTCCCCATATGGGGAGCTCAGTTCCAGCTTGTAGCTTCATCTTTGGAACTGCCGCACATGGCTTATGATGTCTTTCAGTGACCTTGGCTCTTAACCTTGGGCAACTGGCACAGTGGAAATATACAGCATGGGGGGGGGGCAGACAGACCTGTGTTTGATCTCGGTTGTGCCACTCACTGGAGGCGTGGACTCGGGAGGGCCACCTTTCTCTCTGAACTTCAATCGCACTGTGCAGATTTTTTTTAAAAAGCATTTTTCTGGCTCCTACATTCTAGAATTCTGTATTTTAGTATTAACAGGTGCCTCCTGGGTGGCGGAAGGTAGGACTCCCTGAAGCCTCCCTGAGAATTTAGGAACCCGTGCTCTGGACCCCAGAGTGAAATTTCAGGGGGCAGGGGAGACAACTGGGGAAAAAAAAAAAAAAGCTAAAAAATGCCTTGGATCCCAACCAGCCAGAGGATGCGCGAATGGAAAATTCCTGCTGTGTGTCAGAGGCCCACCTGGCCCGGGTGACAGCCAGCAGAGCCAGACACACGGGCCCCACGGCATGTTTAGACAGCACTTTCCTGCCCTGGCCAGAGTTTGCCCTGGCCCTTCCCAACACCCACCCTGGGAAAGTGGGTAGAGAAGCGGGGTCCGCGCCCAGGCTCAGGAGAGCGTCCTGGGTTTCCATGACCGAGCGGGGACTCAGGAGCGGGAAGGTGGGCTGTAGGAGAGAGATGAGGCCCAGGTTCAGTCCCCAAGGCGGACCGGAACCCATGTCTAGGACCGGGGAGTAGCAGCGTTGCTGCTGCGGCTCTAAGGGTCCTCGTCTGGGTCGTGTAGGGGGAGGTCTAGCAAGTCCTCACCAGCCTTAACATCCCATGTGCGGAGGCCAACATTCTCAGGGTCTCCACGTCCGCCTTGGGAGAGGCCAAGGCCCCTTTCATCAGCAGGCCCTGGGGCAACTCTTGGAAGCTACCCTCGGAGACAGGCTCAGCCTCTGAAGAAGGCGGCCAAGGCTGGTCCGCAGCGGTAGGACGATGACTTGGCCAGCTCTCAGTGCCCACCGAGATTTGAGGGTGATCGCTGAGGGGCAGGCTTGGGGTGAGTACGTTGAAATAGACTCCCTCCACTCCAAGTCTGGGGACAGAGGAGGTGGGCGTGATGGACCTGGGAAAGCCAAAGAGGAGCACTGAGCCGCCTCGTGCTCTGATGTGGGCTAAGAGCGTGACGGGCTACACCAGCCAGGATGGAGTGGCCCTCGGACTTTGCCCAGATCCCACACTCACAACCTCGGCCGCCCAGGGGCTCCAGGGGCAGGCTGGGGCAGGCTTCGTGGGGGCTGTGGGGATTCAGAGCCCGCATTAGGTTGAACACATTGGCCAAGGCCGGTCTGCAGATTCCAAGCTCTGGGGAGTGTGATCATGACCTGGGCTGAAGGCAGAGGCTTAACCCACTGAGCAGCCCAGGTGCCCTTACCTGTCCTTTTGATGCCCCAGAGATGGGCCAAATCTGGACCCTAGGCCACCACTGCTTCTGAACTCTGCTGTCCCCAGCCTCCTCTGCGCACACCACCCCTCAGGCACATACTTAAAGGAAAGTGCTGGAATGGCACTGCATACAAGCCAGGACAAGGACAACCCTGGTCCCTGTGATTTCACTCTGGGTGGCTGCTGGGACCAGCCCACAGGGGAGGGGTGTCCAGTCCTTGTCAGAGACTAGCCTTCCCCCATCCCCAAGCTCTTTCTCGGAGCTCCCAGTCCCTCAGAGAGAGCTGTGCATTTCTCAGACCCACACCAGCCCCTCTGCGCCCGGCCGAGCCTGCCTTCTGGAAGGCCCCGGCTGCCGGTGCCAGCTGCGCGTGAACTCCAGGGCTGTTGTCCCCCCGAGGCCACTTCCAGGAGCTGCTCCGCTCAGGAAATCCCTCCTCCTGTTTCTTGGTTTCCAGCCCATGCTTTCCCTTCTCTGCTCCCTTACATGCTCCGCAGGGGTTCAGGTCATCCGGAAATATCTTTTGCTTCTTCTGAGGCCTGGAGTCAACAACACGGTGTGCATGTCTGAAATCCAGGGAGGCTCAGGATGGTATAGATGGGAGTGTGCACGCTCGTGCACATTCGTGTGTGTGTTTGTGAATTTGCATGATTTGAAAGTAGGCTTGGTCCCCAGAGAACACAATGTTTCCCACTTCCAAAGGGCCTCAAAGACCTGCCTCCCTCCTTGCATTTCAGCGGGGCTGGGTGAGTGAGGGTTCTGAGGGGCTGCTAAATTCCTTCCCGGTCATGCCACAGAGCAGGGAATGGTTTCCAGGAGCCCTGAGCCCTGCCACGGGGCCCTTTCCACAACATGCTACTTGGATGTCAAGGGAGAGAGGTTTGAGCCTAGAAATCCTTACAGGGGGTGGCAGAAGATGCTTTAATCTGGGGGTTCGGGTATGAGCTCAGTGGGGTGTGGGATGGCGTTTGGAAACAATCGTCATCACTCAGTTTTCCAGAATACTCCTTTGTTCCTGTAGCTCAGGATGCATCCTGATTTATGGGGCGCAGGATTCCAGCAGCTCTGGGAAGGGTCTGGTTTTGCAGAGCTTGAGCTCCTGGGGAGAGGCGAAAGGGAGGGGCCTGCGCTGGAATGTTAGGAGTTAGGAGGTTGAGGGGCAGAACCTGTGGAAGGACTGAAGCAGGGACCCCAGGATGCTTCCGCCTGCCTTGGGTGACAGAACCCCATGCGAAAAAAGGCAGGATGGGAGTCCCAAGGGCCACGGGAAGCAGCGTCCTCGGAGCAGACAGGCTCCCTGGGGAGCAGTTCCTCCCCCTCATCCCGTTGTGGGGTGTTGCTTTTGCTTCAAGACTGAGCTTTTCTGCCACAAATTTCGGCCGGCCATCTTCACTGAAACCACAGAGAAATCATGTATGTTGTTCACTCACTCCCATTTAACAGATGAGGAGACTGAGGCCTTGGGTTAAGAGAAGCTGAGTGGTGCCACAGGGTCTCCCAGTTAGAAAGTGGTAGAGCCAAGCTCCAAACCTACATCTTCTGATTTTAAGTTCTGACTCCCTCCATGAGCACGAACGGTCCCCCCTCAGCCTCAGCAGAGACTGAAGCCCGGGCTTCAATCTTACCCCTTGTTAGGACAGATGTTGTGAATTTGGGCTAGTTTCTGAATCTCAGTTTTCTCCTAAATAAAGTGGATGTAGTCAGTGAGATACTGGAGCCGTTCTGGCTCCCCAAAGCCAACCAGGCATATTTCTTTCCAACTCTGCATTTCAGTAACAGAGGGGGAGTTAGCTTGCTATGGGCCATGAGAGAAGTATTTACACCACAGAAACGAGCACACCTGACAAATCCTTCCTTTCTTCCATTTAACAAACATTCACAGTCTTCTGTTAGGCTCCAGCATGGTGCGAGGGAAGTGACGATGAGTAAGATAAAGTCTTATCCTAAAGGATCTCATGGAAGAGAAAGAGGAAACAGGCATGAGAAAAAGCCAGATTCTGACCAGGGACCAGAGGGGCTCACAGAGCACGACTATAGTCAATTGGAGGTGAGGTAAGGAATAAGAAGGATATTTCTCTGCAAAAGAAGCAGCTTCAATAGACTCTTTCTTATTTGAATGTTCTGGAAATTGCAAACCTGGGCTTTGGTTTAAAAGCCTAAGCTTTGGTTTGGAGTCACATAGGCAGAGTTTGGAACCCTGTCTGAGCTGGCCACTATGTGTGTCAACTTAGCCAAGTTATTTATTTATTTATTCTTTAAAAGTAAGTCCTGTGCCCAATGCAGGGCTTCACTTCACGACCCTGAGACCGACAGCCGCATACTCTACTGGCTCTTGAGCCAGCCAGGCACCCCCAACTTAGCCAAGTTATTCAACTTCTTTGAGACTGTCTCCTCATTTGTAAGATGGGTTGATAATTTTCACCTCACAGGGTCCTTGTGAGAATTCATTGAGATCATTTATTCAGCAAAATATCTTTGGGTGCAAAATACCTACTATGTGCCAGACACATGAGCCCTACTATGTGCCAGGTCTCTGTCCTCATGGAGCTTATATTCTAGTGGAGGGGACAGACAGGGAACAAATAAAATCTAGTGTGGCAACAAGCAGCCATAAGTGGGTTGGAAATAATAAAGTGGGTGTTTGGGGTGGGTTCCCCAGGAACAGTCCCTGTGATGAGCATTTGCTAGGAAAGTGTTCCCAGGGAAAGTGGTAGGGGAGAGAAGCAGGGAAAGACACAGGAGCCCAGGCTAGGGCACTGATGAAGTCCCACAGAGGGCATCCAGGCTGATCCTGTAGGGCCTCTGGAGGGTAAGTTATGCTCGGAGGGTCCCAGCCTCAAGACAAGAGAAAGATTCCATGAGTTAGTACGAGCTTAGGATTGTGCCTTGCAAACATGTTGGCCAACAAATGAACACCCCTTCAGCCTAGTCAGTCCCAGTCTCTGTGCCACCCCCCTTCCGCCACGACTGTGTGACTCAGTGATCCAGAACAACTTAGAATTTCTGTGAACACTCTGCGTCCTCTCATGTTGGGCACCTCTGCCCACGTTGTTCCCTTCCTGGAATACCACTCTCTGGAAAATTCTTAGTCATTCTTCAAGTCTTAGCTCAAACGCTGCCTCTATGTCTTTGAAGACTGTTCCAGGCCATCCTGGGGGCTTCTTCCTGTGTAACCTCTGGATGGGTACCAAGCTCCCCTGGGGCAACAATATTTCTTTAGAATTACCTTTTCATGACTGTCTGTACACTAATCTGGGATCTCCTTGACAAGTGTGGATCCGTCTTTCAGGTCTGGGTCTCCAGAGTGTTGGGCACACAGTAGGCCCTCAGGAGATGTTTACCAAGTGAAATAGCTTGATCACTGAGTAGCTTTGTGCCCTTTGGCAAGTCAAAAAACAAAACAAAACAAAACTCTTTGAGCCTCAATTTCCCCCTCAGTAATTATAATTTCTCCTAAATCCTAGTGGTTTGGGGCGGTTAAATGAGACAATGAATATAAACTCTGAAATGCTATCCAGATGTTTTATTTTAAAAAGGTAGGGGAAAAAAAGGATCCAGTCTGGAGGTCAACAGTGGCTGTGTGAACCCAAAAGTCTCCAGAGATCTTGGCTCAGTTCAGAAGACATTTAGAGAGCATTCCAGTATGAGAGCACGAAGCAGGGGCCAGGGTAGCTCCCTATCTTTTTTGACACTTCTTCTGTCACCAGCCAGAGCTTGAAGCTCTGGCCCTGGGAAGGAGATATACCCGCCATGGACCCTCATTCCCCACTTGCAGTGAGTCACCAATAATCATACATACCCAACCTAGTGGTATTGAGAACTGAAGCTTCTTTCTGTAGAAGGAGGATTGAGGAAGGAAACCTTGTCAATGGGCATCTTTGCCCAGATAACGGGCATGGGACTAGTCTGCGGTCACTGCTGCAGGTGAGTCTTGTATAGGGATGCTATGACTCTGTAAACCTTGTTCCAGCTCACATCCAGTCTCTTCCAAAGCTGGTCCCTCTTTTTCTGACTCTCCAAAAGTCTGTCCTTCCTTCCCAGTCCCATTTCATTCTCCCATAGCATCTTCCAAGCTCTCTCTCAGTTATCTTGGTCCTCAGGGAACTATGGCCTGATCTTTTCCTCTATTCTGCTCCAGCTCCAAGTTCTCTTGAGCCTTCAGTGTTGTTTCTTCTTCAATCCCATCTTGATGATACCTAAAATTTGAGAAACTTTTTTTGATACATCAAAGAGATGGTTCTCATGAAAGAGTTCGTGACTCAAGAGTCCCTTCCTCAGCCATGGTATATGGCCTAAAATTCCTCCTTTTATATGTAAGATGGTTATTTATACTTCAATATATTGTCATCAAGCTACTTCTTAACTCTAGGTGGTCTGGCTTGCATTCCCACCATTTTGCAAAACTTCTCTCACTCTCTCTGACACCAATAACCTTCTCTTGGCCAAGTTCATTAGCCTGGAATAGCACTGTGCCTTCCAGCTTCAGGCCCACTCCCAAGCCATGTAGCCAGCACCTAATATAAATGGGTACTGGTAAAGATCCAATATTGTAGAGAAGTAAGTTTTCCCCCAAATTAATCTATAAATTCAGTGAAATACCAATAAAAACTTAATAAGAGTTTTTAAAATGGAGCTTTACAAGCTAATTTTATAAGTCACCAAGGGAAAGCATGCACAAGAATAGCCCGGCATATTTTTATACAGTCAGAACAATGGGGAGGAAATTGCTCTTTCACATGTAAACATTTACTATAAAGTAGTCAATATGGAGTGATATTGGTGTAAAAACAGATAATATAAACAATGGAACAGAGCAAAGAAAGAGATCCATGGAAATCTATCTTATGCTAACAGAACATTTTAAATCTCTGGGAAAGGATTAACTGTCCAAGGATGGTTTTCAAACAATAGATTATCCACTTGGTAAAACATTTGTATATTATATTGGTGATGATTTTACTTCCCAAAAGAAGAATTCATTCTACTTATTTTAATCAGAAAGAAACTCATGGAAGGTATATAGAGCTGCCAGAATTGCAGGGATGGAGAAAAAAAAAATTCAGGTTGAATTTACCAGAATAACTTCAAAGCCATGGCACAGAACTGAGCCACTGAAAGAGATGCTGTCACTGCTACAATCTGGAAGCTGCCAGATAGCAGGAAGTTTTTGCCATGGATACTGTTCCAAAACCACACCACCATTGCCAGGATCTGTGCTAGTAGAATGGAAGCTGTGTTGTCTTTTTCTTGTATAACTCAAAGCGTCATGTGAGTTCTATCCGCCTAGGTCTTCTAGGAAGCAGACACCAAGATGGAGTTAGGGGGCAGGAGATTTGTTGGGATAATGCTTGTGAAAGATAAAGGGGAGGGGGAGCAGGAGTAGCAAGCAAAGCCTACAGACTCTGGTATAGTCCTGGCATCTGTGAAAGGAAAGGGAGAGGAAGGAAGACTGGGTAGAAAAAGGCTCAGACTGTGATGTAGCCTTGAGAAAGTCTTGGTCACCAGAAGGATTGCCCATAGAGGAGTCCCTCTATGTGGGGAAGAAATGGCCATGCCCTATTTCTTCTCTATGCTCAGTCATTGACTAAGAGCTCTAGCAGATCCCAAAAGCATTTAACTGGGAGAATATCCATTACATCTGGAATTCTAACTTCAAGGGAGTCCCTATAATACAGTAAGACAATCAGAAAAGGGTTGATATGAATTTTGATCCAGCCAATGTATAGTATTTATCTACCATAGACCTCTATCTCACACCATATGCAAAATAAATTTTAGATGAATTAAAGAGGTGTGGGGAAAGAACAAAATTATGTTGTATTACAAGAAATACAATTGTATTACAAGAAAATATAGGAATATATTTCTATAACTTTGGAATAAGGAAGGCCTTTTTAAGAATCTCAGGAATCGGGGTGCCGGGGTGGCTCAGTCAGTTAAGTACCTGCCTTTGGCTCAGGTCATGGTCCCAGGGTCCTGGGATCGAGTTCCGCTTCAGGCTCCTTGCTGAGCATGGAGTCTGCTTCTCCCTCTCCCTGCTGCTCTCCCTGCTTATTCTTTCTCTCTCTCTTTGTCAAATGAATTTAAAAAAAAAAAAAAAGAATCTCAAGAATCTTCTTGATCCTGGGATGCTGTGTAATGTATCAGGAATAGGTTATTGACATGTATTTTACTGTTGATTTTCTGCCTGCAATCTAGAACACTACAGAAAACGTTATTATTATGTTATTTTAAATTTGCCTTTTAAGCAAAATGCAAAATTGAAATTATATAGAGGCACATTTTAAATCAGCTTTTATTTATTTTTATGTTTTAAAAAAGTAATTAACCCTAACATCCTTAATGGTGAGACACTAGACCTTTTTCCTCTAAGATTGAGAACAAGAATGTCCCTTCTTCCCAGTCCTATTTAACTTGTTCCTAAAGACCTAGCTAATGTAAAAGAACAACAACAACAAAAAAAGGGAAATAAAAGACGTAAAAAATGGGAAGGAAGAAATAAAATGGTCTTTATTTGCAGATAACATGGTTGCCTATGTAGAAGAATCAACAAAAAAACTCCTGGAACTAATAAGTGATTATAGCGAGGTTGCAGGATACAAGGTTAATATACTAAAGGCAATTGCTTTCCTATACACCGGCAATGAATAATTAGAATTTGACATCAAAAATACAACACCACTTACATTAGCAGGAATGAAAGAAAGAAAGAAAGAAGAAAATCTTACATATAAGTCTAACAAAATATGTACAGAATATATGTGAAGAAAACTACAAAACTCTGATGAAAGAAATAAAAAAAGATATAAATAAGTGAAAAAGTACATGTTCACGGATAGGAAGACTCAATAATTGTTAAGATGTCAGTTCTACCCAACTTGACCCAAAGATTTGATGCAATCTCAACCAAAATCCCCAGCACATTATTTTGTGGATAAAAATAAAAAAAAAAACAGATAAAAAAAAAAAACAGATTCTAAAGTTCACGTGGAAAGACAAAAGACCCAGAATAGCTACCACAATATTGAAGAAGAACAAAGTTGAAGGACTGATATTACCCAATTTCAGGACTTACTGGAAAGTTATAGTGATCAAGACACTGGTGAAAGAACAAACCGATCAATGAAATAGAATAAAAAACCGACAAATAGGCCCATAAAATATAGTCAAATAATCTTCAACAAAGGAGGAAAGGCAATGCAATGGAGAAAGGACAGTCTTTTCAACAAATGGTGCTAGAACAATTGGGCATACATATGCAAAAACAATTAATCTAGACAGTCTTCACAGTCTTCACAAAAATTAACTCAAAATAGATCATAGCCCTAAATGTAAGTCACAAAATTTAAAACTTCTAGAAGATAGCATAGGTGAAAATCTAGGTGACCTTAGATTTGGCCATGATTTTTTAGACTCAGAATCAATCTATGAGTGAAAAAAATTGCTAAGTTAGACTGCATTAAAATTAAAAAATTCTGCTCTATGAAGGACACCATTAAAAGAATAAAAATATGACATAGGCTGGGAGAAATCTTTGCAAAAGACATATGTCATAAGGGATTTGTATCCAAAATATATGACAAACTCTTCAAATTCATCAATAAGAAGAAAACCAACCCAATTAAAAAACTAGCAAAAGATCTGAACAGATATCTCAACAAAGAAAACAAACAGATGGCAAATAAGCATATGAAAAGATGTTCAACATCATATGTCATTAGGGAACTGCAAATTAAAACAACAATGAGATACTACTACACATCTATTAGAATGGCTAAAATCCAAAACACTGACAACACCAAATGCTGATGAGGATGTGGGGAAACAGGAACACTCATTTACTGCTGGTGGGAATGCAAATGGTACAGCCACTTTGGAAGACAGTTTGGTGGTTTCTTGCAAAGCTAAACATAAAGTTACCATACAACCCAGCAATTGGGCTCTTACGTATTTATCCAAATGAGCTGAAAACTTTGCTACAGAAAACCTTGCACACAAGTATTTACAGCAGCTTTGTTCATAATTGCCAATTAGTTGGAAGTAACCATCATATTCTCAATAGGTGAATGGATAAACAATCAATGGTACATCCATACAATAGAATATTACTCAGCAATAAAAATGGAGCTTTTCATCAAACCATGAAAAGAATGAAAGAATCTTAAATATATATTTATAAGTTAAAGAAGGCAAACTGAAGGACTACATATTGTATGATTCAAGCTGTACGACATTCTGGAAAGGGCAAAACAATAGAGCCAGTAAAAATATCAGGGTTTCTGAGGGAGGCAGGGAGAGATGAAGAGATAGAGCATAGGACATTTCTAGGGTGGCAATAATGAACGATATTGTAATGGTAAATACATGATATTATGCATTTGTTAAAATCCATAGAATGTACAGCACAGAGAGCAAACCATCATGTAAACTCTGGACTTTAGTTAATAATAATATAGCAGTTTTGGTTTATCAGTTGTAACAAATGTGCCACACTAATGCAAGCTGTTAATAATAGGAAAAATTGGGGCATCTGGGTGGCTCAGTGGGTTAAGCCGCTGCCTTCAGCTCAGGTCATGATCTTAGGGTCCTGGGATCGAGCCCCGCATCGGGCTCTCTGCTCAGCAGGGAGCCTGCTCCCCCCTCTCTCTCTGCCTGCCTTTCTGCCTGCTTGTGCTCTCTGTCTCTCTCTCTCTGTCAAATAAATAAATAAAATCTTTTAAAAAAATAGGAAAAATTGTGCATGAACAGGTGGGGAGGGAGGAAGAGAATATTGTGATGGGGGAAGGAGGTATATGGGAACTCCATACTTTTTGCTCAGTTTTTCCATAAACCTAAAACTGTTGTAAAAATAAAGTCTATAAAAAGTTTTACAAGTAATTAATATACTTGGAGAGAAAACTGGCAGCAAATATAACAGACATATACTCTAGTTTTCTCAGGACAGTTCTGGTTTATACCAGTTGTCCTGGTGTCTTAGCTGGTTTTGTATTTGTCATCCTCTAAGTGTCTTGGTTTAAATGATAAGTTATATGGTGACCCTAGACAAAAAGTTATTATTGGTAATAATATAAAGAACCTTATAAAGCAATAAGAAAAAGGTAAACAATCCAGGAGAATAATAGGCAATATATATGAATAGGTGTATTAGTTTGCTGGGGCTGCCATAACAAAATATCACAGATGGGGTGGTTTAAATAACAGAAATTAATTTTCTTACAGTTCTAGAGGCTAGCTGTCCAAGAACAAGGACATAGAAGGTTTGGTCTCTTCTGAGACCTGCAAGTCCTTGGCTTGCAGATGGCTGCTTTCTCACTCTGTCCTCACAGGGTCTTTCCACTGTTCATGCATAAGTCTGTGTCCTAATCTCCTCTTCTTATAAGGACATAGTCACATTGAATTAGGCCCCACCACATGACCTTATTTTACCTTAATCACTTCTTTAAAGGCCCAGTCTCCAAATATAGTCACATCTGAACCGCTGGGAGTTAGGACTTCAACATATGAATTTTTTGGAGGTAGGGACACAATTCATCCCATAATGGTGGAAAATTCACAGAAGAAGTACAAATGACCAATAAATATATGTCAATATGTGTAATAACACCCAAAGCCAGAGACATACAAATTAAAAGCAATAATAACCAACCATCTCCCCCAGTAGAATGGCAAAAAAAATAAATAAATAAAAGAAGGCTGATTCTATCTAAGGTTGGCAAGGATGTGGAAAACTGCTGTTTGTTGATGGAACAAATTGATACAACTTTTGTTGAGGACAATTTGACAGGTTCCATTAACATATAAAGTACATATCTTTTGACTTAGAAGTTTCACTTCTGAAACTTGATCCTACAGAAACATAGAGGTACAAAGAGGTATGCATATAGATAGTAATTGCAGTATTTTTTGGTATTATTTAAAAATTGAAAAAAAGATTAAATTTCTATCCATAGGTAAATAAGTTATAGTACCTCCACACTATGGAACACTATACTGAGGTAAAAAAGGATATTTTATCATTTACCTATGATAAAAATAAGGTTCACATGATATCCTATGAATAGATAAAATGGAATCTTAAAACATATTAAGTAACTCAAAAGAGAGGAAATAGAGAAGAATAGATGAGACACATAGAACACAAATAACAAAATGGTAGATTTAAACTCAGCCATATCTGTAATGTCATTAAATATAAATGTTCTAAACATCACAATTAAAAGGCATAGATTATGAGATTGGATTTTTTTAAAGACATGATCCAACTATATACTGCTTATAATAAATCAATTTTAAATATAGTCATAAGGAGGTTAAAAGTGAAAGGTTGGATACAGATATACCATGCTAATACTAATCAAAAGAAAGCTATATGGAGTGCTTGGGTGGCTCAATCAGTTAAGCATCTGACCCTTGATTTTGGCTCAGGTCATGATCTCAAGGTGGTGAGATTGATTTCTGCATCAGGCTCTGCCCTCAGCAGGAAGTCTGCTTGAGATTCTCTCTCTCCTTCTCCCTCTGCCCCTATACTCCTGCAGGGACTCTCTCTCTTCTAAAATAAATAAATAAATCTTTTTAAAAAGGAAAGCTATATTGATATCATACAAAGCAGATTGAAGGTCATTTCATAATGATAAAGGGATCAATTTATCAAGAGGACATAGCAATTCAAAATGTATGTTCATGTTAAGAAGAAGTTTCAAAATAATGACACAAAACACATAGAACTGCAAAGAGAAATAGAGAAACTTAAAATTATAGTCAGAGATTGCATATCCGCTTGTCCTTATTTCACAATTTCTACTCTGCCCTTCCTTTATCTTTTTAAACTCAATTAAACTTAAGGCCCTTTTCAGATAACATTTTAGTCTCTAATTTCTCTGATGTGAATTATTCCATTTGTTGGCCATCTTGGCATTGGACTTCTTCATATATTTTATAATTTTTGTCTATGAGCTCATCTTCAACAGAGGCTATTTTTCACAAGAGTCCTATAAGTGTTCTGAGTTATTAAGGTCTCTTAGGAGATGATTTCACTATTGCGTACTTAGACATTTTCTCCCTTCTCTTTCTTTATTTTTTTTCAGCTTAGCTATGTTTTAAGTTAAATTTTAAACAATTATATAAAATATTGCTCTGTGGGAAATTCTCATGCCAGATTAGTTTTTGGTTTTGATAGAATGTGTCAAAAGGTTTCCCATGATAAAACTTTGAAATTAGCCTTCAGTCAATTTCTTTCCTAATTTTCCTTTGTCCTAGAATTATAAAATTACTTTTTAATGAATTTAACTGGGGGAAATGCCATTTTAGGATTATAAGCTGTGTACTTTTTAAGATAAAGACTAAAATTTGCTTTCTGGAAGATGTTCTTCTGTTTTAGCCTATACTGCTTGAGTTGGCCCTTTTAGCTATGCTATTTATGATAAAGCAAGGACCTGCCTATCATTCTTGGTGGGTATGGAAGAACACCATTGGGGCCTTAAAGGAAATTTCTAGTTTGAAATGTTAATACCCTTTAATAATATACATTGAATGAATTTGTGAAATTCTGCTTCTGAGCATTATTTCATTTAGAGCACCACCATTTCCTAATTTGGAATCAGACTACCCTGTCCCTGAAATTGGTGTGTTCTTGCAAAGTGATGTGTGTTACTCGGGGATTAGTTGTTTACACAAGATAAGGGGCTGGGATGGTGAAGAATGTGGGAGAGAAGTGCTCTTTCTTCAGCTTAGACTTTTTGAAAACAACCATGCAAATGACCCACACTGAGCCTAGCACAGCCTATTCTGGACCTGGGAGTTGGTTGTCCCACTTGTCTTCTATTTCAACCTGACCATGCCAATGTTGGGGCGATGTCTTGACAGGTATTTTGTTTTGATGTCTCTGCTGTCAGTAATGCATGGAAAAGGCAAACTCTGGAACAGGACAAGAAGATTTCAAAGGCAGATATTAGATTTGAGTGAGAGGGAGAAATAAAACAACAACTACTTCCAGGAGCTGGGGTGGGGGTATCTCTTAGATCTGGACTCCAAGGAAGGGGAATAATTGGGATATGCCTGGTGGTAAGAGATTTATCACTGGCCATATGGAGGCAGTTAGCAGGTGAGGTGGGAAGTGGGCTTCTAAAGGACTCTGAAGTTAGCTAGGTGCTGTGGACTCTCAGCAGAGTCACTTCTAAGAACAGTTAGAGGATAGTTTCTAGTATGTACTTCCCTTCCCCTTCTGCCTCAGCATTGTTAACTTATCTTTGGCTGTGGTGTGGAGAATTAGGAGAGATCCTGGTCCATGCTTTGGGTGAGGAACCAAAACCTGTCTGGATCTAGGTGCAGGGGTACCTGGGGAGAGAGCGAGGCAGAGAATGGTAGACAGTGAAGCTGAGCAGGAAGCCAGGACCAGAGCACAATGGACTTTGTAAGCCATTCGAAGGAATGGGACTTTGTCTTGAAGGCCCTGTGGAGCCATTAAAGCATATCAAGCAAGATGGTGTTGGGAACAAACTTATAGTATATAGAAAGGAAAAAACTTCAGAGTATCTTATAAATTTGCAGACCATTGGAGTGTACATCTTCTCCTTTTGTCTGGACAGCACCTCTTAAATCTTCCTGTGGTAACAGAACCCCTCTTTCCTGTGGTGCACCTATGCCATGGGATTTGAGTAGAGTTGACTTTGATCTTCTCAAAAACAGGGAATGCGCCTGTGACCCAGGCCAGGCCCAACAGGGCCTGACCTCCACAGATACTGGTTCAGGGAGGGTTCTGTGACTCAAGTTTGTGTTAGGACTTTTGTCATGCCTAGGACTTCTCTGACAGAAAAGTCAGAAAATACCATCTCTTTCTGGTGGGGTCTCTAAACTGATAGAATATGAATCTGGTCTTCTGGTGGCCAACAGGTTTTCTGCCATGTGGACAGAAAATAACTGAGAGATGGTGTAAGACCAAGTCCTCAGAGATTATGAGGCCAAGCCCTCAGAAATGGTGTGAGACCAAGCCCTCAGGCTGTAGTTTGATCCACAGGATCCAGCCATGGGCAATGCCAAGTAGAAATGGGCAGTTAGGGGAGAGAGAGAGCGAGACAGAGGAAACCCCAAGGACATTGTTGAGCTACTGGATCTCAGCCAATCCTTTCTTTTACATAAGCCAATAACTTTTTTCCTGCTTAATCTAATTTGTTGTATTTCTCTCACTTAGAAGTGAGAGTTCTTTCTAACAGTTGTGTGTTCTCTTGATTTGCTCTTCCCTAGACTCAATATTCCCAATTCGTTTCACAATTTGAGATGGTTCCTAGATCACTCCCACCATGGTCATCATCCTTTGGAGGGAGATGTCCACACTAGAGTCCTCGGGGGACCTTCTCTGTAAGAGTTGTATTCTAATAAAGTACATGATGAACTCTTCTCTGAAGAAATCAAGATATAAGGTTGATACCTGTGGATTGGGTGCTGGGAGGGCTTTTGGGAGCATCTTGGTCACAGCAATATATGACTTGAGGTGTCTACATTTCTATAAAGAACGAAGTACAGTGGCTCTATCTCAGGGAGTTCTCAGAGGCCAGCACCTTGAGCAGATTCTAAGTGGGAGGGAAAGTAGAAAAGAATGTGTCCTCGTTTAAGGCCAAAAAGATCCCAGGCTGTCCTGAAATATAAATGAAACCATTCAGTCATCTTAACTGGCTGTTAATGAGCCAATTCATAATTTAGAAGTGGTTTTAAGGAGTTGCAAAAGGAAGGGGGTGGAAGACACTCAGGCCAGATCCGTCCTTATCATAATCTGAGGATGTTTGTGTGTATGTAGAAGGGAATAGTGAACCCACTTCCTTCCTGATCGCACAAGGGTCTATAATCCCTCTGGTTAAGGTGAGCTGAGGAACTGCCTTCAACAGAACAGTTCTGGGCTTAGACTCCCAGGCAATGAATTCCTTCAAGTGCCCCTTGCAATCTGCTCTGAACCTCACTGTGTCTTGCTTTCTTTTTTCCTGATCACTTAGTAAGTTACACACAAGATTAATCCCAAGATTAAAACACCATTTTGGGTATTCCCAAGTCCTTGGCCATTTGGTGTCACCTTGCCTTTTAATGTCCTAGAGAAAATGGATCAAACTCTCAACACACCATAGAAGGAAATGCAGGGTTTTTTGCTATACTTCTGGGGATTTGTTCCCAATCCCCTTTTACTGTTTCTATTGAATTCCCTTCCTTTTTCCCTTCTTTCCTACCCTCCCTCCATCCCACCCTCCTCCCTTCCTTTCTCTCCCTCCTCTTCCCCACTGTCCCCCTCATTTCCAAGGCTGTTTTTTTCTCTCTGACTGGTGTCAAGACAAATGCAAAATACAGATCTTTTCCCTTGATTTCCCAACAGTAGCCCTAGCACAGGGATGCATGTAACACAAGTTCCCTGCATGTAACCGGTAGAGCAGCACTGTGTCTTAGCACAGAAAACACCTTAAAGTTAAATATCAGATATTCTCTTGGCCACATCCTACACCGCCCCCCCCACCGCCACCTCCTTGAAGCCCAGCCTCCACCTGTTTCCAGGGCTCTCTCTTCCCCCTCCCTTTCTCCTTCCCTCCCTCCCTTCATGGCAAGGCTCTTCTGAAGCAGCTCTTCCCCACCCACTGCCCCAGACTGCCTCTGGGCCAGTCTCTGCCTGCCCAGAAAACATTAAGGACCAGCTTTGAAATTACTTTTTCCTTTAACACAATCAAATTATTCATCTTAACTCCTTCCCCTACCAGTCTCCACAAGCATGTGAAGATCCATCATCCCTTGATATGAAAGTATGCTACCCCTTTGGAAGGCAGAAGTGGCTAGAACAGTTTTGTTGGCTGTTTAAACTGCAGCGTTGTCTTTCTTGCAGCTTGAGCCTGACTACAGCTCAGAGATGTTTCTGTGGGTACCCCCTGCCTAGTCTGATATATTCCTCCCCGCCCAGGCACCACCCCTCCTTGTCAGCACCTCTTAGCCCCACCCTACCTCCCCCATCCAGGAGACTTCTGGAAACAGCCCATACCCTTATTTCCCAGTTCTTCCTGCCCCCCTCCAGGGTGCCCTGAACCATAGGAAGGCCTTCCTCTCCTTCCACCAGCCAGATCTCAGGAGCCCTAAGTCTTGCCTGGGGCCGTTCTGTCTCTGAGGGTCTCCTAGTGTGTGATTCAAACCCAGGGCCCCTAGAACCCTACCTGGTCAAAGAATGGTAAGTCCCGACAAGTCCCCAGGATTTGCTGGAGCACCCAGCCTATGAGAAGCATCAAGAAACGTTTCTCTGTCTAAATCAGAGCTCCCTTGCACCCGGGTCCGGGAGGGAAGCTGTCAGACTGGAATTTGGTCTCCCGAATGTAGCACAAACTATAGTCCCCGCTCCTCTCTGTTCCTGCCCTGCCACCCATGGCCTGTGACCCAGTGGCCTGGGGTGGGCAAAGGAGCAATGGCCTGGAGTGAAGACACAAGGCTTCTCGGCTTGTTCTTCCATAGCGGCTGGGCACCCCCGCCCCTGCTTGGGCCTCTGTCTCCTCAGCTGGAAAAGAAGAGGTTGGACTAGGTGAGGTCCAGAGGCCTAGAGCCCAGTCCTAGGAAGGGACCGTCTTACCCCCAGGCTAGAGCTCATGACCGTGCCCTCCATCAGACTCACCTGTGTGGGTAGCAGCTGTGCGGCCCTGAGCTGCGGACGGAGGTGGAGGCTGTGCTGGCTCCTGACCTTGGAGGTTGAGGATGCTGGAGTTCTGAGAAACCGAAGGGGAGCTAGGGGAGTTGGGGGGCCATGGGGGGGTCACTCAGGGTGAGGCTGGAGAGATGGGCAGGGCATCTTGGGCCATGCTGAGGAGTTGGTATTTTACTCTAGGTGCAACAGAGAGCCATTGGAAACCTCCAATGGGGAACTCTCTGCCTCTGTGCAAAGAATGGACTGAGGGGACCCCCGAGTAGAATCAAGGGGATGCCCAGGGAGGCTAGTGCAGTGGTCCTGGTGAGAGAGGAGACCAGGGAGAGGTGTGCACGCATGGGTTCAGTGCAGGCTTGAGGCAGAAATGGTCGCAGTTAATATGGTGGTGAAGATGTTGATGCCTGGGTCTCTCACACTTTGTTTAGGGCCCCACTCACTAGCACTCAGCTGCTCCTTTCTGGCCGCTTAGACTTCAGGGGGGCTAAGTCAGCCTCCAGAGAAAGGGTGGTCAGGGGGCTTGAGGGATCACCCAACTTTGCTGCCAGCGGAGATGGTGACTGAGTTAGGACCTTTCTGCCTCCCTCCGTGGTGCCAGGAAGGATAGAACTGGTGGGAACAGAAGAGGGGGGACCTGTGGCAAGCGAATGGCACTTGGTTCCCCCCAGATCAGCATGGGGCAGGACACCCCAAATCTCAGGGGTCTCCAATCCCCGAAACATCTTCATTAGCTGCTCATTGTCTGTGGCAGCAAAGAATGGCTCCCAGCTGGCCAGCCGATCTAATTTCAGGAACCATCTTTTCTGAGAGATGGTTCATGCTCAGCTTGGTCCATTTCAACTCCCAGAGGCCTTTGGGCTGCTTTCCCGAGGCAGGGCTCTACTGGTCGTGTCTGGAAGGCAGGGTGACTCCATCAACTGGGTTTGCCTGGCAGGAGGTTGGGGGCACTCTTCGGGAACAGAGAAGGAGGGAGGGACGGCGGGGACAGAAGAAGAGCGAGAACAGCACAGAGGGGGCAAAGAGGGGCTTTGGTGTGAGAGGGGTGGGCTATTTGCTAAATAAAATTTAAATCCTTAGCATGGTTTCTGCCAAGAGGAGAGAAGTGCTGATGAAAACCATATGTCTCTAAGTAAGTGGAATGAGGAGCCCTGCTTTGTGTGCGCCTGTGTTAGAGATGCTGCTGTTGGTCTCCCATGCAATGGAAAAATCTCTATTTTAAAGAATACAATGTTAAGAGGCACTCTGAGACAAACCACATTTCGCAATTAAGTAGTTTACAAGGTCAGCGAAGGAAGGACAAAATAAACCAGCTGAAAAAAAAGTCTTGCTCAATACCAAAATTTGTTTAAAAGTTCAATGTTACAGTCAGAAACAGTAATATAGGCTTATTATGTAGTTTTATAAAAATAGCCCCAAAGATAAGACTCTTTCAGGGTGGAGGAGAAATTAAAAATGCTCTAAGTACGGGTGCAGATATTGTATTTTCCTGACATTTGAAAAGAAGGCTAATTTTTGTAAAATGTAAACGATGTCATTTTTTACTTTTTCTAAATTGACCCTTCAGCAAACTGAACCCAAACTGAGATGCAAACTTAACTACTACTGTCCATTCTGCAGAACAGAAGTCGAATTTCTTCCTCCAGCATTCAAATTCCAACATAACGGGGTTCCAAATGGCCTTCCCTGAATTTCCTCCCCAGCACACTGGCCTCACCAGCCCACCCTGTTCTCGGTCCTCCTTGCAGACTCCCCTGCCTGGGCGTCAGGTGCACTCCCCAGCCCTGCGCTCCGTGATGCCCTTCTTCCTGGCTGATGAAAAACGTCAAGGATGTCAATTTCCAAATTCTATCCGTTCCACTATAATTCCCATGTGATGCTTTTGCATAGAGATTCCAGTTCTCTGAAGAAATCCTCTATCTTGTCACTTACTTTCTTGACCATATTAATCCCAGCTGTTGGAAAGTCTGTATCAGATCGCTCCGAGTCCTGGATCACCTATGGGTCTGTTCCTAGTATGGAGATACTTTTTTGGCTCTGCCTGATGTTCTTTTTCATCGCAGGATTTATCTTGGCTTTCCGGAAGGCAGTGCGAGCATCGGAAGGCCTTCCTAGTCCAGTCCGGGTTGTGCTGATTTGAGGCTGCCTGTCGGAATTGTGAAGGCTGCCCTGTCCCCCACTTGCCTTTTCTCCTGGGGCCTCACCCTTCAGGGTTGCCTTCCCCTTCAGCGGGGCTCTGAATTCCAGTTTGTTTCCCCTGCCCCCATCTCACGGTCAAGAACTCTGCTCCGCTTCTGGGTGTCTCAGCCCGTGGGTGATTTTGGGCTCATCAGCCCTTCACTACTGGGGCCCCTGCTGCTTATGAATCTGCAGATGCTTGGCAGGGGGAGGGCCTGGCATTTTGAACTAATCTAAGCTGCTTCTCTTCCCCCAGATGCCTTGGCCCTCAGGTCTTTCTTGCCTGGGCATTTCAAACTCCAAATTTGTCTCCCTGCCCCACAAGATTGCCGAAACCTCTAGCTGGAGTTCCGGGTTCTTATCTACCATTTTTTGCTTGGTTCTGAGCCTCTCGGGTCCATGCCACTCACAAACCAGTGATGCTGGGAGGGGAAGGGTAGCGCCGAGTGTCACCTCCATTAGCTCCCCTTCTCTCTGGGGTCCTGACCTTTCAAGTCCTGGCTACCTGCAAACAACTGGCTTTTGGATTTTGTTCAGATCATTCCTAGTGGGAGGACTGGCCTTTGATGGGCTACTCTGACATTACAGGAACTGGATTCTTCTATCTATCCCCTTCGAAACGTAAGCTCCGTGAGGGCAGGGACCTTGTCTCCACCACCGCTGTGATCCCTGGCTGATCGCAGAACACAGCTTTAAATACCACCTAGGCCTGGACATTTTCAGATGCTGTCTCCAGCCCAGAACTCTGTTCTGCGCTCGCGGCCCCATGTATCTGCAATTGTCATCACCGTGGGGCCGTTGCTCAGAAACTCCACACGTTAAAAACTTGGTTCTTTCCCCTAAATCTGTCCCTGTCCCAGGCTCCCTCCATCTACCTGCTTATGTCTGAGACCAGAAGGTCACACTGACAAATTGTCACTGGCTCCCCTCCCACCTCCAGTCCCCCATATTGCTGACTCCACCTTAAAATGTCACATGACATCATCTAGTCCTCTCCTTGCCACCACAGCTCCATCCCAGGACCGTTCCCCTCCCCTCGGGTACTCAGTAGTCTCCTCACATTCCTCCCCAAAGCCATGCTGGTCTCCTTCCAGCCCGTTCACCAGCCACCAGATAGAGTGATCTCTTGAAAACAAAAATCTGATTATGTCATTTCTCTGCATAACAGCGTTCAATGACATCCCGCTGCTTTTAAGAAAGCTTTGAAGATAAGCCCTCGAGGAGCCACCATCCTGCTGGTCTACCCCACACCCCCTCCCAGGCTCAGCCTACCTGACTGTTGCCCTTGACACATTCCATCCTGAGGACCTTCTCGGTTCTGGAGCGTCTTGACTTCCTCTCGCCCTGGGGTGGGGGTGGGGGGCTCACGCAGGCTGACAGAAAATAGTTTCTCCTTTTCCTGTCTGCTTCTCTCCCGTTCATCTTTCAGGTCTCAGCTCAATGTCTCCTCCTCGTAGGAGCTTCCCGGCCCCCCACCCCACCCGCCATGAGCTCACTGTCACTGTATCATAGAACTCAGCACATCGGAATAAACTGTGAAATCAGGGGATCGTTGAGGTTTCTCCCCTGCTGGGCTCTAACTCCTGGAGGCTCTTTGTCTCGGCCACCACTCTATCCCCAGAGCCAGCAAGGAGCCTGGAACATCTTAGCAGGTTCGTCAATAACATTTTGAATAACTGGGTAAAAGACCAACAAGGACACCCGGTCACCCCCAACCCCCACCTCCGCAGCAGAAAGCAACACAGGGAGTGCAGAGCGGAAAGGAGGGCAGCTGGGATATGGGGTTTCTAGTTAGCAAGAGTCTGAGAGTGTGATCATAAAAAAGAGGAATTCTAAACAGTCTGATGCAGTCTTCTTATTGTCGGACTTAGCACCCTGGCTGGGGAGCCAACAGATCTGGGTTCTAGTCCCAGGCCTGGCACAAATGATGACAGATAGCATTCATATAATGCTTCACAGCGTACAAGGCATTTTCACAGATAGCATCTCATTGAATCAGTTCAGCGACCTCCAGCAAGCAGCGCTTAGAGGCCTGTTGTCGGGGCGGAGACGGGGCTGGGAGGAGCGGGTTTCCAGGCCTATCCTCTCCCCACGGGGTCGCAGACAGCTTTCATCTCCAGCCCTGAGCCTGCTTGTCCATAAAATGAAGGAATCCGAAGAGATGATCTCTAAAGCTTGCCTCTGGAAATTTAGAACTAAAAATTCAGAAGGACTCCAGTCAGAAGGCAAAGGATCACGGTAGCCGGGCAGCATCCCCCTCCCCCCTGGCCCCAGGCTCCGGACAATACCAGGGACGCCCCAGGGAAGGGTCACAGAAAACTAGAAGCGGGACAGAAACCAGGACGTTTGTGTAGGTGGTTAAGGCGAGAGCCGGCCCCAAGAAGTAGGAGTGAGGGACCGGGGAGAGGAAAAACCCAGCTAGGCCAGTGTGTCCAGATCACCTCTGTCTCGAAGGGACATGACGTCACTGGGACTTGCTGAGAAGCCGCAGAACCCCTCCCAGAGCTGTCAGCCAGAAGTACAGGCCCGGTGAGCTTTCTCCACCAGCTCCCACCCCCGCTGGTAGGCTTTCGCCTGCAGGACTGTCCCCTGAACCCCAGGGCTGCGCCTACCCAGACTGAGGAGGTTTCTTGGTAGAGAAAGTTCTGGGGCAGAAAAGGCAAGAATCCTTGAGGCAAGAGTGGGGAGACAGGCCCAGCTCAGGGACACCTGTCCTCGCAACAGCACCTGAAGTCAAGGTGGGACCTGGGGCATCGGCACATGTGATATAAGTCACAGAGGGACAGGAGCGCCACCAACCATCCACATTCATGCAATGTGGTGCTGGGGCTCTTGTCCCCTACCCCCACCCATCCTCTGCCCTCTGAGTGTCGGGGCCCCACCCTCTTATCTATGGAGTTCTTGGTGTCCGGAGCCATTGAAAGTGGGGATTCGGGGTGAGGGATTGTCTGTACACCCAGGTGATTCACACGGGGCTCAGCAGATCTTTGGACGAGTGCCCTCCAGGCGGCTGGGTCTAGGATGCAGCGCCCTGCCCCGTGGTAAGGAATTGGTGCACTCACGCCTCCTCTCCCCTGGTCATGAGTGATGCTCCCCCAAAGGCCAACAAAGGGTCTGCCTACAGGCTTGGGGCTCCCCAGGCCTGCTAGTGGTGGTGCCCCTAGTCAGGAGACACTTGTGCTGCCTCCCTGGTGCCATGATGCCTCCTCTCTGTCTTTCTGTTGTAGACTCTGGACCTGGCTTCCCTCAGCCTTCTCGTTGGATTCCCCAAAAGTCTGATTTGTTAATAAAAAAAGGAACAGTGGCCACTTCTAGCCTTTTTCCTCTGCTACCACAATTCTATTTTGTCCCCAGGCAATGTGAATGGGAGACTAAAGGGGAAAAAAATGTCTTTTATGAGAAGGTGGGAAAGAACACAAAGATTTAACGTCCAAGATATTATCTGAATTCTTCCTCTGGATGAACCTTTTTAACCCCAAATAAATGTCACCCTCCTTGTGGCGTGGAAAGGATTTTCATTTCTCTAACTGTACCCCATGCCCAGCCCCCAGTTTCCTGGTGCTGTATATAACAAAGAATTTGGGTGACTTATGTCCCTGGCTCACGAGAGGTAACCTCTAAATTTGGGGAATGTCCCGAGTAATAGGATTGTCTTTTTCATTCACGGTGGCTTGTTCAGACCATGACTGAGTTCATGCTAATCAGATGACTCAGGACGGGGGCAGGCCAGGCCGGAAGACCCAACCGTGTGATTAGACGGTTAGAGTTTTGAGGCTGGTGATGTCAGCCTGACCCCCCGGAAGGGTAGAGAGGCTGGAGATTAAGTTGAATCACGTGACCAATGATTCCATCAATAATGTTTACATCGTGAAAACCCAAGAAAATCTCTGGACAGAGGCTCAGGTGAGCTCTTCCTAGCTTATGTGACACATCATTGGTCCGGGGGGGGGGGTGTATCCTAAGAACACAGAAACTTCGCATTTGAGACTCTTTCAGACACACTAAGACGTGTCTCTTCATTTGGCTGGTCCTGATTTGTGCCCTGTCTAATAAAACTGCGGTCATCAGGACAGTGCTTCCCTGAGTTCTGTGAGTTATTCTAGTGAATTACGAAATTTGAGGGGATAGTGGCTGTTTGGTCAGAAGTACAGGAGGCCTGGCACCCCCAGAACTTATGGCTGGCTCTGAAGTGAGGGGAGACTTGTGGCTGATGGTGTCTTTAGCCCGTGAAGTCTGCACTAATTCCAGACGATCTGATCTGTGTTGCCCTTAGGTGTATCTATCTACCTGCTTCCTTCCTTACCACTGCCTGGGGATCCGTACTCATCAGTCAGGAGGCTCAGTCTCCTCCAAAAGGACGCTCTTTTCCACCTTGACCCCAGAAGGCAGACACAGAGGCAGGAGAATTGCCCTGGAGTTGGGTCTGGGTAGGACGGGCACAGCGCAGGGGAAGGTGATGTGTGTCAAGGAGAGCGTCCTTGGATCCATGCGTGTTCCATGCATTTTTGCTGGAGTCCCACAGGGCATGACCTGGCCTTCAGGGCAACGTGCTGACGTGTACTACGGGAGCTGAGTCATCCCACTTGTCCCTGGAAAAGTCCCTTAGCGGGCTTTTCATCCTGGCCAGGCCTTTGCCAGAGATTTCCACCTCTCCAGTCCTCTCCCTGGGGCACATGAGAGTTTCTGGGTCCCCTGCATGCCCGGGGGCGCCAGGAGTCTTGCCTTGGTCATGCCTCCCCAGCCACCTTTGTCCTGCCCTCTGCACGGGCTGAGCATCAGGCAGACTTCTAGATGTATCTGGTTCCCTCCCCCCAACCCGCCCCCACCCAGCCCCACTTGCCATGATCAATGAGCTCAGGGAAGCATGACTCAAGTGCCTGAGACTCTCAGCTCCCGGGGACATTTCTAAGCACCCCTGCACCCTCATTCTGGAGCAGTGAGCTCACGACGGTCTAACTTCCTCCCTTTCTTCTTCATCCTCTTTGTCCTCAAGACCGCAAGGGCAAACCCATCCTTTCCTCTGCCTGCTGAGGATGCCTCTACAGAGTGTAGGATCTACCCTCCCGGACCTGCCTCCTGCCACAACAAAGGAATTTAGAAAAATCTTTCCTCTAGACAAAGGGTGGCTTTCCAGTCTGCTTAGTTGCCGGGAACTCAAACAAAAATCTAGTTGATGTTCAAAGCTGGGCAGTGACTTGCTCCAGCAAGATCTCCCCTTGCCCCAGGGTGACCCCCTGGGGTAGAAGACTCATAGGCTGAGGAAATAGACCTGAAACTATTTCAAAATATAATCTCATTTACATGCGCCTCGAATAATATTTACGGTGGGCCTGCTACGCGCCGGTCACTAGGTTAGGACATAAACACTCCTTAGAAATTGCTTTTAATAACTGCTTTATTAAGATATCACTGACATGCCCTACAGTTCTGTCTTAAAAGGGAACAGCTCAATATTTCTAACTATAGTCACAGAGATGTACAAACATCACCACCCCCCAATTCTAGAATGTTTCTATCACCCCAAAAAGAAATGCCGAACTCATTAGCAGTAAACCGCCTCCTGCCCCCAGTCTCCCCTCCGCCGGCTCCTGGAAATCACTAATCTACTTTCTGTATCTATGGATTCATCTATTCTAGACATTTCATGTAAATGGAATCATACAATGTGTGCCTCTGGTGACTGGCTTCCCTCATTTAGGAGAATGTTGTTAAGCTTCCGTATTGTATCAATACTTCATTTATTTTTATTGTCGGTTAATGCTCTGCTGTAGGGATACGCCGCGTTTTATCTATACATTCATCAGCGGACGACCATTTGGGCTGTCTCCCCTTTTTGGCTGTTATGAAGAAAGCGAGTATGAACGTTCTTGTACAAGTCTTTAGGCGGAGAAATGTTTTTATTTCTCTTGGGTAGATAGCCCGGAGCTGGGTCACGTGGTAACTCGGCCTAACAGTTTGAGAGTGTGTCAGATTCTTTCCCACAGTGGCTGTGCCATCATCATTTACTGTTCCCACCAGCAGTGTGTGAGGGTTCCAGTTGCTCCACATCCTCCCCGACATTCATGGCTTCCGGTTTCGGCCATCTTAGTGTGCGGGCTGTGGTGTCTCACAGCGGTTCCGATTCCCATCTCCCTGATGGCTAACGACAGTGAGCATCTTTTCATGCATTCACTGGCCATTTGCATACCTTCTTTGGAGAAAGAGCTATTCGGATCCTTTGCCCGTTTTTTCAGTTGGGTATTTGTCTTTTTGTTGTTGTTGAGTTGTAAGAGTTCTTTATACATTCTGAATACAGGTTCATTTCCAGCCCCTTTTGGATTTTAAGAGAAATCTAAATCAAGGTTAGACCCGGAGTTGCCGTTTTAATAGATGAGTGCTGTGAAATGTGTAAGCCTGATGATTCACAGACCTGTACCCCTGGGGCAAATAATACATTATATGTTAATAAAAATAATTTAAAAGAAAAAGAAAAAAAATAGTCTGCCATGTTCACTGCCAGTGACAGAAATTTCGCAAAGAATGTGTTCCATTCCTCTGGGAGGGTTCCGAGGGTTTGTGCAGGGGTAGACCTCGGAGAGGAAGGGCACCGAACCACTTGGACGGGCCTGGGCCTGCCCTCTGTTCAATCACACCCCTTTCAAAACCCCTGTTGGAAAGGAGTCTGAGTTCCACAGGCTGGAGGTGGGTCTGGATGCTGGTTGGTTAGTGTCCTGAGGGCGGGATCGGTTTGGGGGAATTTTCTTCCTTATTTTTTTTTAATTTTTATTTTTTCAAGAGCAGAGGCTTTTATTTCTTGGGCAAATGAGATGTTACGTAGAGAAGAATTGGGGACTTACAGAGGGATATGCAAATGTAAGATGATGTTACTGTTTCTGTTGTTACTTGTAGGAACCAGTGAAAATCCTCTCTAGGAAGAAATGGCAGAGCCTGTGTGGGGGATGCGGGTGTGCAGTGTTTTAGGGAGGACCTGGGGGATGAAAAGTAAAGGAAATTGGAGGGTAGCAGTGTTTGCAAATGTTGGCTACGTGTGTGTGCGTGTGTGTGAGAGAGAGAGAGAGAGAGAGACAGAGAGAGAAACAGACAGAAACAGAGAGAAAGACTTTGTGATTCTGCCATGTTCTCTTACTACCTGTATAATTATTAATTTAATATTTTTCTTTAAACGGGCTCTCATTTCTTTGAATTAAATTTATTTATTTATTTATTGTTCTATGTAAATTATAGTTTATTTTAAAAAGTGGGAAAAACATAAAGTAGAGCCATAAAATGAAAAGCTTGATTCTTTTGATTTGTAGGCATACATTGTTAATGTTGAATTAAATACATTTATAAAGGAAACTTTATATCACAGTTATAAATAGCAAACCCGCATTATTTTCAAACTGGAAGGTACCATGTAAACAAATAGAACAAAAACCAAAGCCTCCTTTAATTCTAGCCAGAGGCCGGGCCCCCTTCGCCTGGAAAAGGGCTCTGGACTGGCCCTCGTCTCCCAGTCCCTCAGGCCTCTGCTCCAAGGGGGCTTCTCCAGGGGGCCTCTCCAACACCCTCCCTCAACCATCCTCACTTTATGTCTTCCCAGCGCTCATCGCCATATGGGGGTGGTGTTTTCCCCCTGCACGTCCGGTGCCACGCAGGCAGGGCATAAGTAGCTAAAAGCTCTGAGCTGCAGGGCTGTGCTCTAGTTTGTTTTTCTCCTTTTAGCGAGTGTTAACCAGGTGTTAAAGGATACACCAGCCCGTGCCACGCTTGACACTTGCACCTTGCTCTACGGAGGTGGGGGAGGGGGAGGGAGGTGGGACTGAGCCAGGCTTGGGAAGGAAGCGGCCTTTCAGGGTGTGATCCTATGGCTCCCCGGCCTCCCGCCCCACGCTGCGGATCCCCGCTTGCCCGCTGGCTGAGTGACCCCACAGCCATCGCTGGACTGCCCCTGTGTCTGCCTTCTCCAGGGTAAGGGAGCCATCCCCTGCCCACCTCACATACGCACCCGACAGAGAGAACCTGCTCGATTCAATGAGAGTAGGAGCTCAGAGGGCTTACCAGAGGGTGGGATTTAATTACTGACATGGCCTGCGAAAAAACCCTACTCTTTTTCAGGCCCAGCTTTTTAAAAAGTCATTATATTGTTTACCCTTTACTGAGCACTCATTATGTGATATGTGTCTTGCTAAGTAAGAGTTTTCTATATCTATCAATTAATTGTGTCCTTGTAATAATTCTATAAAGTGGGGGTTCATTGTTCCCATTTTACAGATGAGGGAACTGAGGCTTAGAACAGTTTCATGACTTGCCCAAGTTGATGCGGCCTGCCTGTTCTTGACCATGACATTGCAACAACCACGTAAATGCTACCACCTCCATGAAGGCTTCCGGCCCAGCAGTGTTTCCACTGATAAATACCCATAATTCTGTCCTATTACCTCTCTGCTCACATCTGCTCGATCTCCCTTGGGGTGAGAGTGTATGTGTGTGTGTGTGTGTGGTGAGTGTCCATTTCTTGAGGTCTGAAACCATTCATTCATCTCCCCCAGGGTCAGGCCAAGTGCTTGGCACACTGTAGTTACCCCACCTGTATCCCCAAGTAAACCAAGGACCGAGGGCTCCTTGCTTTCTTCCGGCAGGCTCTGTGTCCGCGGAGGACAGATGAAGAAAAATGAGCAGTTGCACTTCCAGAGACATAAACTCACTCTATCAGAAAGCCCCTGGGATGTTTACCGAGGAGAGCGTGAGGGCGGATGTGCAGACCATCCCGGAGGCAGGGACAGGGCACATGGCTTGGCGAGGACCCTCTTGGCCTGTAGCTTTGAGAGCTCGTGCTGGTCTTCTCCGTCTTTCCAGATTCCTCTCTGCCCTGCTCCTCGTCCTCCCAGGAGCACAGAGGAAGAAGAGAGAGTGATGCTGGTGGATTCAGTCCGTGTGCGTTGGGCGGGGACTGGTAGCAGCTCCATGGTTACTGGCCCAGATTCTGCTCTCCTGGCTGGTTTCCCCACACCTTGACCTTGCCATTGTGGGTTAGTAGACCTTCTTGAAGTTATCCTGATTTGAGTTTCCCTCTGTTCCTGCAGGGACCCTGGCCAGTGGGGTGGAATACCCTTTCTGTGCTCTTTCGGTCACCTCTTGAGGTTGGAGTCTAGGCTTATTTATCACTGTGTCCCCACACCTGGCCCAGTATCTGGGATGTGGTTCTAGGAGCTAACATTACCGAGCACCTATAATGTGCCAACACTGCTGCTTGTATTACTCAAATAATCCTCACGGCAATCTCACGATTCTCACCTTCATTTCAAGATGAGGAAATGAAGATGCAGGGAGGTTGAGTAACTTGCCCAATGTCACATGTCAGCATGCGACCGATCTAGGATTTGAACCCAGCCAGTGTGACTCTTCAGCCGATATTATGACTCGCAATCCCACTATTGGGATGTCTTTCTGGTTGTCCTTTTTGTGTAGAGGGGTGGCGTCTGTTAGCCTTGGGAACCCAGAGAATCTGTCCCTTTGCCCACTCAGAGGCTCAAGTAGATGGGCAGAAGGTGGAATGTGGGCTACCATGGCAACTGGGTCACTGGTCACCTCCCCTGCTGAGCCCTTGGGCAGAGAGAAGCGTGGGGTTGGCATGGGGCAATGTTTGAGGCATCAGATGCACTGGGAGGACTTGGAAGAATACCAGGTGGGTAGATGAGGCGGAACGTTCTGGGCAGAGGTGAGGGGAGCCCCTGGAGACAGGTGGGATGAATGGGAAATGCTTGCCTGCGGCTGGAGAGTTTCCCAGGGCGCTGTCGCCTTTGCTAAACCCGCATCCATGTGAGGCTGACCCGTCCTCCGAGACCTCCTCCTGCGTTTGTCTCCCGCTGCTCCAGAGCCCAGGGTTGTGGTCTCGACTCCACCCCTCTCCCCAGGTCTGTGCCGGCATGCTCCTTCCCAAGGCGGTCGGTCAGAGCCTGGGGTTTGCTGCTCTGCCACCGCTGGAGGCCTGAGGGTTGGGGTACTTCCGTTTTGCCGGGTCTAGGATCAGAGCAGGGGCTTCTCCTCCCCAGGTCCCTGAAATTACCCCCTCCCCAGGGGGCCAGGGCCAGAACGGAGGGAGGAGGCAGGTCACCTCTCTCTGTGGTTTGTTGTAGGCCCTGACCTTCCTGACCAGAAATGAGATCCTGTGGTGAGTCGAGGGGCCCCCTTCCCCCCACCTTGAGCTGAGCGCTCGTCCTGGTAGGGTCTCATGCTGGTCCCTGAGTGTGGCCCCCGCCAGGCACTGTGGGGCCCTGGAGACGAGACCGGCAGGCAGAGAGACCCCAGCCCGGAGAGCCCAACGCCAGGATGCCAGGGCCCCAGTGGGGCTGAGGGAAGCCCCAGGCGTTAAGCCACTAGGCGCTCCAAGGCAGGATTTCTTCACAGAATCGCAGAAGAGGATGAGGCCTCTTGGGGTCATGGCGGGGAGGGAGAAAGGACTTAGGAAACAGGTCTGAAGCCTGGCCGGGTAAACTGGGATGGGCTCTAAGCCCTGGCTCCCGCTCCAAGCCTCTCTTTAGAGCCTTCCATGTGTCAGACATGGTGAGGGCCCTGGGAGCGTAACAGGGAGCAGCCTGCGGTGCCCGTCGTCATGCAGGTGACCGTCCAGCTCTGAAGGCTCCGGACAGAAGATAAGCGTCAGGCAGTGTGAGGGTGGCCGATGCCCTCCTCAGTGGGGCCACAAAAGTGTGAACGGCGCAGTGTGTGAGTGCTCCGTCCAGGTCCAGGACGGGGGACGGAAAAAGTCTTATGGGATTTTTTCTCTGGCCCTGCCAGCCGCTCGGCACCCCTTCCCTGGCCCAGCACAAGACAGGCGCTCCGCTGGGTGGAGCTGAGCAGACAGGCTCTCTCCTCAGGACCTCTAGGCCCCATGACAGGCAGGGATGAGCCCCCGGCCGGCTTCGGCGAGCCTCACTTGTCGGGAATGAACTGGAAGCTGAGGCACGCTGGCTGTTTGAAGAGAGCATTCAAAACTCTGCATTAGATCATGTCATCATAACGCTTCAGAACACCCGAGATCCTGAGGAGAGGCGAAGAGCTTCCGTAGAGAAAACAAAAACCAAACAACAGACACACACGGGGGGAAAAACTCCGATCCAGAATGAAGTCCTCGTTAAACGAGTAATCAAGAGCGAATGCGAAGTAACGATTTTTTTGACATGCAAATTATTTTTAAAAATGACCTCTTAGGTGCTCGCTTCGGCAGCACATATACTAAAAATGACCTCTTAGGCATCTTGTCTGAGGAAACTTCTGGAGGGCGTGCTCCATGAGCACGAGTAAGTAAACGGTGTTATTTTGGTAAGAGATACTGGTGTATCTAGGACGCTTCTGTTTTTGTAAAACAAGAGGTTCTACATGTATGCGCACACACACACACGCACACACACACGCGCGCACTACACAAAGAAGAGTATGTGTGGAAGGACACACTCGCACGCCGATCCCTGGCTAGCTTCCTGCAGGGGCCTGGGGTTCTGCCTGCCTCGGCTTTAGCGTGGCTGCGTTGTTGGCAAGGTGAAGGGCGGCGCTGACGCACACCCGGGGACACCCTCAGGGGCTGAGGGAGCCGATGGCACGTGGTACTCGAGGGAGACAGTGGCCCAGGGGGGCGAGACTAAACCCCAGTCACTTTTGGACAGTTGTCCTATGTGGCCTCCAAAGACACGTGGGGATTTTCCTATTAATGTGACAAAGACATACAGCCTGGATGACGGTGCCATTGGAGAGGTCGGTCCAGCTGAAAAAAGCATCCAAGAGACTGACAGACACGAGTAGCCTCTGGACAAGGGTGCCTCTGCCCTCTTCCAATACTTTCCCACATTTTTTTTTTTTTTTTTTTTTTTTTACTTTCCCACCTTCTTTCTGTGCCGTGCAGAGGACACAAAGGCCTGAAGGCCTAGTCACCAGATCTGCCGATGACGCACAGCGGGAGGTCAGACCACATGTGACACTCTGGTCTCGGGGCCAGCCCCTTCACAGTCCGGGGCTGCCTTGGCCGGGTTTTCCAAGAAGGGGTCTGTCTACCCTCAATGTGTAGCTGGTGGGGATTTTCTGTCACAGCTTCTCCCTGTCACAGCAGTTCCAAGTCAGCCCTCCTTGACTTGTGATCGAATTGCTCCCCGAGAAGGCTCTGACTTCCAGATGTCTCTTTGGGCTCAGCGCACAGGCCATTCAGGTCCTTATCTTCAGCTGTGGCCACAGACTCCACATCTGAGGCCTGACCCCAGGAGGGCACTTGTGGCTTCCTTTAGACCTCCGGGGTTGGAGCCCAGGTTGGCCCAACTCAGCCTGAGCCATTTGGACTTCTCGGTGTCGCTCAGGGACTGCTCCTGTCACGATTGTGGACTGTGTGTGGGTCTGCTTGGGGAGCCTGAAGCTTTGTCCCTAGCCCCCGCATAGGCTGAAGTGGCCATAAGGACCGCTCTTTCCTCTTGGCATCCCAGAGTTCCCAACATGTCCCAGCCTCTAGGCCTTGTCCTGGCCATTAGCGTCTGGCCCTCCGGGAGCACCCATCACTGGGTCAAGGTCAGCAGGCAGCGTGGTTACGAGCTGGCTTCCCGGAAGCCGAAGGGCTGGGTTGGAGGCTCCGCTCTGCCCCTTCTAGCTGTGTGACTGTGGGTGCATTTCTTTGCTGAGCCTGTTCCCACACTTATAAAAAGCGTGACATGAAAGTACTGGAAGCTAAGCTCCCATGGTTGTTATTAGGACGATTAAACGATCAAATGCATGTCAAAGGTCAGAGCAGCCCCGGGCGCAGGGGTCCGTGCTTACTAGGGGCTGGCTGTTATTTTCATGCTTTTATTATCTCTCTTTTTCTGCAAATGAGGAAATTGGCTCAGAGAAATGAAGCGGTTTGTTCAAGCCACACAGCTTGAAAGGAGCAGATCATAAAAGCCACCTTTTCAGGCTAAAGATAGGGCTATTTATGAAATGCCTGCAGTCTGTCCTGTAGGGCAAAGGACCACTGACCCCATGGCCCCCCGGAGCGGAGCCCAGAAGAAAGGAGGAGACATGGAGCCTGGCACTGGAGCTGTGTTCTCAGTCCTACCTGCAAGAGAGGAACGGGGAAGCTCATAGAACGTAGAGGTCCTGCCCCCATCCTGGCCTTGAATGAAAGTCTCTTGGGGTGGGTACAGGTGTTTCTAACATGGGACCCAGTTGAATATCACTAAGTAAAGCCTCAGAAGCAAGGGGGCAGAGAAGGGTATAGAAATAGCCATGGGAGGCCTGAACCGGAGGGAGCAGTGGGAGTCACCAAGTCTCTCATTTTACAGAAGGGAAACTGAGGCACAAGAGGGAATGTGGCAGAGTGTGAACTATGGGGCCGGTCTCCCCTGTCTCAGACCTCGGAGTCTGCAGACAGCCCCTCCTTGTGTCTGGGAGAGAGCCACAGCCCGGGCTCCTTGATTTCTGGCAGGCTGAATGTGTGAGTTTTTCAAATGGCTTTGACTCTTGAGTCCATTAGTGATTAATTCAGAGTTCCATTTAGAGCCTGCTGATCCATATTTGGAGGAGGAGAACATTTTGTGGCAGCCGAGATGCAGCCACGATTCATCTGCGGGCAGCCCACCCACTCGGCGGCCTGGGAAGGCATGAAATCCAGGCCAGGCCCTCCCCACAACACCCCTCCCCAGAAAGCTTTGGGGGGGGCGGGGCCGGGAGACTCACACCTGGCTGCAGGCAGATCCTTTAGGGGTGGGGCAGCACAGGCTGCAGAACCCGGCGTGGGGTTTGGCCCCACGCTCTCTCAAGCTGTATGACCTTGGGCACACCTCTTATGCCCCCTGAGCCTCAGTTTACCCTTCTTTAGAAATGATCACCCCTGCACCTGTCCCTCAGGAATGTTGGAAAAATCGAGAAAATGTGTGTGAGTGCACCCAGCACAGAGACCTAGTAAATGAGAGGAGGGGGTGGCCGTGGCCGTCACCCTTTCCCCCGGCAGAGCCTCCGATACCCCCCCTTCTCTGGGCCCCGAGGAACGGAGCTTCGGTCTGCAGCTCCGGATTTAACATGTGCCACAGTGTGACCGAAGCAAGTTATTTCTCCTCCTTGAGCCTCCCTTTCATCAGTGAAGGAGAGATAGTGGCTCCTTCCTTGCAAGACTCATGCAAGTTCCATGAAAAATGCCCACGAATGCTGACGGCTCATGGCAGGCCACTCCCGGTGGGGAACCCCCGGCGGGGTCAAGGGAGCCGTCTGTTCTGGACGCTGGCCACAACGGTGCAGGGGCTCAGAGAAGTCTTAAAAATTAGTACAGCTTACTGAAAGTCAGTCTGCTTTTTCTCTCCTCGGGCCAGCAATTCTAACGATGACAGTGATGAAACACTCTTTTTGGCTAGGGCTGGCTGCTTCTTACTGCCCTCTCCCCTCTTGGGCCACTGGACCCTCCAGGGTTGCTGGCCTGCCTTTCCTGCTCTGTGCTCTGCAGGGCCCCCACACTTGCCTGGAGAACATTTCCCCTCACCTATTCCATACCCCGCTTTTCAGCTGCCTCCCGAACTCGCCAGAGCCGTCCCTGGTGATGAAGGTCCAGGGCCCCTGACAAGGCTGACAGAGCCTGTCCTTCATGAAGAGCCATGTGCCTTTCTGGCTCCTGTTTTCAGCCCTTCTCATGGGTCAGCACAGAGTCAGTGATGGGGATTAGCTCCCTGTTGGGCAGAGTTAGGATTGGAGTCAAGGTCTCTCTGCTCAGAGAGGTCAAGCAACTTGCTTCAGGTCACACAGCTAGTGGGACAAGGATCATGGTCCAAACGGGTGCCCCTGACTGATCTGGCAGCATTCCAACAGGAATTGGGGGACAGGCAGCATACTCAACTGGGGGTCTTGAGCTCACAGAGGTTAAGCGACCGGCCATTGCTGCCTGGAAGCAATGAGGAGCCCAGTGGGAGCCGGAGCTGTGGAAGGTGGAGGGCTCGTGCAGACACGGCCAACACCTGCCACAGCTGGAAGGGGGTGGGAGGGACAAATCCCCACCTGGCTCTGTCACCACCTCCAGTCTCCGGCAGGTGCTCCCTTGGACCAAAGCCTACTGGAAGCGTCTGATGCCACAGGGCAAGAGAGGTGGGATGCACCACAGAGATGGGAGTGGGGCCTGGCCAGGAGGTGGGAAAACAGAACAGGAGCACGGACACAGCTGAAGCGCTTCCTACTCTCCCATGGCCGGGATCTAAAGGACATTTTCCCAGTCAGTGAGCTGTGAAAGCATGAGAGGCTAGAGTGGGAACAGATCATGGCTCTGAGCTCTCCTGGCATTGGGCCCCCATGTACCATGATCAGGGCCCTGGCCGGGGGGGGGCTCCCTCTCTATCTCCAAATCTCCACTTGTAAAATCACCCTCTGATTTCTTCTCTGAGTCGCCTGTCCCTAACTTCCACCAATCAGAGATTTGTCTGGGTTCAGACACCAAACACCATGCCAGCGACAGTGAGGCGCTGTTAGTCACTCAACCCCGAGTATGAATTAGCTTGGCCGGGGCCTTGCCTCCTGGCACTGAGCTGAGGTGAGAGGTTGGATGGTGGGGAGAAGAGCAGGAAAGGAGGCGAGGGGAGAAGGTGAACTTGGAGTGTGAAGGACGCGAGGGGAAGAAGAGAGGGCGGGCCCAGGGACCCAGGTCCGGTTAGAGGGCACCCCCCCACCCCCATCAAGGTCTAGGTCTGAGCTCTGAGAGTCAGGGCACTGGGTCCTGAGTAGCAGGACAGGAACACAGACAGGGACATAGAGAGGCTCAGGGATCGGGAGAGGCAGGCACCGAGCTGATGTTTCTATGCCTCGTCTCCTGTTTGTGAAGGGAGATTAGAGGCCTGGGGTGGCCGGGGTGATCAGAACCCTGCTCAAGGTCTCAGAGCTACCAGGTGGCAGACTCAGGACTTGAACTAGGTCTGTCTGGCCCTAGAGACTGTTTTTCACCAGCTTGTGGTTACCACCCCCACATGCACACTCACACACATGCACAGTCACACACTCACATGCACACTCGCTCACACGCAGTCACACACACACACTCAATCACACACACGCACACTCACATGCACAGTCACATACACACACACACACACACACACACACACACACACAGTCACAGGAAGGCCCTGCAGCCCCGTCACGTCAAACCCCCACCACAGCCCTCGTTATTGCCCATTTTCCTGATGATGAAACTCAGGCTCAGGAACGAAGGTCGCACAGCTCTGCTGCGGCACCACAGGGTCTGGGGTTCGGGCCACCATGTCTCCTCTCCAACTGTCTTGGTCGTCAGTCCTAAATGACCCAGGAGCCACGACAGGATGGGGCAGGAGGGCGGGAGGATGCAGCTCGTGCTCTCTTGGCCTCTCCTCCCATCGGGCCACGTAGCCACCTCGCCCTCTGCCTGTCCCTCACAAGCAAAGCCTCCAGGCCAGTGTGGGCCTACAGCAGGGACATTGATCGAGGGGAGATGAGGCGGGAGGCTTAGTCCTGAGGTCTCTGTAGACCACCTGTGGGCTAGGGTGGCTGCGTGGTCCCTGCCGGCTGGGCTCTAATCTGGGCTCAGCCACACCCACCGTGTGATCTCTTTTCTCCCGGACAAGGGCGGGGCTGGGCAACTGGCCTGGGTGGCACGCTGGCTTCCCGAAGGCCCTGCTGGCTTCTCCATCTGTAAGTGAGGGACTGGACTGCGTGACCAGAGATGTCCCTTCCAGCTCTGACATTCTAGAACTAACACTTGCGTATTCTGTGCTACAGAGCACACTCACGTACCTTTCCTCACGCTCAGCTCATCTTTGCACACCTCTCCCCCTCCCCCTTGCCACCCCAACGTGGGCCGGGCACACTGGATCCTCAAGGATGTTTCTAGAAACATGGACTGATGTCCAACTGCCTTTACTATGTCACTCAATCGTAAGTCCCCTTCCTCCAGATAGGCCTGCAGGAGAGGGGCACGTGGTCCTCTGTCCCCAGCTCACTCTGCCTCTCTTTTTAGCATCCATGACACCTTCCTGAAGCTCTGTCCCCCTGGGAAGTACTACAAGGAGGCAACACTGACCACAGACCAGGTCAGCTCCCTGCCAGCCCTGAGGGTGAGTGCAGCATAGGGGAGGGGCTGGGCGTGCCCCTGGGGTCCACGGAGGGGTGGAGGGCCCTGGGGGAGGGGTGGGCATTGTGGCCCTGGGGGTGTCTGGTGGCAGGCTCTCCAGAGGGGCTGGTGGACCACCACGCAGGGCATGGTTTCTCAGCACTTCTCACGTGTGTCTGGCCTCACTCTATCCTTGCGTCGGTCCCGGAGGCAGGACAGGTGTGACAACTGTCACCATTTCTCAGGTGAGGGGCCGAAGAAGAGCATGAAGACAATGCCAATTGCTCCAGGTCTCATTGGGGAAGGGGGTGGGTCTTGCTGAGGCTCCAGGGCCTGCTGTGATTCCCTCTTGAGCCTCATCTTAGGGCCCCCCTCCGTCAGCTTCCTGCTGACCCTTTACTCGACCCCTCCCACCCAGAGGACCCTGCACCGGCCAGCTCTCTCTGCTGTCCTTTATGCCGCAAGCTGGATAAGTGGGAAGGTCGGGATCCCCTGCAGAACAATTTGGACCTTGGGGAAGCCAGGGTGTCACGTCAGTCCATCCGCCCAGCCCCCTCTTCAGCCCTTTTCTGCTCAGGCTGCTTCAGTGAACTAGGGTTTTTCTAGAAGGGCTGAGAACCTTCTCAGTTTCTTCCCTGAGAAGCCAGGAGCAGGACTTGGAGCCCAGTGACTGTTGTCCCAAGCTGCCTCCTTCCATCTCCAGGTGTGACTACAGGAAAGAAGGCCACGTGCATTTCTGTCCTTGTCCCCCTCTTCCTCTCCCCCTCAGTTGAGCGAATCCTCCCTGACCTGAGAGAGGTGGGCCAAATGTTCCTATCTTCTCCTGGATGTCCCCACTTTCCTGTGCCATATCTCATAACCCTTATACCCAGTTTACATACACCCGCCCTGCCCTTGCCAGAGCAGAGTCCTTGTCCCAGCCCGAATCTCAGTCTCCTCACCTGTGAAATGGGTGGAATGGTGGGGGTGGCTGGGAGTCATTTCCCTCTGCTCTCCAAGTCTCCCCAAGGTCCCCAAACTCTACAGGCTGTGCTGACACAAGCTGTTAACGCCCCCCACTCCCAACTTTAAGGACCATCTTAAATTTTTGGTTCCTGATGTGAAAAGGCCCTGCCCTTCTCCCGAAGCACCTAGAAGAGCCCAAAGGTGCACCATAAAAGGGCTCCTTAATCACGTCTAAGATTCGTAATTAGAATGTGTCCAGCACTCAGAAGGACGATGTCAGGTTAACGAATCATGGTGGTGTCAGCCTTCCTGATGTTTCATTCTGATCTCAGAGGAATAATGGTTTGAATTTGTCATTGTGCAATGAGAGGCCATCCTCCCTTCTGTCTGGAACAAGATGGGCCTGAGAGCTGTGGGCACCTCTTGGAAGAGGCCTAGGGGCTCAGGTGGGGCGGGTGGTGGGAGAGATCGCACCGGTGGAAGGAGCACGCATTCAACGCGGGCTCTGCGGCCTCTCCGAAGTGACGGACCTTGTTCTGGGCAGAGACAGAGAAAGAGCACAGAGCTAGGTACTTGAGATGGAGGCAGGAACAGAGAAGACAAAGGAATAGGAAAGGGTGTTGAGGGGAAGGGGGACGGGGCAGCTGAGAGCTGGGGTCTCCATGAGGAAAGGAGCCCAATACTCAAAAAGGTGAGATAATTGGAGAATCTGCCTGTGCCAGACGCAAGATGGGGAGCTTGTCCTCCTGGTACCCCCTATTCTCACATACACCCTCACCCACATAGGCACACCTCCACCTCCCCACCCCCCACACACATGCTGCCTCGGCCGGGGGCGGGTGGGTCACTCAGAACTAGACTGTCCACGCAGGGGCCGGGCTGAGGGGCAGCCTGAAAGGGAAGCTTCTGGCCTCTGTTCTCCAGGTCGGGGACAGGATCACTGGGCAGTCCCAGAATATCCGAATGTGAAGCCTGGAAAGAGACCCAGAGGCCACCCAGCCTAATCACTGCCAAATGCTCTCTGCCCTGGTTTTACCCATCAGAGAACTGAAACCCGGAGAGGGAAGCACCTTGCTCAGGCCCGGTGACTGCATAGCCCGGACCGGCTCTGACCCACTTCTAACCAGGGCCTCCACCTCTGATCAGGGCTCGGCTAGGTGCTGACGGTGTGCCTGGGTTGGCAAGGTGCCCTGGGGGCTCAAGGGGAGCGCCTGGCAAAGACCCGCCCTGGAGGGCCGACGTGGAGAGTGCTGGGGGACGCGTGGGCCAGCACCCTGCACAGCCCCAGAACACCCTGGTCGGGCCTAGGGTCTCTGTTCTGAGCTCCCAAGGAGCAAGGCCTGGACCCAGAGGGCTGGGTCAGGGCCCAGCTCCATCACTCCACCTGGGACCTCTCCCTCTAAGCCTGAATCCCTGTCAGTAAGACAGCATGTTCGTCCCGTGCCGTGTATCAGCATGTGCAGGGCTAAACCGTACTCCTCTGCACCCGGGGTGGCGGGAGGGCGGTGGGCGAGGGTGCGGGCAGGGAGCACCAGCCCAGGCTACCTCCGCAGCCCTGGACCCCCAAGCTGGACAGCGGCTGGGAATGGAATCAGGGTCTTGGGACAAGCCTACCTATAATATTACTGATTTCACCCTTCTAAGTGGCCTTTATTTTATTCTGTTGCGCGACTAGAAACCAGATCGTTGTAGGAAAACACAGAAAAGCAAAAATACAATTAAAAACTGTCAGGAAGCCCACCTCAGGGGACGAGCATCACGATCAATTTGCCTTATTTCCCTCCTTAATTTTCTCTAAGCAGATACATAAGTGTTTATGAAGGGTTTATTGGGATCACGTTGACTTTTTTGTATGTTGCTTCCCCCCTGCCCCACCACCGTTCCTATTTTGGTTTCTTTGTTACTTTTCTAACTGGTTCTAACAGCCAGAACCATCTCATGAATTTAGGACACTAAGCCACTGCCACATCTAGAGAACAAGGGGACAGGACCTGGGGCCAGGAGCAGAAGGGCTGGGTTCGAACTCCCCTTGCTAGCCATACGATCTTGGGCAAGCCACATCACAGGAGTAATGAATCATGAATCAGAGTAGAAGGAAGCAAATAGACACCAGGCAGAGAAGACGGGGTGGGAGGGGAGTGTCGCGGGGCCTGTTTCCCTGCAGGTGTGAGGCCTGGTTCTAGGTGCTCCCAGGTGTGGCCCTGGGTCCAAGGATGCAAGTTTCTCAACACTACGAGGAAGAGTGCAGTGAGCACAAGCTCCCTATCATGGCCAGGCGTAAAACGGGCCGACAGGCATTTAGCTGGGATGTTCTAGTGCACGCCTAGGTATGAACAAGAAACTGACCCCGTGCTTGGTGCCCTCTCCACTGCCCGAGCCGCTGGTTCTGGCCCTGCGACACATTCTTACTCTCTTTTGTGTTGGCGACCACGGTATGTCTCAGACTTCGGACTTTTCATAGTCCCATAAAATTTCCAAAATAAATTTTTTTTTCTTTTTTTGAGGAAGAACTAGCTAGAGATGCCAACTTTCCTAATTTTGCCAAGTAAGGACATTTAAAAACGATGTGATCCACAATCACCACCATTTCATTTTTTAGAAATGTTCATTTCAGAGCAAAAATATAAGAAGGAGCTAATCCCAGGCACAAGAATGGCTCTTTCCATATACATCTCTTCTTGTCATTTTTCTACTTTCGCTACCAGTCTATCAAGCACGTTGTCACGGGTTGTCCCTGGTCCTGAGACCAGCTTTGGGGGATTTAGATCTAGGACTAAATTTCCCTCCATGTCTTTCCAATCTTGGTCAAAGGGGGAAGATTGCTTCCCGAAATGAGCGAGGAGAGGCTTGCTGGGGGATGGGGGCCTGAGCGTCCCTGTTGTGTCCTTTACCGGCCCAGTGATGGGAGCTGCATGACTCACACTGCCCAGAACACGTCTCTGGAAAAGGCTGTGAGAATTGGGCCCCAGGGAGCTCCCGGTACGGCTATAAGTTGGCTCAGGGGTTTGAGTGGTCTGGGAAGAGAGTCCTGTTTTCTTAACTTGGATTCACTGGTGGAAAAATGGGTTGGTTAATATTGGGAAGGGTCTGTTGGTCAGCAGAGAGCAAGGAAAGAGAATGGCCTGGGCAGCAGAGGACAGTGGGAAAAACCAGATGATGGGGACACAGTGGTCCCTTCTCACTCAGAAATTTCTGTTTTCTCTTTGCGGCTTTCTTTGGTGTATTTAAAAACAATGTTTCTGTTCTTGTAAATAATGATCTTGCTTTCTGTAAACTTGGATGAGAAGTGGCGCAGTGTGACCTGGGTTTCTGGTTTCCGGGCCCAGGATGGCGGGTGGTGGGATCTGGGCAGATCCCAAGGTCTCAGCCTTTGGGATGGAGGCTCCAACAGTGCTGCTCTGGCCCCTCCCCAGTTCCCACTCTGGGGTTCCTGAGGGCAGGTGGTCTGTGCACAGTCTGGCCTCCACTACCTTTCCCCCCAGCATCAACTCCACAAGCACAGAGAGGTTTAGAAACCTGCCTGAGGTGTCAGGAGTCTCTGTGGGTGTGGTTCCAAGGTTTCAGTTCCACATCCTTGGTTTCTAGCTGTCCCCAGGTTTTCTGAAACTTTCTGATGCCTGCTGATAGGCTGGGCCTGGCTCTTTAGACTAGCTGGCAAAGAAGCCCTTCCCAAGGCTTTCGGCAAATCAGGAGTCCTCATGCTTATTCAGGCTTTCGAGAAATGACCAGCGTAGCAGAGGCAGGGAGGGGAACGTGTTTTTTTTAAATTTAAGATTTTTTTCTTTCTTTTCTTTTTTTTTTTTTAGTTTTTAAATCAAAATTATTTATGCATGCCAAGAGTCAAGTTGCCCTCTGGGGGTCACCCTCAATTCCCTTCTCTGGAAAGAAACCATTTGAGGCTCTTAGCTGGTTCTTGGTTCTTGCCTTCATATCTCTGGAGAGTACTCTTTATGGCCCCTTCTTAATATCTCAGCCTTTGACCTCCCCCTAGAGAAGAGGTTTAGCTCTTCCCTCCCCTACATGACTCTCCACATGACTCCCATCCCACAAGTCACTTCCATCCCCCACATGACTCCCATCCCCCACATCACCCCCAATGTAGCTATATAAGTATTTCGATTAGATCGGTATTCGATGTTTACGTGATAATAATTACATATGCTACTCGGAGCTGAGCCAGGAAATAGACTACGGTTACTTTTCTCTGTCTGCACGTTTTCTGTTGTCGTCTTTCCTAGATGTAATCATTGATTTTGCTTAATTTTCTGTGTACTTACCATTAAGCTGACACCAAACCTCTGCCGATCACCTAAAAATCTCCTCTAATTAAAGGCTTTCAGAACAGAGACGCTTTCTGTACCTTCCACTTTCTCGAAGAAATTTCTCTTGGAGCCTTCGGAGCTGCTCTAGACAGGGCCAGGTGGCCCCCTAAGCCTGGTCCTTGTTGTTCTAGACTCTGGTCACTTCTCCCTTGGATCTTCCTTCCCTGTCTTCCTCTCTCTGCGTAACCCCTTGTTTTGGTGGTGCATCCTTTAGTAGCCTCCTGATAAAGGGCTCGCAGAGGTAAATGTCTTGCCACCTTCCATACGCCTTACGTGGCTGATAATGTCTTTACTCTCCCCTCGCACTTGATGGAGAGTTTATGTGGCACTGACCTCCCAGTTGGTTGTCATTTTCCCTGGCGTTGGGAAAGCAGCACTCAGGTGCATTTTAGCTTTCGCTGTTGTTACTGAGAAGTCCAAAGCCTTTCTGTTTCCTGACCTTGTTTTGTAACTCGATTTTTTTTTCTTTCTGGGAACTTGCAGGTTCTTCTCTTTGGCCTTGGGATTCTGAAATTCCCACCGATGCGAGGTGGTGTGGGTCCTTCTCCCCATGTACCGGGCACACAGAGGACCCGCTTGGTCTGGAAACTGTCATTCAGGACTAGGATGTTTCCATGGATTGTTTTCTTTGATAACTCTCCCCCTTGTGTCTTCTTTGTTCTCTCCTTCTGAAACTCTAATATCCTGCTGTTGTACATCAGGGATCGCCCTTTACTTTTTATCTCCTCTCTCATTTTTCATCTTCATTTCTTTGCTCCTCTTTCTGGGAGATTTTCTGAACTTTATCTACAACCTTAATTTAGTTTTTCACTTCTGCCCTTATGCTTTTAATTTCCAAAGGCTCTTTCCCCCCTCCCCACCCCATTTTAAAATAGTATTTCCTTTTTCCTGGATGCAATGTCTTATCCGGTCTTTTCTCCCCGGTGCCTCACCACCCCTCCGCACCCCCAGCTTGCTTGGGTCTCCATCTTCTGTGTCAGAGGTCTTCCCTGGCTATCTGCTAACCGTGGGCTTGTAGTGGAGAGTAGGGGTTGGTTGCTAGCGGGCTGTGTCAAAGCTGGAGTCCCTGGGTAAGCTTTTGACTGGGAGTGCCCCCGGAGACAGAGCCGTGCGGGGGGACCATTTCTTGAGGTCTCCCGAGAGAGGAGAGCAGGAAAGTTCTGAAAGGAGGGCTGCTGGGGTCTCAGACTTCTGCTTATCTATTTATCTAATCCTCAGTTTTCAACATGACTGATCCCCGCCCCCCCCCCCCCCCCCCCCGCCGCCACACAGAAAGTCCCTCTTAGACTCTCCAGTGTACAACCTTCCAGTCTGGTACAGGAGCTGGAGAGGATCCCCGCGTCCAGCGGAGGGGACTAGAACTCCAAAGCTTTCAACACACTTTCAATGAGTCCTTTGCCGACCTCTGTGTATTTCCAGTGCTTCCAGGTGCTTCCAGTTCCAGAGCCTTTCAAGGACCCTGGGATGTAGGAAAGGCTGCTAACCAGCTTCTCTCACTGTGCGCTCAGGGTGGGGCTCTCTCCTGCCTGCCCGGTCAGTTACGGCTTCCTGTGTGTGTCAGAGCACTGCTGTTCTCTAAGTTCTCTGTTTTCCTGTGGGTGATGCCTCTAAAAACTCCCTTTCACTGGAGTTGTAGTGGGTGTCAGAGAGAGTGAAAATAGACGCAAGTGTTCAACCCGTCATCTTTACCCAGGAATAACACCTGCATTCCTGACGATCAGTAAAGCATTACGAAAACAGCCTCCCCTCCCGGTAGCTGTCTCAGAACACGCCATGCGCCGCAGCAGCTGCCCCCAGAACCGTCCCGCTCCCCGCCTCGTGAATGCTCCCCTGGGCTGGTGTCCTCAGAGCTCCGGGGTGGCTGATTCTCCTTCCTGTCCCCACCTCACCCTCCAGCTGAGCCAGGTGACTCTGGGAGCCCCACCCTCCCCAGGACCCCTAGCAAACGATGCTGCTTGTCCAGTTGATTTCATTACCAAGGCGACATTCCCACAGCTGAGACATGTTTGTAGACTCAGCCTGATGAGCAGGGTTCTCACATCCGGTTCTCAGCTGTTTACCCTAGAAGTAGTTATTATTTCCCGTGCGTTGTGCACTGAGTGAGGTCTTGGGGGCTTCCTTGCTGATGGAATTCTGTATTAAGAACAAACAGGAGAATCACAAACCATGGGGGCTTGGCGGAGCTCAGATCCTTGACCCCCATGCCAAGTGCTGAGTCCCAGATGGGTACATCCAGGCTACTGGGGTGGGGGGAGGTGTGTAGTGCTACCTGGAGAGACCCAGCCCAAGACACTCGGCCATCTCTGTTAGGGTCTCCTCCCCTCTTCTCAGGCTGTTGAATGGCCGCTGGGGTAGCCAGACACGTCCAGGCACCCCTCCCTGGAAGGACCTCCCTAGAGCTGTCCTGCGGCTGGTCCAGGGCAGGGGATCGGCCCAGAAATGCCTGCAGGTCCACTCTCCCAGCGGCCTTGGCCAGCTGAGTTTTTATCTGAATTGACAGCCGGGAGAGCAGAGGGTCAAGGAGAGGGAGGCAATTCGTCCAGTGAAATCTCTCCTGCTATAAATGACCCTCTTGCTTGGTCTTTCAGAAGGCTGGAAGGGGGCCCAGAGGCCTGGGGGGTTCCCAAGCCCCTTTTCCATGGCAGATGGCATGCCTGGAGAGACTCGGCCTCTGCCCGTCCAGCCAGGAAGAGATCGGGTGGGTGGGAAGGCAGTGCCTGGACGCTGGGAGTCTTCCTGGTTCATTTTTTGGATCGACTTTGTCAGCCCTTTGCATGGCTACCAGCTCAGGACCCCTCCCAAGGATGGACAGGCCTTACAGCTGAAGAAACCGAGGCCCACAGACAGCACATGCAAGGTCGCAGGGGAGGCGGAGCCAAGGCTGGAACCCAGGTCTCCTGCTTCAGGCTAGACCATTTCTGTGCCATGCCTCTCGGTCTGAGCTCCTCCCAAGGAAGCTCCTGCTGAGGTTGGCTCCCTGGTGAGAAGGTCATCTGCCTGCTCCTAACCTTGACCTCAGGGCAGTCCTCTGAGCACAGGTACTCAGCCAGAGGGCAGAGCCGGGAGCACAGAGGGAAGGCTGCATGCCAGAGGGGGTGTCTGATCACCCACCACCCGGGCCAGGACAGCTGGACCCAGGGGTAATCCCCAGGCTGTATTTAGGCCACTGCCCTGGGCCCTCCCTCCTGCTCAGCTGTTCTCCCTGGCTTGCTAACAAAGGAAGCGGATTGGAAGGTTACAGCAATTCTGCTTTCTAGCCCCAAACGTCTACTGCCCAGAGTCATGTGCTTCATGGTCATGAGCCCCTTTGCGTGTTCTCCTGCATGTGATTCTCACAGTGGGTCAGTAAAACACAGAGGTACAGTCCCATTCTACAGATGAGGGAACTGAGTCTGTGGGAAGTTCAAAGCTCCACCCAAGACCACACAATCGCAAAAATACTTCTGTTCTTTCTTCTCCATCTTCTGGGGGCAGATGAAGTCAGAGTCCCCAAGCAGATCATCATGCATGTGTCTGGGTGCGTGCATGGCCGGAGGAGGAAGAAGCATGGGAAGGAGCTGGTGGCCTGGACCGTGGGCGACCGAGGGAGGAATGGCTTTTCCCATCACTAGCTACGATGCCCTCCCCAGCCCTGCTTGGCGACAGATCACACTGTGTGTTTCGTATACTGGGGAGGCCCGTGTTGAGTCCCAGCTCATTTTTTCAGGGCCCCTCCCAGAACCCAGCATCTCAGGCTCCCGTGGCAGGCCTGGGAATTGCCCGAATCCCAAGTCCTCAAGCCCTGCCCCACCCCCATTGCCAGACTCCCTAGCGGGACAAATACTCTACTGAGCAAGAAGAAAGAACAAAGGGGCAGCCCTGGCCTGCGAGCACCCAGCCCAGCCTCCCAGGCTCCCACCCAGAGGCCTCACTGTCCGGACCATGAGGTCACTCTGAGCCTTTCATCTCATAGGAGAGAAGGAAGCTGGATCCCAAGCACCCCCTCCCAAAATAAATACTGGGTGCTGATCAGAGACCCAGCACCCCCCCAGAGGAGACCCAGGGCTGCAGGCTCAGCCACCGTGGTCCGCTCCTGTGGTCCTCTAGGGAGAGTTCAGGCCAGCTGGGCCCCCTGCCCCGCCCTCCCCACCTGCCCTGTACTCTGTGCTGTCCCAGGCACTGTGCCGGGAAGCCGTGCACACATCCTCTCATGGAATCCTCAGGGTAACTGGTGAGGAGGGAGTTTTACCCTCACTCAGAGCTGGGAGGCAGAGGAGCAAAGGGTTTAAGCAACCCCAGTCACACAGCTGATGAAGGGCCGCAGTACCCCCCCCCCATCGCCGACTCCCCCCTCCTCGCCAGGGGAGGGTCCCGACTCCCGGAGGCAGAGTCAGAGCTGGGAGGGCAATTTGGCAGCTGGCTCTCTCCCTGCATTTTCAAGCACCATTAGATCTTTTTCTGACAACTTCATCAGTTAGCAGGGCTCAGAATTGGCAAAAATCCGTATTTAGACATTCAGCCAAAGAATTAAGAAGTGGCTGGTTTCAGAAAAAGCTCCATGATGTGGGAAGCCAGCTCTGCGGCGGGTGAGCAGTCGGCAAGAGAAAGACTGCTCTGGCCCCCAGCGCGGGTCGCGGGGCTGACACCGGTGGCCTTGAGCACATGTCCTTGCTCACCTTGGGGCCTCAGTGTCCTTTATCTTCCAGATGGGTGTGATCAGGCCTCGCACACAAGTGGTTAGGAGAGCCTGGAAGGTGGGGAAGGGTGCTGGGCTCCACTTGGGGCTTTTCCCTCTGCTGACTGACTGGCCTTGGGTCAGCTTTGGCCTCAACTTTCTATGTGGACCCCAGGGCAAGGCGTCGATGATGGGGCGTTAAACTGGGGCCTGGTCTGGGGGACCTGCCGGGGTGTGGCCACGGGGAGCCCCGCCCCCAGCATGTCCTGATGGGAGGTGCTGCAGAGAGGCCTTCCATTCGCTGCCCCTGGAAGGGGGTCAGGGCTAGCACTCCCCACCGCTCATCTGGATGAGTTTTGTTCAACCACTCATCCCCGGGGGGCAGCCGGGGGGAGGTGTTCTGTTTCCTACGCAGATCGCAAGCGGGCCCCAGCCCCATCATGTGTCACATCTCACTGACCCTGGGAAGAAGCTCCTGCTTGGTCCTCAGGTCAGACACATATCCAACCAGGACTATTGTCCCCAAGTCCTGCTCCCCTTGCCTCTTGCCACGCTTTTCACTTCTCCAAGGTATTTCTCATGCAGCCAAAGCCACTTGGGCCTTTAATTGGCTCTGGCCATGATTCATGATTTCTCCCTGACCTCCCAAGAACAGATGTGTAACCCTTGAGAGAATTGAGAGGCTTGGCATCGCAGAGCAGGCAGGCCTGGGTCTGAAGGCTTCAGCAAGTCGCCCAAACCCTCAGAGCCTTGGCTTCCTAACCTTTCAGATGGGAACGACAAGTCCCCCTCTCAGGGCCATCTCGGGATCCAGTGAGATGCGCGCTCCAGCCCTCCCTAGGCGACAGACACATTATCTCACTGCCTGTCCCTGTGACCGGCACCTGGGAGTCAAGGCAGGAGTGGCCAGCCCCGCTGCTGGTGAGGGACAAACTCGGGGAGGTGGTGGGGCCGTCTGGCAGCAGGCCCAGCCGGTGGCAGGGCCAGGGCTGGGACTGGGTGCCATGCGGGCGCTCGCCCCACTGGGCTCTCTGCCCCTGGGAACACTGTTCACCACACCGAGGTGAGAAGCGAATCCAGATTTCCTTCCAGAGGTGGACCATCCTTCCACCCTGCCGCAGAGGACACTGATGGGCCCATTTTCAAAGTGTGGCTTGTGCCCGAGTTCCCTGGCGGCACCCAAGGGAACAGGCTGTGGCGGGCTTGGGGACATGTTTGTCCGGCACCCGGGTCCCAGGCCTGTGTCATAGAGTCTAAGATAAACAAACCCCATCTCAGCTTTTCAAGAGTCCTGCTCCCAAGGGCCCTTCTCAGCCCGCTGGCTGGAGGCTTTATTTCACTCATGTCTTTTCTGATAACTCCATTTGTGCCCCCAGAGACCTCCAGCTTGTTTAAAAATAGAAAAATAAACAACATTGTTCCTGAAATGCCCCCCCAACTTTGGGCCTCCTAACGAGGTGCTGGCTAGGCTGGCCGGGGCTCTGTTCCCAGGATTTTCCACCCTCCGCAGGCCTTGGGTCTGCTGCCGCCTCCACAGGGACAAGACGCCCCTCGGCTCGGGAGGGCTTCCCAGCGCCATACACCGCAGCGTGGCAGCCGGTGTCGAGCAGCCGGCCCGGACCTGGAGGCCACCACGACTCCACACAGCTGGGGTCCGGGTGTACTCACCCAGGCACAGAGGGCCAGGCCAGGCCCAGCTCGGGCCCAGCCACAGCCCCTAAGGAAGCCGTAGGCCCCTTTGACTGCCAGGATCTGGACCGGACCCCCCGGACTCCGCCTGCAAATCTCCAGGCAAACAAGCTTGTTGTTCAAAGTCTTGAACCGGGGTTTGCTGTTTGTGGAAGACTTTGGTTTTCCCCACCTGATCAGTGGACCTAATGGGAGCAGCCATGGCTACCTTGGAGGGTTTTTATGACGACTGGGTGAGAGGAGGGGACGTGAAGATGTTAGAATGGTCCGAAGAGGATCTCAGGCAGCCTTCATCAAGGAAGAGCTTCTGGAGAGCGGCTGTGGCTTTGCCCCTCTGCTCTCACAGTGGGGGCTCGGGGATGGGGCAGCGTCCCTGGATAGCCTCCAGGCTGCTGGAGGGACCCCAAACCCTACCTTCAGGAAGTCAGCTAAGAAGTGGGTGTGTTCCCCCGAAGAAGGACTCAAGAGAGCACAGCCCTTTGTATGTATTTGCTGGCAGGAGGAGGAGGAATTGGAGCAATGGGGACAGGTTAAAATCCCTAAACAGACACCACTTTGGGAAGCCAGAGCACACTCATTCAGAGTGTTCCTTGGCCCCTGTAGACTCAGAGCCCCTCCTTTGTCCAGCACCCTAGAAGGGCCCCCAGGATTCAAGTGCCCCCGTTTTCAGGAGGGCAGTCGAGGAGAAAAGCTAGTGGGCAATTCTGGATCCGGGACCCGTCGGTCCCTTGTCTGCATGAACAGAGCCCTGCCTGGCCGGCTGCTGCTCTCCATTCTGGACGGAAGGCCTCCAGGAATAGGGAGAATCCCCAAGGGGCGGGCAGGCTGCCCAACAGGGCCAGGCCGTTGAGGTGGCCCCACCTCTGTCTGCATGAGCCCCCCTCCTCCGAGAGGCCCCTGAGCCAGCAGGAACCCTAAGGGGCAAGGGAGGTCAGGACCACTGTGGTTCTCTGCCCGTCATACCCGCCAAGACGGTGGGGCAGTAGCTCAAGGAAGCCGACAACACCGTTACAATCCGGTCCAGTTACCAGGAGACGTGCTCACTACCTGCTGGTTTTCAGCCTGCGGCTTTATACTTTGGAACACATCTGGAGAGATGGAGACAGATGCCATGAGATGACCTGCAACCTTCTTCCCCTGAACCCCATTCCCATCGGTGCCTGCTTGCTGGCTGGGCCGGAGAACATTCACAGGGTCTGAGAGCTGAGTCTGGCTCCGACCGGGGCCCAGCCCTCCCCCTGCAGAGAAGGAGCCCGAAGAGAGAAGCACAAGTCCCCACTTTCCAATCCTCTGGGAAGGAGAGTTTGTGTGCACTCTTAGTAATATGTCTCGATAGCGCACTTTTGTTTTTTAACTCGCCTTTTATTTATTGTTAAGATGGTATGTCAGCATTCAAATACATTTTCTAAAAACGAATCCCTAGGTATCCAACCACCCTGATAGAAGTTGTCTTGTCCGTTGTAACCTTCTCCCCTCCGGGCACACTTGGTCTTACATCATTGTAAACACGCACGGATACAATTTTATTGTGCTTTGTCACCCATTAGGCGCAAATGTGCTTTTTCGGTGTTGTGACATAGTCCGTGTAATTATCATTTTAATGGTTGCATAATTGCATTGAGTTCTGATGTATTAAACCACCCTCTCATGGCAGGACATTACCATTGTTCCCAGTTTGAGATTTTTTTTTTTTTTTGCTACTATAAATAATTTTGCAATAAACATCCTCATGTATTATTTTATTCATTTTAGGAAATTATTTTCTTAGTTTAGATTTCCAGGTTCCCCTTGGAGGCATGAGAGAGATAGGGCCGTCCACTTTGGGAATTTGAACTATGCAGCCACTAAGATGATAATTATACTGAGTATGAAGCAACTCGGAAAAACATTTATGCCTCAAGGCGATAAAAAGCAAAAAATAAATGTAAAACCTGAGCTCTTAAATATCCCTAAGCCAACCCAATGATAAAAGATAGAGCCCTCGAGACCTCTTTCCAGGTTGACATAAAGGTCACTTTGCATGAGGTTTCTCCATAGGCGCGTGTTGGGGTCCTATCTATTTTCTCCACCCTGGAGGAGGGTATTGCACTTGTGAGCCCTCCCTTGGCATTTCCTGCTGAGGCACAGCAGCCCCACCTCCGGGGTCTCCTCCTGCTGTCCAGCTGCCGCCATCCTGAGGTCATGAACTGCCAAGGACCCAGATGCAGAGCTCCACACGCCTGCCATTGCCACTGCCCTCCAGCCCCGGCCCCCCGTGCCAGGATCCCTAGGACATTTTCCACTCCTCCCCTTGCTCCTTCCTGAGCCGCCATCGGCACTAATCATAGCACGTTGCTCGGAGCTCAGCCTGGTCCCACCTGCTGACCCAGGAGCCCGACACGTCCATGCACGTTTTTTCCCACGTGGAAGAATCATCTTCCTGGGCCATGCTCCGCGGCGAGAGCTCAGGTTTGAGGATCAGACAGACCTGGGATCAAGCTGGCACTCTTCCTCTTTATTTGGTTAAGTTCTTTAACCTCTTAGTGCCTGGGTTCTGTTTGTCTGTACGATGAACTGACCGATACCTGCGGTGTGGGTTTTTGTAAGGAATAGAGGGGGTCACACGCGTCAAGAATGGTACAGCATGTGACACGCTGTAAATATTTAACGAGCACAGTTTCCCCCCTTGGGTCCAAGGGAACGTGGAGATGAGCCCATGTACCTAGAGGTCTGGGTCCCTTGTAGGTGTTTAATGAATGTGTAAGTCATGATGAGCGGCTGCGGCCTGGGCCCTAGGCGGTGACAACATTCCCCTGATGAAGGGGAAAGTGCTGGAAAGGAAGCTGGGGACTTCGAGAGGCCAATAATCCAAAATGTCAGTAACTGAAAGAACACAGGACCTTCTAGAGGCTTCGGTTTGGACTCTGTGATGTTTAAAGACTCACTGAGCATCGCAGAGGGAGCATCACCGCTCCTGGGCTGGGGGGCGAGCCCCTTTCAGTTTCCATCGGTGGATGCAGAGGGAGGGACAGAATACAGCAACTGCTGTAGCTCAGATGTGTTGATAAAAGAGAAACTGTTGTCTTGAGGCAAAGATACACATCCTACCGAGTTCACAGGGGAACACGTTCCCAGGGTGCCCTGGGGTGACCCCAAACAGCTGCACAGCACCCCCAACACTCGGGGAGCCCCTCCGGCTCACAGGCAGGAAGGCTGCACGTGAACAGCTGCCGGAGCCAGGGGGGCTGCGGGGCCGTGACAAACGGGGGGCTTAGCTCTGGACAGCTCCCGAAGCTGTCCCGTGCCTGGTCTGCCCGGGGGGACCTCATCGCGTCAGTCAGGCTTCCCTGCTTCGCACCTTCGGCCCTTCAAGGGCAGGTACAGACCAGGTTTTAAGAGATTTTTGTATTGGCTCTTTAGAACTTTGTTTGCATTTTCTTCAGAAAAACATATAAACTGTTGTTAGGTCCCTAGCCTGAGCCACAAGCTGACGCCATTCCTGGTGCAATGGCGTCAAAGTAGAGAAGGAACGTGGGGAGCCCTAAGGACCTGGGGGGGCCTTCCTGCCCCGGGGAAAACCCTTGGCTGCCGGCCACCTTTCCTCCAGTTTGTTGCTCCCTGAGAGAACACGGCCCCTCTCCCCCATTCTTCTGTTCTTTTTCTGGCGGGGGGGAAGGCTTATAAAGGACAAGGCAGAAGGGCTCTGATGTCTCCCTCTGTGCCTTCTGCCCCCATCTCCTGCACATTTGCTTTACTTCCTATTTACCCAACAAAAGCCTTGGCCTCTTCACTGATTTCCATAAAAACTCCACTTTGGCCAGGCACTGTATGGATTTGGGTTGGCACAGCAGAAGGGGTAGTTAGGTCCCGGGGAGGGTCCTATCTTTGATCTTTCCCATTTGCTGCCTCTCCTCTCTCTCTCTCCCATCCGTCCCCTTCACTGTCCACAGCCTAGAGGGCCTCTTGGGGTGCCCACATCTCCCTCCTCCTTTCTCCATCCAGACCTCCCTGAACACAGGGGTCTTCCCGATCACAGGACCCGCCTCCTGGATGGGAGATACTCTAGGATCCGCAGCATTGTGTCTCCTCGTTATTTTCGTAACTCAAGAAAACAGCAAAGCTACGGAATTGAACTAGAGAGTCATTCGTTTGACACCCGTGCTTTATTTGGTGCTCTGGGAGAAGTGGTTTTCATCAGAAGGTCTAAGGCGGTAAATGGAAACATTTCCGAAATAAATCTGGCAGAAATTGGAAGAGGGAAGGCGGGGGAGCAGTTGAAGGACACATTTGCGGGAGAGACAGTGTGTCACAGGTGGAATTGACCGTGTGTAGTGAGCTCAGACAAGGGAGGACCTCGGTGGGTCATGGGGGATGGGACTTGCCTGCCTCTGGGGGAGCCTGGCCACAGCCTGAGGGATGGAGGGGAAGCGGAGGGAAGGGAGAGGGAGGAAAAAGAAGCGTTGTGAGGTATCCGCGCAAAGCCAGTGTTTGCCAGTTGGGCGTTTGCCCTGTGCTGAGGCTGGAGGCTGCCCGTGTGCCCACCATGTCTCCATACAAGCCCTCTCCCCACGCACATCCTTGCTCTGGGTGGGATGCTGTGTGCTGGCGGGGATGCGGTGGGGGAGGGCAGCATCTGATGTCATGTGTCTGCCATTCATTAGCACTGTGACTTTGACCCGTTCCTTAGTCTAAGGATTGGCTACATGAAAGCCACCTGGGCAGCGTGATGAGATACAGGTTCTTGGGTCCTACCCCTACAGGAGCTGACTCACAAAGCCCGTGATGGGGGTAACGGATACGCATTTTGGTGAAAGGTCCCTGTGGGCTTCAGACACAGAGCCAGTGGGGGTGTCAGTGTCTTGGTGAGCCTCTAGCCTCAACCCTCAAATGAGGTTATGCATCCACTGGCGCTCAACGGGTCAGCCCCCTTCACACCCCTCTTCTCCCCTGACTGTTCTCCCTTGAGTCCCCTGGAGATTGCACACGGAGATGATGCCTCTGGCCGCAGTCAGCAGTGACCGTGAGGATATGCTGGGTCTCAGGCACCCCCTGGAGCCAGAACGAACATTTCCACTCTCCCCATCAGCAGGCAGGGTACGCTCCTAGCAAACAGGTGAGCTCAGGTGACATCTTTGCCTGGGAGCTCAAAAGGGACAGCTCTGGGGCTGCTGGTGATGCTGATGCAGGGAATGGACAAGTTGGGGATAATACTAACGGTAGCTAGGGCTTATTGGTGGGCTGCCAGTAACAGGTGTTTTGCAAATATGATCTCATTCGATCCCCATAAAATCCCATGAGCAGAATTACGATTTTGCCCATTCTACAGATGGAAGATAGAGGGACCCCATGGTCTGCCCGAGGTCACACAAAAATTTGTTTTTGTTGTTACTCTTGTTACCCAGGAAACTGAACGTGGTCTGCTGTGTGGTTAGGCGCTCTGGAGTTGATCTTGAGCTGTTAAAAATGGGCTGTACAAATGGGAATAGACAGTAATTTATAAACCAGCTGAGTGCGTCTCTCCTGTAATAGATGTTGGTAAACCAGGGAGGGACAACTGGTCTTTTGGGTCCTCCCCCCTCTTTTTTAGTTTCTTCTTATTTTTCCTTTGTTGCTTGGGCAAGTTGCCCTTGAGCTTGTGTAAACCTCAAAAGCTGCAGATACCAGAATCTTGGAGATGTCAAACACAATGATTCTACTGGCTTTTTAGAGTCCGTCTGACTCCAGAGCCTCCACTCCTTCCATTCTCTATCTCGAACCTCCCAGCACACAAGACCAGACCCCTGGGCCAACCCCCCCCCCCCCGCCCCGCTCCCCGCAAAACAATGCAGTCCCTTGAACTCCTCTGCACTAGCAGGAAGCTCTTCTGGAAGTTCCCTCAGGGCCGTTGCAGGTACCTGCAGGCCTGAAATCTGGGGAGAGACTGGACTGGTGGGTCTGAGCCAGGTTCAAGCCACGTGGTCCCGTGGATGTTTAATAATATTTAACATTTTTACTGCCTTTCTCCCCTATTTGTTCCATTAGCGATCTGCCTCCAGCTGCCGGCAGGACACATCCTCAGCCTGTCCCTGCCAACCCATCTGTCACTAGGAGACAGCTCCCATACGGGCCTCTCTGTTTTTAGACTTCAGGAAGGTTGAACATCTAAAACGCAGAGACTGTCCCTTTTTTATAAACAACTGGCCTGGCCAACTGAGGAGTGCATTCACCTAAGTGAATTTTTCATCCCTCTCACTCCCTGTCCCCAACTCCCCTTAAATGGAAATGTCAGGCTTCTCTCCACCTGCTGAAGATCATGCAGACCAATCTGGCTTTGAGAGGTTTGAGGGTCCAGGTTAAGCCCCACTGTTGCTCTCTCCCACAGAACATTCTTATCTATCCTGCCAGAGCCTGGGCAGTCTGGAAAGCAGGGAAGGGGCTGGAGGCTACGTGGAGAAAGAAGGAAGGGGAAGCCATGCTGCCTGGCCTTGTTTCCTACTCCCCTCCCCAGAGCACCCCCCGGAATCCCACAAGTCTTGTTCCCTGCCCGATCTGGACTTGGTTCCTGCCCTGTCTCTGTCTTCTGGCTGGTTTTTCTTCCTGGGCCCTCTGTCTATCCTTCCTCATGCAACACTACCCCTCCAAGCTCTTGTCATTTGACTTTGCTTCATTCTTGATTCAGACACCTGTTTCTACCCCACCTGTTCCTGAAGATAATTACTTAAGTGTCTTGGTTGAGTCCCATAAAGGACAGAGGTGGCATCTCCATTATTTGGGGGGTCCAGGGAACTTGTTCAGTGCCTGGTGAACAGTAACTCCCCTTATGCATTTGCTACAAGGACTTGAAGTTCAGGTTCATGAGTTTTATGCCCTGCATCCCTAGCTGAGAACTCATTACCTTCAGTTCCACTGGTTTGTTCTCTGAGCAACTGCCAAGTGTCAGGGACATGGGACTCAGGGTAATGCCTCAAACCCTCCTTGCTTTGTGTGTGCAGAAATGTGAATTTGAAAAATTTTTCTTGGAGTCAAGAGTAGCAGTGCAGACGAAGCATTGAATTAGGAGTTTGCATTCTCCTTTCCTGGACTTTAGTTTTCTCTCTATAAAATGGAGCGGTGATATCCATCCGGCCACGTGCCTGCAAGATAGTCACAACCCAAACCAATAGCTTGCACACAGTAGGTGCTCACCCAAGATGGTTTGAGCTCTGACTGACCAACTTCAACTCAACACTGCCACCTTCTGGCAATTACTCTACTGCTGAAGGGTGCTGGGGTTCAGACCTGGAAATAGGAATTCCTCCTGGGCAATGGTTCAAAGGAAGAGAAAACTTCCATGAAGGGACATCCAGTTGATCCATTCTCAGCCCAGCCCAGAAGTTCCACCCACCTGTGGCTTCCAACCACTGCCCCTTGGTGACAAATTCCTTCATGTCCTCAGGGGCCTCTTCCTAGGGCTAAGTAGCCTAGAAGCACAGGGTTAGAACCGGCTCTATCTGATAGACCTGGAATTCCTGACGCCCTTTTCCTCTAGTGACCAACTCCCACGCTTGGGTGAAGGGCCTTTTTTTTCCCACTTAAACTTTTCAGTCCTTTCTTTTCTAATATAAACACTTAATGCTGTTAATTACCTTGTACACAATGTTTGAACTGAATATAACAAATTTTGATATCTTGTGTTTTTATTTCCATTTAGATCAAATTATTTTCTCATTTCTTTTGTGACTTTTTTGATTTTGAGGGTCTTCAAGATACCTTCCTGTTACAGATTTCTAATTTAATTTTGTTGTGGTCAGAGAATATATTTTGTATGATTTAACTCTTTTAAAATTCACTGGACTTCCTTTATAACTTAAAATACAATCTATCTTGGTAAATGTGCCAAGCGCACCTGAGAAAAACATGTACACTACTGTGTCTGGTGGTGAGCTCTCTGAAATATCAAGTAAGTCAAGTTGGTTGATAGTCTTCTATTTCCTTAACGATTTTTTGGTCTATTGTTCTATCAATTGTTGACCGAAGGGTATTGAAATTTCTAGCTATCTATATGGATTTGTCTCTTTGAAGAGGATTTAAAACGAGAAAAATTTCTTTTATATTTACTCACGTATTTATCATTTCTGGCATTTTTCATTCCTTTGTGTAGATCCAAGTTTCTTTCTGGTATTTTCCTTCTTCCTGAAGGACTTCCTTTCATCTTTCTGTAGCTTTGGTCTGCAGACGAATTCTCTTAGCTTTTGTTTGTCTGGAAAAGTAAGTCTTTTGCCTTTGGGTTTGAAGGATATTTTTGCTGGGTATAGAATAAGAGGATGAGAGCTTTTTTTTTTTCTTTCTCTCAGAGTTAAAAATATTGCTCCATATCTTTTGGCTTGCTTAATTCCATTTTTTATCTCGTTCCTCTATATGTGTGTGTTCCACCCACCCACACCAAAAAAATTGTCCCCTTTATTACTGGTTTTTATCAAACTGATTATGTGGTTTTCTTCAAGTTTCTTCTGCCTGGGTTTTGTTGAGCTTCTTGAATGGATGGGGATACAGTTTTCCTCATCACGCTTTCCTCTACCTTCTAGAACATATTAGCATATTTATTACCATCTTAATGTTTGTGCCTGCTTATTCTATCAGTATCATTTCTGGATCTATTTTTATTAGTTGTTTTTTCTATAGGTTGTGGGCCTTATTTTCCTACTTTTTTGAAGGACTGCTACTTTTTAATTGGATGCTGAATATTGTAAATTTTATGTCCTTAGGTGCTTACTTTTGTTGTATTCATTTAAATGTTACTGAGTTTTGTTCTTGGATGCAGTGCTGTTAATTGAAATGAGTTCAATCCTTTCAAGGTTTGCTTTTAAGATTTTTCACGGCAAGTACTATATATCTTTATTACATAACCATGGTACACTTATCAAACCTGGTAATAAATTAAAGTTGTGGGACACTATAAATGAAATGAGAAACTTCATTTGGATTTCACCAGTTTTCTCATTTATGTCCTTTTTGTGTTCCAGTAGCCACTCCAGGCTCCCACGTTACCTTTAGTCCCCTCTAATCTGTGACGTTTCTCAGTCTTGTCCTTCATGATTTTTTGGAGACCGCTGGCCAGGTATTTTTGAAATATGTTCTTTTTTTTTCTTTTTTAAAGATTTTATTTATTTATTTTATAGACAGAGATTACAAGTAGTCAGAGAGGCAGGCAGGGAGAGAGGAGGAAGCAGGCTCCCCGCTGAGCAGAGAGCCTGATGCGGGGCTCGATCCCAGGACCCTCATACCATGACCTGAGCCGAAGGCAGAGGCTTTAACCCACTGAGCCACCCAGGCGCCCCTGGCCAGGTGTTTTTGTAGAACCTCCCTCAATTAGGGTCTATTGGATGTGTTCTCTTGATTAGACTTGGGTTATGGATTTGTGCAACAAATTCCACAGGGGTGAAGTGCCCTTCTCATTGTATCATATCAGGGAATACACAACACTGATATGACCTATTACTAGTGATGTTAACCTCAATCACTTAATTAAGGTGGTGTTTCTGGATTTCTCCACTGTAAAACTACTTAGTAGATAGAGCTAGAAAATATATGTATGTATAGTGACTCATATATACTACACACAGTATTTATTTTTGTATATATCACATCTAGACTTCCCTTCTTGCTTATTTGTAACTTCTTGTGACAATGAGAAACCTGGTTCCTATATTCTGTTATTTGTTTATTTATTGATCTATTCGTTCAACTCCAGTATCCATGTAGTTTCAGAATTGCTAACCCACACATATGCCTGTAAGAAACAATTTTGCTAGGAAGGGCACAGCATTGGTTTATGGCTCTTTTTGTCTTTAGTCAAACCACCATTTCCCCAAGTTATTTGCTCATCTCCTCTTTCCTAACTCCTTGCAGTGAGGTTTTGTCATATATTTGAAATATAGTTACTTTTATTTGTCATGGTCCCCATTTCATCCTAGGTTTACTAGCATCCTTGGCCTTTAAAACTTTTTAAATTTTGGGGGTGCCTGGGTGGCTTGGTGGGTTAAAACTTCTGCCTTCGGCTCAGGTCATGGTATCAGGGTCCTAGGATTGAGCCCTGCGTCGGACTCTCTGCTCAGTGGGGAACCTGCTTCTACCCATCTCTTTCTGTCTGCCTCTCTGCCTACCTGTAATCTCTGTCTGTCAAATAAATAAATAAAATCTAAAAAAAAACTTTTTAAATTTTTCATTTGCATTCTGTAAACTTCACTCACTGTGGGGTATGGTTCTATGGGTTTAAACAAATGCACGGAAGTGTGGCCTCACCACCACAGCACCACCATACAGAACAGTTCCATCGCCCTAAAAATTTCTTTGTGAGTCTCCTTTGTAGTTCTTTTCTTCCCCTCCCCCAACCACTGAAAACCACCTGTTCTCCATCCCTATGCTTTTGCATTTTCTGGAATGTCATACAAATAGGCTCCTATAATACGGAGTCTTTTGGATCTGACTTCTTTTACTTAGCAAAACACATCTAAAAATTACCCGCACTGTTGCATGAATCAATACCTTGTTCCTGTTTATTGCTGAGAGGTATTCCAGTTTATAGATATACTCCAGACTTTGTTTATCCCTTCACCTGTTGAAGTACACATTGACTGCCATGGTTTGCCTTTTCACTGTCTTAATGATGTCTTTTGAACAACATGAATTCTTAATTTTAATATACTCTAATTTATGGATTTTTCTCCCCTTAATGATCAGTGCTTTTTGTATACTGTTAAAGAATTTTGGCCTCAAGATCGTGAAGATGTTCTCCTATGTTTTCGTCTACAAGTTTTACTACTGGTTTTCCACATTCCATCTATGATCAATCTGGAATTGATTTTTTTTTAAAGATTTTATTTATTTATTTGTCAGAGAGAGAGAGAGAAAGCATGCAAGCACACAAGCAAGCACTGGCAGACAGAGGCAGAGCGAGAAGCAGGCTCCCCGCCGAGCAAGGAGCCCGATGTGGGACTCGATCCCAGGATGCTGGGATCATGACCTGAGCCAAAGGCAGCTGCTTAACCAACTGAGCCACCCAGGCGTCCCTGGAATTGATTTTTATGCATGGCATGAGGTAGGGATCAACCTAACACCACTTATTGAAAAAAACTCCCTTTCCCTCACTCTGTTGCAGTGTGATATTTGTTATAAATCAAGTTGTCATACATATGTCCGTCTATTTTTATCATGAATTTTTATCAGAATTTTTATCATGGCCATTGAACTGGCTCTCCTTGCACTGGTATCCATTACTAAAGCCATAGCAAGATCTTGATACCTAGTAGTATAAGTTCTTCTGCCTTGTTCCTCTTCTTTAGAATTGCTTTCAACTGTTCTTGGCCCTTTGTATTTCCAATTTCCATATAAAGTTTAGAATCATCTTGTTAATTTTGGCAAAAACATCTAGCTGGAAGACTTTAACTAGAATTGTATTAACTCTGCAGTTCAGTTTGGAAAGAAACAACATCTTAATTACACTGAGCCTTCCAATCCATAACTATGGTATATCTGGGGGAAGTTTATAAAGGCACTAAAACACAAACGATTTGTTACAGTCTTCTCCCAGGATCTGCTCACCCAATCTTGCCAGACTATGAGAAGTCTTTCGGGCAGCACTTTGCACAGTGAGAGTCTGTGTCGGTAACCTCAGGCTCTCACTCAAGACCCAGAAAGGACTGGCTTTTTATGTACCCCTCCCAGCCAACACCTCTATCTACTCCTTTCCTTGGCAAATGCTTTACATCTGTTTAAAATTTTAAAAATACAAACATTAATCGTATCCTTTTGGCGAGAGTTGGTAGAAGACAAAATGGACAAATGAAGCATAATTCAAAAACAACAAACACTAAAAATTACGACAGTTTCATCAGCAATGAGAACTTTTAAGTGAAATAATACTGTTTGATCCTTTTTAACAAACAAGATCTTAAAAATCAAACTCCTTCGGTGATGTCACTGTGGAGTCACTAGTGTATTTTCGTGTGAATTTTTTCCAGTAACCGTAAAAAGCTCCTTTGGACTATGTGCTAGTTGGAGAAATGGTGAGGAGATATTTTTAAGCTAAGTCCAAATATTTTCCCTCTGACTTTCATCTTCAAATCAAATCTCTTGTTCAATAACTTTGAGAGGATCTTTAAAAAAATGTTAGTTTTTTGGCAGGGACTGTGATCTTTTTTATTGTCAACAGACTGTAGTTTCTGTTTCAAAAAAAAAAATCCTCAGCATTTGGGGTTTATTTTCATCTTCTTTAGTTTTGTCAGACATAGATGGAAATTGCACTACTGAGTTACCTGTATAAATTTCTATACTGACATGTTTATACTCCCTTGTTCGGAACGCTTTCACACTGGGGTGCGTGAGATTCTTGAAATGGAAGCCTTGCTTTGTCAGTTGTCATCTTCTTCTTCCTGTGGAGGACTGAAGGGTTTCTAAATGAGTGTGAAATTTAATGCAGGCTATCACTGTCTGGATAGGACCCAAAATTTAGTGGTTCGGATTTCAGATTGTTAAAGTAATAGCAACAGAAATCTGGAACACGGTAAACTGGAACTGGGATCACTCACGAGCCTCGCTCCCTCTCCTGCCTCTCCCCAGCTGTTCTGTGTGCAGGTGGCTGGACCCAGGGACCCAGGGACATCGGTGAAGTTGCCACTTAGCTCAGGGTGGAGAGCAGGGAGAGGAACAGAGGCAGCCTCTTCTGGACTCTTCGAAACTATCCTCGCAGGCCCTGGCGGCGTCCCTTTGCACAGAGCTGCTGTGTGTGCTAAGGACACCTTGTCACAGGGGAAGTCTGTGCCCTGGGATCTCCCTCCAGGAAGGGATGAAGAAGCAAACCCGGGAGAGGGGGGGAGGCCGCCATTGCTGGAATGGAGACAGGCCAGGGACACCCTCCTGGCAGGTGCCCGCTCACAGAGAACCATACCAACCGCCTCTGGGCCCCCAAGGCCCAGAAACAGCTCTGGTGACCCCGGGCCCTGCCCTGCCATCTTCTCAGAAACAGCGTCCCCCACTCCTCACTCCAGCCCCTCCACCATTCGCACGCCTGTGGGCTTCCGGCTGCCTCCACCTCCTCCTCGGGGCTTCTCCCTCCCGCAGTGTTTGCTCGCCTTGTCCCCTCCAGGGCTGCTCCCAGTCAGGACGGCCACTACCCACGAGAAGGCTGGACGTGGAGTTCCCACAGGCAGGGGCCACAGTTTTGACTTCAAGCTAGCCTCCATTTTGGCACTTTTTGTAAAAAAAAACATTTTTTTTTTCAGTTGAAGTGAGACTTTTAAGAGGTTCCAGTTCTAAGGTTTCTACATTTTAATGGTCCCATGTTCTGCTTCCTTTTCTTTTATGTTTATCTGCCACAAGGGTCCATAGCAGAAACGGTGCCGGACAGACTCAGGAGACCTGGGTCCTAGGCAAGTCACTCCCGCCTCTCCCCACTCCGAGGCCCCTTTTCCACATCCCTGATTTATGAAGGGGTTAGTCTAGACCAGAGATCATCAGCTATCTTTGATCATGCCTCCCCAGCAATTAAAAAAAATGGGGAGCATGTACCCATAATATGTGTATATTCAAGCTGTCCTTTTACTACAATACCAGTATGTTACGATATGAACTTGCAAAATAAAACATTTTAAAGCTAAATATCATATAAACTGAATACACATAAATACCTTAAAAATAGATTTCCCTTTCATTTATAGAACAAAATTTCCTCGTCTCACCATTGTATTGTTGGCTTGTAACTAATAAGATTAGAGTAAGGGAAAGCAGTCTGGCTGGATGTACTTCATTATTTTTTAAAATCTTACTTTAACACTTTGAGATCGAGCCATTCAGGGGTCTGGTTCTAGTTGAGTCTATTTTTAGTGGCTGTCCTAGCTGGTCCAAAGAGAAGAAATGTATCTTTGGCTGCGTGTATTAAATTATGGCCCTCATTTTCAATCCCATCCACCAATTAAAGGCTTTTTATTGAAATGAAGCTCAAAGATGTCCATCTTCCCTTATGTCAGTCAGTGGCTCTTACAAGCTAATTGGAAAAACACTGCATTTTTGTATTTTTAACAAATGGACTCAGCATCCACTGACGCTCTCCATTTGGATGATTTTCAAACAGATTGGAAAAATCTGTTTCTAATATTTTCAAGTACGCACATAGAAAGCATGATTGCAGGTGACTCCGCACGTTTTCAGCAACAACAATCTGATGTTGAAAATATTCTCTCCAAAGCAGGAGTTCTTCAGAAAAGCAAGTGCTTTTCTCTCTCATTGCTGAAATGATTCACCTCTACCTCGAAGAGTCAGAAGAATCCGAGTTCATTTTTCAGTGGATATCTGCCAACAGTCACTTGTCATCATAAAATGCTCAGCAAATTTGGAACGTTTGCCTTTTGGTACAAGAAACACATATAATTCCTCTTAAAGTTTGATGGCTCTTTTAAGTGGTCTGTCAAGAGATAACCAGCCAGCCTCTATGTGTTCAAAAGATTTTCAAAGTCATTTCCCTGATTACAAATCATTGTCTATGTTTTACTGTGCTTTAAATTCTTTTTTTTTTTTTTATTAACTACCCACACCAGTGCATCCTGTGCTACTCTGTGTACTTCTGGACTTAAACCTTTCCACTGGTGGCCTGTGGGAAGTTTTGCGGGGCATTGGTTTCACAGGCGTGGCCATCCCTGCACCCTTACCCAGAATCCTTTTCAACACGGAGCAGCCACTCCCTCGGCGATCACACCCAGTTTCTCCCCTAACTGGTGTTTTCATTAAAGGAGTAATGTACTGTTGGGTCAATATTGCCGCTTTCCATTAGTCTCTCACAGAAATGTGGTTCTTCACGTATTTTATGATCGAAACGGAATCTAGGAAAACCACGTGAAAAACAATGGTACTTTTTTTCAACTATGTAGCCACTTTTCCACGGTGTGGACTTTTTCGACGCTTATTTCTCCACACCTTCAGCAATATTTCCCCCACATTTTCCGATAGGATCTGTGGTCACTACGTTGTGTTCTGTGCACTATTCTTGCTACCACCGGCTTCCACACCAACTGCCTTCTCCCCAGCCTCTGGATGACAAGGGCTGTGTGTGTGTGTGTGTGTGTGTGTGTGTGTTGTAGATAACAGAGTCACATGACATGGGCCTAAGAGAGAGTGCACTGGCTTCCTAGCAACCACCCCCTCTCCCCACCACTCCCAGCAAAACCAAGCGTGGAGCTGGGCCCCCAGAGAAGGGAAGATTGTTATCCCATTCCCTGGTTGGATATATGCTTAGGCTCACTGCTCGCTGCTCGCCTGTCTCACCACAGGAAATGAGAACTGAAGCCGGGACTTCAGTTATGTCTGACGAGATTCTCACCGTTTCTACTACCGGAGAGAGAAGAACTTGTGTTTTAAGCGGCAGAGGTTCTGGCCCTGACGTTTCCCGGTCGACCCCCCCCCACCCCGCACTTGCATCATAAGCATTATCTTCAATTGTAGTTTCTTTGCAGGAATCTTGTTAAGTTGCCATTTGCGAGAGTTAATTGAGTTAAAATTTGGTCAAGTAATTTGTGAAGCCACTTAGCTAGACGCACGTGACCTGGGACACATGGTGGGGTAGATGGCCCTTATCAGCACTCGTTTGAGGCCATCACAGTAAGCTTTCCGGGGGGCGGGGGGCCGGGGGTGAGAGGGTGGAGTGGCAGACACTGCGGGAGCTTGTTTGGACGTTCTAGCAAGGTGGCCCGGATTCTCCCAGCCCCTGGCCACTCCTGGGACACTAACCCTGTCACCTAGGGACCTTATTTATGATGTCAGTTCTGAGGGGTATTAGTTCACTAAGGTTGATGAGACAAAGTACCACAGTTATGGGGCTTAAACAACAGAACTTTCTTGTTCTTTTCTAGAGCCTTGCATGTTCTAGAGCCTTGCAAGCTGAGATCAAGGTGTCTGTGGGGTTGGTTACCTCAGAGGGCTGTGAGGAAGGATCTGCTCCATGCCCCTCTCCTTACTTCCGGCGGCGCGCCGGCAGTCCTTCCTCGGCTTGAAGGTGCCTCACACCAATATCTGCCTTCATCTGCACAGGGTGTTCCCCTGCACTGCGTGTCTCTGTGTCCCAAATTCCCCTTTCAATAAGGACAGAAGTCATACTGGATTAGGGGCCCACCCTACCTCATACGCCCTCATCTTAACCAATTGTATCTACAAGACCCTGTTTCCAAACGAGGTGGCATTCTGAGGTACTAGGGGTTAAGACTTCAACATACAAATCTGGGGGAAGACACAATTCAGCCATGAAGCTGGGCTACACCGCAGACCTTCTAAAACAGGTCTGAGGGTGGGGGCTCGTACTTCATGTTCTTAATAAGGACCTTAGGTACCTTGTTTGCTCACTAAGGCTTGAGAGCTACGTGGCCACCTGAGGTGACACAGAATGTTCTCTCTCCCACCTCCAATACAATAGGAGCACCAAATAAAACTAAACCATAGATGCTAATATGTAGCTTAGTTCAAAAGAAATGAAGAAATTTTCATGTGCCGTAAAAGGAGAGATCAAAACCAGAGGGCTAAGCATTGGCTGTTGCTGGGAAAACCCTAAGGAGTGTTAGACAAGGATACAGGCCCCTAGAGGCAGTGGGGGGTGGGAGGGGCTGCTGGGGCTCAAATGCCCTTGAGGGAGGTAATAGGCCCATCGGGTGCTTGAAGCAGAGGAACTAATCATTTTGCATGAAGCTTGGAGACTTGAAAAGTTACCCTGTCCGTGAAAGTCAGTGAAAGAGGGACCGGAAAAATCCACCAGAGTTTGTTTCAACTAATTAAAAATCGGGCAGATTGGCCATTCAGATCTGCTCTGTGAACTCATGGGATCAAATAGCTTTCTTAGCTGAGGTGCCTCTAAGAAAAAGAATTTGGGTTGCTTGAGGGGAGGCATGAGGGTCATTCTAGGATAGTACAGCAAAGTTGGGACCTGATAAGGCCTGCCAACAGGCAAGGAAAAGTTTAGAACAGGCAGGGATAGGTCCCTGAGCAACTGGGAGAAAGGAGTCCTGGTAGGTGGGAATGAATTAGCATACCGAAAGCAAAGGAGGGTCCCAGAGAGGAATTTGCTGTGTTTCTGATAGACAGGTGAGGGCCAGGGAGGAATGAACCTGACATTGAAAGACCTCCCCACCCCCTCCTCCTCCTCCTCTTTCACAGGTCAACCCTTTCAGAGACCGAATCTGCAAAGTGTTCTCCCACAACGACATGTTCTCCTTTGAGGATGTGCTGGGCATGGCATCTGTGTTCAGTGAGCAGGCCTGCCCTAGCCTGAAGATCGAGTATGCCTTTCGCATCTATGGTGGGTGACTAAGTGGTGGTGGTGGGTGGGGGTCAGTGCCATAGAGTAAATACCAATCTGGTATCCATCAACATCAATTCACCGGTGGGATGATGTCCATTGGGATTCACTTGGGTGTTTATGGGTATTAGCATGTTTCTTGAGTTCCATAGATTTTTTAAAAGATGGTGGTGAACTACTACTTCAGTGGATAGATGCATTCCCCTCCATGCCATCAGAGGCAAATGGAGCCACAGGTGATGTATTTTGTGGTAACAGTGTAGACAGGCAAGAAAGAGAGAGAGAGATGGAAGACTACATATGGGTATGAAGGAGCCATGCTTGTTTTGCAGAAATTCAGAAATTTGAACACCAGAACTAGCTCAGCCACAAAACGGCTGAGAAATCTTGGACAAATCATTTCATCTTTCTGGGCCTCAGTTTCATCATCTTTAAAATGAGGTGTTTGAGAGAGATCATCTCTGAGGTCTTATGACAGTTTTTGGTCTCTGGTTTTCCTGGGGTAGCCATAAGATACTGCAAAAGCTCTGCTCTTCGGGGGGCTCATGTCCCCTTAGCTGAAATGCCTGGAGTTCTCAAAAGAAATTAAAATGAAAGAAACAAAGAAATCTTGGGAAGCCTTCAAACAGACCGTGTACAAGGCTTTAAGCTCATTGTGAAAACTCTTTGGCCCCAAAGGACTTGTACATTCAGGCTTGCATAGTTTGGCATTTCATATGCTTTCCCTTCTACCAGGTCCTCCCTGTCTCCACACAGTGGACACCATCTTATTCTTGCCTTGCCCAAATGGACTTGGATAAAATGGAGTGGGGGAGTTTTAAGCCTGATGGACTTGTGAGGGCTCAGTTTTCTCATCTGTAAAAAGGACTTAATGGTATTTTTGTAAGCCCTATGTTCTCAAGCTTAGTATCCAGTAATAGCTGAGTAAGCTTCTATCATACTGTCATTTCCACAGATAGCAACTACAAACTCAAATATATATGTATATTTGGGCCCCTTGGTGGCTCTGTCAGTTAAGTTTCTTCCTTTGGCTTTGATCATGATCCCAGGGTCCTGGGATTGAGTCCTGAGTTGAGTTCCCTGCTCAGTGGAGAGTCTGTTTCTCCCTCTTCCTCTGCCCCTCCTTGGTTCATTCTCTCTCTCTCCAATAAATAAATAAAACCATATATACCATATGTAGTTTATATATATGATGTATATTTATCAACAACCTGATGGCACTAATGGTACCAGAAGCAGAGAGTTGAGACTTAGAAGAAAGAAATGGTACTGAATGGTCCCCTCCCCTTTTTACAAACTTTTTTAGCCTAAAGTTGGCTTTCAGTGAGGGGCATCACACAGGACTGATAGAAACCTTGAACTCTTTCTGACTTAAAGGATCAGAGAGTTTGGGACAATTTTCTCCTGAAAAGTGAAAAGGAGGGAGAGACCGTGAAAGAAAGCCAGACAAGGGAGCCCAACATCTGTGTATGAACTATGCCAGATCTCTTTCTGAGCTCTAAACCATATATATTCAAGAGCAGACTCAAAGCAGCTCAGGTAAAGATAACAGAACTGAGATTTGAGAGGCCACTGCATTTTAACAAGTTACCTCTGTGACAGGGTTTGCACTTTAAGTCCTGTCAATTGTCTGATAGAATTAAAAAAAAAAAAAATCAGCACTCTTTGGAGGAACATAACAGAATCCAGAGTTTTTACAATAACTCATTTATAACGTCTAAGATACAATCCAAAATCATTCAATATACAAAAATTTTAGAAAATCAGAAATGTCTGAACTATAATCTGAAATTATTCAATAGACAATTAAAAAATAAAACTGATATGGTTTCAAGAATGGAGCCTGACTCAGACATGACCCAGATGTTGGAATTAGCTGACAAGTCTCCTAAAACAGCTACTAACCCTTGGCCAGTGAAGTAAAAGAAATTCATAATGAAAGAAACAGTAGGAATTCTCCACAGAGAAACAGAAACTATAAGAAAGAATCAAATGGAAAATATGAAAGTGAAAAATAAAATATCTAAAATAAAAATTCATTGGATGGGCTTAACAGGAGAATTGAGATGACAGAGGAAAGAGTCAGAAACCTGAAAATAGTTCAGTATAAATAATCTAATCTGAAGAATGGAAGGAAAAGAATTAATGGGGAAGAAAAGATATTTGAAGAAGTAATGGCCCCACATGTCCTACGTTTGATACAAGACATACATTTATAATGAACTTCAAGCAGAGTTAAGTACAAATGAAATCACATACTCAAATTTAATTAGCTTTGTGGTCCTCACCTGTTCATTAGTCGTCCTCCTTCTTTACCCCAAGTACCTCTGGGGATCCCCAGGGAGGTTCAGCCCTCTAGCTCCTGCAAGTCTCTGTCAGGACTTGTGCTGAAGAGCACTTGCTATTTTGTCCCCAGCCGCTTCTGTCTCCTGTCAGTACCCTTCTGGATGGGCAGCTCTTCCCAAAGCAGAGTGCTGGCCCAGGCTCAGGGATCTCATCTTAGCCAAGAGTCTTCAGGTGACCAGTAACAGGGACTTACCTGTGTAAAAGGCAACAGATGAAGAACAACAATATATTCATTTTCCATTGCTGTGTAATAAATTACCACAAATCTAGTGGATGTAGACAAACATGTTTATAATCTCACAGTTTCCATGGTCTAGAAGTCTGGCATAGCTTATTTGTGTCCTCTCCTAGGATATCACAGGGCTGCAATCAAGGCTGTGTCTTGGCTGCACGTAACTGGGGAGAAATCCACTTACAGGCTCACTCTGGTTGTTGACAAGTGCATTTCTTTGTGTCTGTGGAGCTTAGAGCCCTGGCTTCCTGCTGGCTATCTGCTGGAGGCTGCCCTCGGTTTCCAGAGGCTGACGTATGCTCCTTGCCACATGGGCCTCCCTTGACATGGCCACTTGCTTCTTCAAAGACAGCCAGAGAGAGAGTCTCTTGGGTGTGTATGTTGGTAAGATAGAGTCTCATAACACTGTAATCACAGAAGTAACGTCCCATCACTGTTGTCAAATTCTGCTGGTGAGATGTAAGTCACAGTTCCCTTCCACACAAAAGGGACATGGAGATTATATACGCATAAGCACCAAGAGGGACAGATCTGGGGGGAGGAGGGCTCTAAAGTTTGTCCATCGCAAGCAGCATGGAACCATGGGGAAACCGAAGCAGCCTCGCAAGGATGCAGGGACAAGTGGTCAGGAAGTGAGGCAGCTACTGTCTGCTTTTCTCTCTATGGCTTCCCGGTCTCTCCTCTCCGCTTCTCTCTCTGCATTTGCTCTTCCTGCAGACTTTCCTGCTTCTGTGCCCATGGGCCAAAGAGGAACACCCTGGTCCCCCATTTTCTCGGGAGAGGCTGATGGCTCAGCCAAACCCATGATCTTGCTATGCCCTGGCTGGGTCAACAGCCTTGTCCAACCACCCACAACCCAAAAGATGCAGAGTCACGAACAGACATAGCTCCAGAGGCCCACTGCTGGGGGTGGGGACACTTCTCAGAGATGGTAAAGTGTGGGCTGAGCAGATGTTCCCAAAGATGTCTGCCTCAGCTGTCTTTCCATGGTTTCCCGAGCTAAACAAACAAAAACACCCCAACCTTCAGGGAAGCTACAAGAACAGCAGGTTCTCTTCAGGCTTCAAGGCACAGGAGCCAAACTGTGTTCGGCTGAGACGTGGAGAGAATGTCCTCACTCCCACGAGGTCAGACTGAGCGCCTGAGGTCCGATAAGGGACCAGATACCCCCTGTCCCCCACGCTGTCCTTGTGTCCTCCTCAAGCCCCTCTCTGCAGGCCCCCTTGACAGATTTCCTTCCTCCTTGAGCTCCAGCCCCCAAACATAAAGCACAAAGCCTTCATGCAAATCAGCTGTGCAAATAGACGCCCAGGGACTCATAAACTCCAAGGCTTCCTCAGATACACCCAGACAAATCTGAATTCTCTTTGGGTTCAGAAGATTTGTTGCCTCACAGAGCTGTCAGCAGGATTAGGAACGGGATGCGTGACTCTCTGAGCGCGGCGCTTGGCGCGTGGGAGCTGCTCAGTACATTGAGGTGGTAATGGTAGACGTGAGGGCAGAAGAGGAGGAAGACGAAGGAAAAGAAAATGGTGATGGCCCTGGTGATCCTTCTTCGGCAAAGTCCAGAGACGTACCTCGATGCTCTAAGGCCTTGGTCCTCTGCGCGTGGTCCATGCACCAGCAGCGACATTGCCAGGAAGCCGGTCAGGAATGCGGAATCTCCAACCCCCCCTCCCCCGCACACAGGCCGCTTCAGGGTCCGCACATTAACAAGACCCTCAGCTGGGTCCTCCCCATCCTAACTTTTGGGAGACATTGCTCTAACTCACTGGTCCTCAAACGGGACTGCACACTGCAGTCATCTGGGGACCCAAGACCCATGGCTGCTTGGGCCCCCGCTATGCAGGTCTGATGGAGGGATGCTGGGTGGGCCCCGGCTGGTGGGCTTTTTCAAAGCTCCCCGGGGAATTCTCAAGTGCAGCGGAGTTTCGGAGCTACTATACCGCTTCAGCTTGCATTCAGTTGTATGGAAGTGCCCATGTTTTAAAAAAGGAGAGAACAAAAGCCTGGAATTGGGCTCTGCAGAGCCAGGGAGAAGTAGGCGACGGTCTGGCTCCTTCAAGCCCCCTAATCTGCCACCTGTAGTATGGGACTATGGTCCTTATCATCACAAGATGGTTTCTGTGCCTATAGGCTTCTCATCTTCATTCCAGGTAGGAGGATAAAAGGACGAGAGGAGGGATAGGAACCAAGTGAACGTTTGAAGGCACCGATGAAGTTGACTCTTCAACTTCATCTGGTAACAAGCTTTCTTGGATGCCCCACCCAGCAGCTTTGGACTGCTTTGTCCGGAACTATGTCACGTGGCCACCGATAGCCGCAAGGGAGACTGGAAAGCTGGGTGTTTTAAGTTGAACACGGTGTCACCCTGGACAGGAATTGCACTGCTGTTAGTAGGAAGGTGAGGGGGGAGGGGATGGTTATCTGTCAAGAATCCAGCACTGGGGATGTATCTGCTAAGTTCCAGTTTCTGCTTTGAGGGACGTTCCCGGCCTCCAATGGATTCATCCCCCACCCCTCTCTGGAGGGACTTGCACCTGTCAGAGACCGACCGACACCCCAGGACCTGCCTTCCTGCTCCCTTCAGCCCGACTGCCACCAGATGTGAATGACCTTCAGGCAGGGGCCAGAGCACCCCCCGGGGAGAGCTTGCCACACCGCGCCAAGACCCGACCCAGGACTGAGGGCTGGGAGAGGCACGGGAGGCAGGCTCCGTTCTCCTAGAAATGATGGTGAGAGGCGTGCCCTTCGTCACTCAGTCAACATGGGCTGATTTCTGTAAAAGGACTTCGTAAATTGCAAGGAGTCACATGACAGGGAGGTTGGGATGATGAAGGCAAGAGTGTTCTGGAGCCCCGATTCTCCAAGCTTTCTCTAACCTTCCTGTTGTCGGGGAAACCGCAAGAGGTAGGCCCTCCCCCATTCTCAGAACGGCCCCAAGGCCGCAGGTCTGAGACTGCTGAGGCTGCAGGGGCTGGCCAGCCGCCCAGAGCTCCCAGCCCCCACCCCTTTCCCAGTCGGCTGTGCCCTTGCACCCCCAAAGGAGGGGAACTGTCCAGGACTACATTCTACTCCAGCAAATTATTCTGTCTTCAGATGGCCTGGGACCAAAGCCATGTCACTTTGCTGCAGTCTCCGCATACGGGAGCTGGGCCAGCAGGATGCCTGGGGACACTGCGGGGTCTCGGGGAGAGGCTGCGGAGCTTCTTACCAGCAGTGCAATGTCACTGCGGCTGCCCCCTCCCTCTAGTCCTGGTGCTGGTCCCTCCGCCCCTCCACCTGCTCTCAGCCCTCACCCACAATGTGAGATAGCAAAGCTGTGCAGGGAGAGTCTTGGAGGAACATCTTGGGCCTCAGCCTCCAGGTCCTGGGGCTGATAAACAGTTGGTCAGGGGAGAGCCACCTGCTTAAGGACTGGGGTGCTGAGTTATACCTTCTGCCTCCATATCCTATCTGGGGGAACAGAGACAAAGGTCTGGGCTCTACCCCTGTAGGATTCAGTGACCTCAGCACACCTGCTTCTCCATTCCAGGGCCGACATAGCTCTGGGTTCCATTCTTTAAAGCAAGAGATTACACAGTTTCCAGGGTTGGCATTTTCAGTATTTAATATCCTGGAGTGACACAGAATTGAGCTTCTACTCTACCTAATGAACGTCTTCTATAACGAGCATCTTCTATGTTCCAAGCGCCGTGCCAGACGACTTCCGTGCATTTCCTTATTTAATTTTCACAGCAACACTCTGGAGGTGCTGTTATCTATTTTATGGATGAGGAAACAGAGGCTCAGATCATGCATTAGTTCGGGTTAAATTTGGTGGCAAATGGCAGGGGACTCCCAGTGGTTTACACAAGATAGCTTCCAAGATCTCCAGCAGCGACACGTTATTTCTCTAACGTGTAGAATCCCAGAGGCGAGGCAGTTGTCCTCGGTGGTTCTGCAATGGCCGGGATATAGGTTCCTCCTTGGTGTCACCTTATCCTCCATTCCCAAGGTGGCCTCACGGTCACGAAAAAGGTACAACCTTCTCTTTAAAGACATTCCCGGAAGTTTGCTGGTGCCTCTTTCTCTTATATCTCACTGGCGAAATCTCAAATATGGGGTCACATCGAGCAGCAAGGGAGGCTGAGAAATGTAGTGTAGTGTTCATTTTAGATGGTCATAAACCCAGCTGAAAATTGGCTGCTTCATTATAATATGAGCAGGTATGAGTGATTCAGAGCACAGACTACCCACAGAGCTGGACTACCTGGGTCTACCACTGTCTCCATCATTTATCAACGTGTGACTTTGGATAGTTCACGTGTTCACTGACTCAACAAATATTCAGTGAGCGCTTACTCTGTTCCAGGCACTGTTCTAGGAGCTGGGGATGCAATAGTGACCCAAAACACTAAACTTTCTGCCCTTGAGGAATTTACCTTCTAGCGGAGAGAAATAAAGGAGCTAATGGGTAAAACATACAGTGTGTCAGGTAGTATGGGGCGCTAGGAGAAAAATAAAGCAGGGAATGGGATAGAAAGTGCAATTTTAGGCAGGTTCTGGGGAGAAGCTGACATTTAAATGAAGACCTTAAGGATCTCTGGGTGGGTGTTCCAGGGAGGGGAAGTGCCAAGGCCCTGAGGCAGGATCATGTGGAAGTCATCAGGCTGGGTCCACTGTCTCTTGAGGGGGAGCTGGGAGAGTCTGCTGATATCTTAGCCATAGGGAGCAAGGCAAGGACATGGTCAAGGATGATTCCAAGCTTATTGGCCATTTCCCATTTGCCAAGAAGGGCACAGCTGAGTGCAACACGTTTGGTGCCAGGGAGGTGGGGGGCACATCAAGAGTTTGGGTTTCGACCACTTGAACTTGAGGTACCTATCAGACCTCCAAGTGGAGAGGACAAGAAGGCCTGTGGATGGATACGCATCTGGAGTTCAGGAGAAGCCCAGGCTAGACACAGATATTTAAAGGCAAGAGGCTGAACTGAGACTAAGAAAGTGGGTATGGTTATTTAATCTCGGTGCGCCTCATTGTCTTCATCTGTGTTATGAAGACTAAATGCAGTAGAAGAGAAAGCACTTAGATCATTGCTGGGCACATCTGTTTATCATGGGGGCATTGTACCTGCCTAAGCTTACAGCCCTTACTTACTGTATGGCTGATGAGTGGTGTGGGGGCTGCACTGGGGGTTCTAGAAGAGGTAGGGGCCATGCTGGGGTTCCCAGAGGCAGCAGGGGCGTTCTCCCAGAGAGCTTCCCTCAGCATCCATGGCTCTATGTAGTTCAGCCCACCTTCCACACTTAACCTCAGTCTCACTCTCCCAGACCTCCAAGCCACTGTTCCCCTCACCCCAGACTGATCACGCTCGTGCTGTTCTTTCTCCACCACTATCCCTAGTGACCCTGGCACCTCCTCCAGTTTCCATCTCCAAAGGCCCAAACCCTTTAATCCTTCTCTGACGCCTCTTCCTCCAAGAAGTCTTCCTCACTGGGGGTCCAACCCCAATCAGACATGAACTTGCCCATCTGGAAACCCTTGGAGCCCTTGGGAGACCTGTTCCTTTCTCCCTGGAGCCAAGCTACTCAGGTGCCCAGCGGCCTCCCCCTGCACCTCCAGACTGGGAGCTCCATGCAGACTGGAACCAGTCTGGTCCATCTGTGCCCTGAGGTCGGGCTCAGGGAAGGGCACCCAGCAGGCAGCCTTGTGTCTGCTGAGGGCGGATGGCGAGACGGTGGCAAGAAGCAGATGCAGTAACAGGGAAACAAGGCCGCCCGAGGCCCCTGGTGCCGAAGAGAGCAGGACTCACGCCAGGAGGACAGGTCCCATGTTAGAAGCTGCTGGAGCGCGAAGAGGGAACCATCCTGGGCCTGAGGGTGTCAGGGAGACTTCACAGGGAGGCACGGGAGAGTGAGCACAGGGTGAAGTCAGAGCACCCCAGGGCTTGGAGGAAAAGGAGGAGGGCACTCCGGGTAGGGGGCTACCTTCTGCGAAGGCTGGGGGTAGAAGTGCTCAAGGCCAGTAGAGAAGACTTGCTGCAGGCACTGGCAGGCCCAGGGACATCCTTCCAAGGCTCCTCTGTAGGGAACTGGTTTAAACACACCTGGCAGGGGGAGGGTGGTCCAGTATGCAGGGGGCTTGTGTAATGCCCATATTTTGTTGTTGACATACAGTGTTCTAGTAGTTTCATAGGAATGACCATATTTTTTAACTCAAAAAGGAGGACCCTTCAAGGTCTGACAAGGGTCAGGGCGCTCATTGGAGTGGCCACCGGGCACTGTCTTCGGCGCGAGTTGGGGAGGTGCTCAGGTCACCCTGCGCAGGGGCAGGAGCAGGGATCCGTGCTCAGGTCCAGGCCTCCATTTGCTCCTCCGTGACCCCCGCTCCCGGCCACCAAACTGCCTAGTGGCTTATGTGGTCTGGGGTGGAGATTTCCCTAGCGCGGTGGGTGATGCGGGTTTGGGGACCAGCCTAGCTAGATCCGAATCCCACCTTCCGCTTACCGGCAGTGTGGGCCAACATCTCACACCTCCAGGCCTCAGTGTCCTTTTGGCAAAGTGAGACTCATAAAAGGTCAATTGTGAAGATTCAGTGACTGAAAACAGGTGGGCTCCAGGCCCGCTGGGACGGGGGTGGGGGTTCTGTGGGGCCATGGCTCCCTGGCCTGAGCAAGCCCCACTTCCTCTCACACTTGGCCTCCCCTTCACAGACTTTAACGAGAATGGCTTCATCGATGAGGAGGACCTGCAGAGGATTGTCCTCCGACTGTTCAACAGCAACGACGTGTCCGAGGACCTGCTGGCTGACCTCACGAGCCACGTGTGTGCCGGGAGCCACACGGGCTGGGTTGGGCCGGGCCGTCCCCCAAAGCCCCTGGATGGCAGGCATGGTGGGGTGCCCTGACGGGTGGGCACATGGCTGGAGGCAACTATCCCCCAAGTTTCTGTCTTTCCTCCAAGGTCCATCCTTCCAGGGTCCCCAAGAGCAGGTGTCCAAGCCATCTGCTCCAAGGGCCCCTCCCACCCACACGGCGGTCACTGCGGGCAGGTGGCCCAACAGCGGCTTAGCCTCAGAGGGACACATCCCCTTGTCCCCTTCCCATGTTATCGCAGATGTCCTAGAGTGACAGTCCAAAGTGTGACAGGACATGAAGGCAGGCTCATGAATCTCTTTGTACTAAGACCATGGGAATCTTCAAGTGCTTGGGGTCTGGACTGAAACTAGAAGCAAAGATAACACTTTGGGAGGTCATCTCTGCCTCCTCCACCTGACTGGGCTCCTTGCAGTACGAGCCCCTGCCTGTGATTGGATACAAGTGTGGGTGGGGGGGTGTCACCCCTTTCACGTCCGCACCCATTTTCACTGTCTAGTTTGTGCTGGAGGCATGAAGGACACTCTTCCCATGATGAGACCAGCCCACAAGGCTCCAGACCTCAGTGCACATGACCTTATCTCTGCATCACCATGTCTTTGTCTGGGCTGGGGAGTAAAGGGGATGGGGAGAACATCTGCCTTATACCCCTCGCTCCTGCCCCAGGGAGGTTGGGGGACTCACATGCTAGTGAAGCACCTAGCTGAGAGCCTGGCCTATAGTAACACTTGGCATGAGACGTTGTCCCCTCTGCCTGCGACCCCGTGTCATTTTCTCATACCGGACTCCTCTCTGCTCTCTGGCTTTTTCTGCACCCCTGGCCAGGTCCTAAGTGAGTCAGATCTGGACAACGACAACATGCTATCTTTCTCGGAGTTTGAACATGCGATGGCCAAGTCTCCAGACTTCATGAAGTAAGGTGTTCTGGATTGGGGGTGGGGGGACAGGAAGTGCCCACCACAGTTGGGGGGTGGCAGGAAGAGCCAATAAAGCCCCCCAGTCTTCCTAAGGAGGTCATGAGTCTCCAGGGTACTTTGCTGATGCTTTCAGAATCAGCAAACCTGGAGCTTTGGAGAAATTAGGTAACCGAAATTTCTAAACTTTAGAAAGAGGGAATGGGGTTTAACCAGCAAAGGCAAGATGACATTCCAGGCTCTGCAAATGATGTGGGTGGCCCTGACTTCAGATGCTGGCCATCTAGAGCTGGCACACAGGGGTCTTCCCCTTGTCCAGGGGGCTCCAGGACTAACAGGCGGGTGGCCTTTTCCCCTGCCCGTCCTGCTCCCCTGCCCCCACAACTCCAGAGGTCCCCAGAAGTCAGGGATTTGCATGTGTGTGTGAAGACGCTGGTCACAGAGTACTTCCAGACCTTGTTTCATGTAGAAGGAGCGTTAAATGGTCTTCTATCTTCGTACAGACACCCTAGAGATGACTGGCCATCTCCATATTGCCCCAGCCATGTTTAATGGTCTTGTTCGGATCCTTCAAGTTATGGAGAAAGCACACCCCCCACCCCCCTCAAGAGGCAGCCCATTCATGATCCAACAGCCCTGTTAGAAGGCCCTTCTTGGGTGCAGTGGACCTCTGTTTGCCGGTGTCTGCTGCTCCTGGGCACTCTTCTGCCCTTGGTCTCATAGTCTTGGTGAATTTGATAGCAAAGCATGGCCGCCATGATGGTTTAACCAACCAATCAGAAAAAGTACAAAGCGCTAGACCTCAGAGAGTACCTGGTCAGGAACGGAAGATGGTTCATTCTCTCTCTTCTCCGTACCCAGAGCCTCTGCCTCTCCCCTCAGCTCCTTTGCACTCAGCTCAACCTGCAAACCGGAAATCTCTCCTTTGTCAGACAGGAGGCCAATTATGGCCTCCCGGCAGATGTCGGTCACTCCTAGTAGTATCTCTCAGCTCTGACTCCAGATTGGGTCAGGTGTTCACCCCTCTTCTAATCGAGTGGCGGGAGGAAAGGGCTCTCCAGGCTTTCCTGGACGCTGTGGGACCCATGTGTGAGCATCCCCTCTGACAGACAGTCCACACTTAGAACCACCCTAACTAAGGGTAATTCCTCTTCTTCCAGAACAGCCCAGCACATAACAGAGGCCAGAATCCTGTCCTCCTTGCCTTTCTCTTTGCATCTCTCCCATTTCTTCCCATTGGTTTTTGGCACCACGAGGTTCTGACACCCTTTGCTTTCTGGTGACGCTAAAAGGAGAAGGCGGCTTGGGAGGGGTTGCAATAGCTGCAAACTGGCCATGCCAGAGAGAGGGACGAGACGGTGCCACCAGGACCACTATGAACCTGGAAATTGGAGGGCACTTTAGATCTGTAGCTCAGGGTGGCTCATGGGGTGCTTTCTCTCAGCTCCTTTCGAATTCACTTCTGGGGATTTTGATGTGGCCATACCCGATCTGGCAGCCTCAAGGAGGACCACTGGAACTTGGAATTCAACCTCCTCCAGACACTGGGGAACTCTGGTCAGAAGTATGACTTGGTCCCCATCCTTCCCTCACTTCTAGACCATTGTTTATCCAATAAAGCAAAACAAAACCTTTCCCTTGCCCCACCAGCTCATTTTTGGAATACAGGATCACATAGAGGTAATTTTTATTAAGCACTGCTCATTCCAAGGCTTAAGTTTGCTGATGACACCAAGCTAGCTGGGATGACCAGACTTTTTGAGGACAGGGTCCAAATCCCAACCGCCTCACAGCAGGGACAAGGCCAAATGGGATGAAGTTTATGCAGAAAACCCACAACATTCCCTTCTTTCCCTGGAGCTACCTGACAGCATCTCTCCTGCCAACTGCACGGAGTCATGTTGGGCAGTGTTCATTCCAGCTGGTGCCTGGCTTCCCGGTCCTTGTCATGGGAGAAGACATCTAGGACCCACTTCGCACCCCCAGGCCCCAGGATGCAACATGTGGACCAGCAGTTGGGGGTTATTTGCTTTGCTCTTCAGCCAAATCCTGGAATGAATTGGGCCACCATAGGGACCCTTGGGGACCCAGGTGGTCAAGCAGTCTGGGTCACAGGAGAAGCCCCTTTTAGGGTCTCTGAGAGCTGACAGATGCCCCTCTGATGGGCACACAGTTTTTCTGGTTTACATCGTCCTCTGGGGAGGTGTCTAAACACTGGATCCCAGGGGAGGGGCTGTTTCACTGAGACATGTACTTGAACCTGCAGTGGTCTCTTTGCCTTTAGGTCCTGACTCACCCATTCAAGATGTAATAAATTTCCCATTGATGGATGGAGTCCCTTGATCAAATCTAAGAGATGCTGGAATGTTAGAGAAAACCTGTCATGTGGATACACACCTGGCCTGAGGTCCCCATCCCAGATCCTGTGTATGGAGGGGCTGTCCCCCACATCCCGTCCCCTGCCACAGAGAAGTGGGCACAGCAGCCTGGTGAGAGCAGACACTCCAGACTCCCCCCTGCAGGCATGTGACTGGGGAACCCATTCTTCCCATTTCCTTGAAGAATGGCTCAGTCCTGGGCCACCCCCTCCCATCCTATTCTAGAAATAGTCCCCGGGAGAGACACCACAGCAGCCTGTCCGTGCCTGTCTGGGAAGAATACAGAGAGAGGTTGCCGGACGCAGCTTTTTCTCTCAGGCACCGTGGGGGCTTCCAGGCTGCGTCATCCCCACCTCCCAAGTCTCCACACGGACCACAGGCAGGTTATGTAGTGGGCAAACGAGGGCTCGGGTCCAAACACTGGGTCTCTTCTAAGCTGTGGGAGCTTGGGCAATATTCTCAACCTCTGAGACTCCATGTCCTGATCAGTAAAGTGGTAATAACGCCACCTCCCTCACAAGCAAGTGTGTGGACTAAATGATGCCAAATCAGGGCTCAAACTGGAATTCCTTTGTATTTGATCCTGGTGCAGTGGCTCTGCGGTCATTTCACCTTCATTCTCGGATATGTGATCATGGGGCCTCCTCGATTACATTGGTGGAAGAAGATGGAAGGTATCTCTGTCCCGGAGTGACCTGCCTCCCAGGCTTGGGAGCCCTACAGTTCTTGGTCCTACCAGCCCCCACCTTGGGGGAGGGGTGGCAGGGGCCAATAGGTCACGGGACACTGCTTTCCACTGGCTTGAACCCCTGAGCTGAGCTTCCCACAGCCCTTAAGACTCAGTGTTGTGTGACCCTCAGGCATGTTCTTGCTATAGCCAAATGTCCCTGGAGCTCAGAAGAGAAGACCACGGGTTTGGTCGTGGCTAAAGATTTTATTCCAAAAAGCCAATCTGGTCAGAACCAGGCTCCCAGGCATCACGCTCTAAACTCAAAGTAGAGATCTCTCTTCTGCCGCTCCTGTGGGGAGACCCTCTTCCCCGAGGGGAACGTCTGGTAGGTCTTCATGTTCTCAGGGGATGCTCTTAGAAGGTGCCACTTCTTCTCCGGGGTCAGAGGAGGACTGGGGGCAGGGATGGAGTCAGCATTAGGCAGTGAGCCTGCAGGGGGAGGGATGCCCAACCGCAGCCCTGTGTGCCCAGTGTTCTAGCCCATCCTGACCTTGCTGACTGCTCATCAGCCCAACATCTGATAAGCCACCCTGCAGGTGAGACCAGAATAATTGGTATTTGCACGACAGTATAGTGGTTCAGAGAAAGAACATGGGCGTCAGATTCTGGCTCAGCTCCTGCTGGAAGTGGATGCATATAAAATGCACTAATGTGAGTACATCTGTCTCAGCTTTGTTTTGAGGAGTAAACGAGATAATGCTTATAAAGCACTTCAGTAACCCTGGACAAGGAGGAAACACTCAACAAACATTATAAGACATGGTGATGATGGTGGTGATAGTGATGGTGGTGATGGTGATGGTGATAGTGGTGATGGTGGTGATGGTGATGGTGGTAATGGTGATGATGGTAATGGTGATGATGACAGTGATGGTAATGGTGGTGATGGTGGAGATGGTGATGGTGGTGATGACGGTGATGGTGGTGGTGATGATGATGGTGGTGATGGTGATGATGGTGCTGATGATGGTGGGGATGCTGGAGATGGTGGTGATGGTGATGGTGGTGATGACAGTGATGGTGGTGATGGTGATGGTGGTGATGGTGATGATGGTGGTGATGGTGATGACGGTGATGGTGATGATGGTGATGGTGATGATGGTGATGGTGGAGATGGTAATACTGGTGATGGTGGCATAATGGTGATAGTGGTGATGGTGATGATGGTGCTGAAACTCAGGGAAGGGCAGGGATTTTCCCCAAGCCACAGTGGTGATCAGGAAAAGGGCTGAGCGCAGACACTGACCCTCCTACTCCCAATGACCTGGTTGGCCCTGTGTTGTGTGTGAAGCCATCAGCTGCATATGCCATCACATAATTTGGAGAAGTGGGGCTGGGACATCATAGGCTCCCCACAGCTGTAGGAGGTGCAGGTCCTGCCCAGAGTGATCTCAAAAGAAAATATGGCCCAGTAGAGGCCCCACACTGCCTCCAGGTTTGGTCTGACTCAGAGCCACCCAAGGGGTGAAGATGACCTAGAGTTGGTGTCAAGAGATCTCAATTTCTCCAGGTTATACCTCCAATCAGACTTTCTACCCGGCAAAGTTTCTGAGGCCATCACTAAGCCTGCTTCCCTATCTATAAAATGGGCCCATCTGTGTTACGGAGAGGAACCTACAGAGGCAGGTGTCTTTAAAACCCATTAATCTCAATGGAAAGTGTTGCTGCCTTATTCTTAATGATGGTGGCGAGGCTTCGGGCTCTTGAGGCAAGCAAAGGGTCAGCACGTAGTTGGAAACCCAAGATCTTTCCGATGACCACCTGATGCTTCCTTCCCACATGACACCTTGGCAGCATAGACTTCTGATTTCCATGCCTTGGTGTCAGGAGGGAGCTCAAGGCAAACCTGTCTGGATTATCTTGCAGAGCAGAGAGGGTCTTCTCTGGGAAGAGCAACTCTCCCGGATAAAAGCAGTGAGATTCAGGCAGTGGGGAACTTTCAGATTCAAAGCTGGACTTTGAAAGTTATTTTGTAGTCCAGAGGAGAACATTTTCTGAGCCTGGTCCGGGTTGGTGGGGGGTGAGGGGGGGGGGGGTGGTACCAATTCCAGGCTCTGTGTAGTGCCCTCTGTGTCCGCCAGAGGGCAGCAGTTCCTTGTTGCTCAGAGCAGCTGTGCCCACGTTTGGACTAGTGTAGCTGCAAGGCTGTCCAAACCTTGACCCCGTGCTGTGTGACTATCATCCTCTGCACCATAGGCTCCTTAGGGCCAGTTCTTAACTCATTTCTCACTCTGAGTGGCTGCGTGCCTGGCTGAAAGCAGGTGCCTATGGACATGTGTTTGTAGAACGCGTGAATGGAGGGAGGGCAGGCACTCACAGGTCGGTGGGGAGGGGGTACCGTTCCCACTCCTTCACAGGCAGCATGAAGTAGGGGACCCGGGGCACCATGCCCGTCTTGTCTAGATAGAACTTCCGATGCTGTTGTGCCACCTACAGCTCGACCCAAGGAAGAGATGACAGGCTGTTAGTGTTGGAGGAGCAACCCGGGGCCGCCTGCCATTCCTGCCTGCGTATACTTGGGCAAGGGGCGGGGGGCTGCCTCCCCTAATGCCCCTGTTGGAGTTCCCAACTGGGTGTCCTCTCTGAGACCAGCTCCCCATCTGTCTAATGGGGATAATGGCCCACACCACACCAACTTTGCTAGGGAGAGTAAACGAGACAAGCGACCAGCAGAAGGAAGGTATGTGAATCTTGCCTGAGCAGGTGACACAGTTTGTTTCTCCCTCCCCCCGCCCCCCATGATGGAGACCAAAGGTCTTTCCGTGTCCATTGACATGGTCCTCCAGCCCCCGGATGTCTCACAGCATTGACCCGATCCTCTCCCTGGAGAGGCTGCCTTCTCACACGGTTCTCTGCCCTGAGGACCAGGAGATACCCGAGTCCTTGAACTCAGGCTGGAGGGTTGTTTGCAAGAGACCGCGGCGGGGTGGGAGGGGTGGTTCTAGGAACGCAGCAGAGAATGAGCCCTGGACCCTGTGAGCTGGGCAAGCACGTCAGTGGTCAGTGCCTGTGTCCACAAGGATGTGTCTGAACCAGACCGAGAGGAAGCTTTAAGAGCCACAGGGGCAGGACCAGAACGCCAGGGGACAGGCAGCTAGTGTTTGGGGCTGGGGTTGACTCTGGGGTACATCCTCAGAAATCTGGGAGACAGAGGCATTGGGTGGGCACCAGGACCCAGGTGGGCAAGTACAGTTGGGGCAGGGGGCTTAGTGGGCCGTATGTCTGTGTTGGGTGGGCTCAACCTGAAGGTGAATTTTTGGCCTTTTACTCCAGTAGGAAGTAAGCTACAGTCCACTGGGCTATGGGGCAGAGGGGAGGGCGGGCACATCCCCAAAGGCTCCAGCTCTACCGGCAGTGGGGGTGAGCGAGGGCAAGAGTCCTTGCCAGCTCAGGGGCTCAGAAAAAGGAAACAGGGGCGCCTGGGTGGCTCAGTGGGTTAAGCCGCTGCCTTCGGCTCAGGTCATGATCTCGGGGTCCTGGGATCGAGTCCCGCATCGGGCTCTCTGCTCAGCAGGGAGCCCGCTTCCCCCTCTCTCTCTGCCTGCCTCTCTGTCTACTGTGATCTCTCTCTGTCAAATAAATAAATAAATAAAATCTTTAAAAAAAAAAAAAAAAAAAAAAAAAAAAAAAAAGAAAAAGGAAACAAAGTGACCCTTTGAGGGTGAGAGGTCTCCTCTGGCCCCACCGTCGCTCTAACCCTCTTCCCCCAACCACCAGGGAAAGGAGGCAGCCGCCCAGGCCAGGGCATCCCACCTGGTAGAACCCCGCGAGCTGGGTGGAGCGGTCACTGTCCAGGTTGAAGCGGGTGTAGACAGGAGTGTGCAGCCAGCGGTCCCGGGTGTGGGAGCGCTTACTCAGCACCAGGTCGGGGTTGGAGGAGAAGAGGGTTGGGAAGTGGCCGCCTGTGCTGAAAGGAGTGTGGCTCTTCTCCAGGGCTGCGTTGCGTTGGTCCTGGAAGTACTTGAGGGTGGTGGTGCCATAGGGGGAGCCGAAAGCGAAGGCCACACTGGGAACATGGCCTTGGTACCTGCCATGGTAATGAGGGGTAGCGGAACGGGAGGGGAGATCAGTGCGAGGTTCCAGGGCCAGTTCCAAGAGAGGCGCCGAAAACCCAGGAATGGGGCCAGTGGGCCCCATGGGTCACTTCCGGGCCTTGAGAAGCTTCCCTGAGAGGTGCTGCCCAGTTTGGGGCTCCAGGGCAGGATAAGGGAAAGAGACTCTGGGCCTCTTCCTCCCCCTAGAGGACTGTCATCCTTGCAGACCAGAGGCTGAGGCAGGAGCGGGAGCCCCAGGGTCCCATCCTGAGCCCTGAGCAAGCCTGCAGGCAAGTCACTCTCCATTCAGAAGATGGGGAGGCCTCCTGCCACCGGCTTATTAAGGGTAGAGGACGTCAGAAGTCGGTGGGAACATAGCAGTGGGACAATGCTGTTACTTGCAGCCGAGGCCTGGGTTAACGTGCTAGAGACTGGCTTGAGTTGAGCGACCTTGCGACGCGCCCCTCACACGGGCTGCCAGGAGCTCCGTTGCCCTCTGCAAACCTGGAGGCTGGAGACCGGCGAGAGGGACAGGGGCTGGTGAGCAGGGCCCCTCGGAGAACCAGACAAACCACGCATGCACAGGACACTAGGGAGCCCCAGTCTGGTGAGATTTACAGAGAGCCAAGCTTGCTGTGGCCAAGTGAGGGGTGATCGGGCGACCCCCAAGGAGCAGGAGCGTCAGACTTTGTGCAAGAGACAGAGACCAGTGGCTTCCCAGTCAGTGTTTCTCACCCCCTAAAACCCGGCCCGGACCCCATAGTGCCCTTGAAATGGCCCTTGACAAGGCCATCCCGGGTCCTCTACAGCACTACAGCAGGGATCTCAGTCTTCTCGAAACGCTGCTCCTGGATTTTAGGACACGGTTCCCTCCTTGTCTGCTGGTCTTCACCTGACTTTCTGACTGTTCCTTCTTGGTACCCCCCTCGTGATGCGTCTTTTCTGCTCTTTTCCTCTGGGGTCCGTCCTGAGCCCACACAGTCCCTGGGAAGAGGGTATTCAGGCCGAGCCCTTAACCTTCACCCTTGGGTGGCTGGCCCTCGGTCTTCATCTCCTGCCTGGAAGTTCCCTCGGACTCCCGTACACCGTGGCACACGAGACTTCTCCCTCAGATGGCCCAAGCACTCTCTCTCCCCAGCACCTCTCCAACAGCTAGCCATCTCGGTGAAAAGCACTCATCAGATGGCCAAGTCAGAAACCTGGCATCCACCTCCCACAGCCTCATCTATCTCATGCCATCAGCCCCCAAGCCCCGGGGCTCCACACCATCCCAAGCTTGGGCCACACTGCCTCTTATCTGGACTGTGGCCACAGCAGCCTCCTATCCTCCCAACCATGTTCTTACCTCCTCCCCCATTCCCATACTCCAGCCTGACTGACCTTTCTAAAGTCAAGCCCTTAGCATTGCATTCAAAGCCGTCTGGGAGCTGACCTTGCCTCCCTCTCCAGCCCCCACCATGTAACTTCTCTTTCTCCCTCCCCCTAGTTGTCTCTCCCGTGGGGTTTGCCATCAGGAATGCCTGCCCTCTCCCCTGGCTCCTGAGGCTTGCCCCCAGTACTAACGGATCCTTTAAGGCCTGCTCTGTGGGGCTCCAGGGTGGCTCTTGATTTCAGCTGAGGTCATGACCTCAGGGTTGTGAGATCGAGCCCCATGCCAGGCTCCAGGCTCAGCACAGAGTCTGCTTGGGATTCTCTCTCCCTCTCCCTCTGCCCCTCCCCTGCTCATGCTCTATTTCTCTCTCAAATAAATAAATAAATCTCTAAAAAAAAAAAACAAAAACAAAAAAACAGACCCGCCCTATCACTTCTCTGAAGATCCTTTCCTTGCCACCTCTTCCAGGTCTAGGTGGGTCCTGCTCTCTGCCCTCCTCCCACCACTAGCCAAACCTCCTCCGAATGCTCTCGTCACTGTCTCTGTCTCTGTCTCTGCCACGAGGCGGGGAGCGTCTCGAGCACAGCTGGCTCACATCTTCCCCCTGGGTCCCCAGTTTGCCATACCAGGTCTGGCATGCAGTCTGGGATGGAAATGTTTAGGAAACAAAGAAAATGAGTCGTTGCGTGCCTACAGCATCAGTGATGTTTCCGGTCAGACCCACTCACACAAATGCCTGACGGACCGCCGTGCTGCAGGGACCCCTAGTACCTCCCCCGGGGCCTCCCCTGCTGGGAGGCTGGACACCTTGTCTATGCTAAGCTTCTCTTACCAGGGAAGCCCCAGGGAGTGCAGGAAGCCTGTGGGGTCCCTGCGACATCACGGGCTTCCCCGACTCCCCAGGCCACAGGGCACTGGGGTCTGAGATCCAAGCTTGAGGGTTACCTGCAGCAGCTGCTCTGGGTCTCGACCCCCCACCAATAAAATGAGAGAGCACTGCGTGGCTTCCCTCCTCACATCTTCAGGTGGGAGTCAGGAAAGCCAAGCGGGGGGATTACTACCAGGCCTTCCACTGCAGGCAAAACAAAACAGGAGCCCCTCCCTGCTTCCTGCCCCTACCTCCCCTCGCCAGCTGTGCCTTTCTAGAATCTTACAGCATGTGAGGTTGCCTGGGCCCAAGCAGGCAGTGAGGGGAGACGACTTCCACTGCACTCAGGCATTGGTCCAGGCTTACCTCTCCTGTCTGTGGCTTCTCTCTGCCCTTGAGACCATGACCCTCGGGATCCTAACCCGCACCCCCCTGCCTTTGCCCTGCTGCTGGCTCCTCCTGAGTTCCTGGCTGATGGCTCACTCTCCTTCTCTCCCGGAAAGATGGCAGGGCTGGTGATGCTTGTGAGGTCACCGTGGCCACTTCTGGTCCCGAGTCCTCTTCTTTCCCATGGTTTGCCCCCCTCCTGGGTCTGGAGCCTCCCCTCCTGCCCTTCCCCTGCCCCCATCAGTCTCTCTCTATTTCTCTCAGCCTCAGTCCTCCCGCCTTGCCATCGATACTCTCCCGCTCTCTTAGCTTCTTCCCCTCTGCCTACAAACACGCACATTCGCGTGCATTTTTCCCAGGCTGCAGAATCCGCTCCGTGGGCCTCGCATCCCACCCTTTCTCTCCCTTTAGTCCTGAATTTTCTCCACGGAATGTTCTGCAACTTCTGCCTTTGCTTCTTCCTCTCCCATTCTTTCCTTGATCTCCCTCAGTCCGACTTCTCACCACCCCCACCCCAGCTTAAATGTTGAGCCTGTTTTTTCATTAAGGTAATGTAAGATCGTCCAATTGCCAAATCCAGCATCCTCGGTTCAGCCTCTCTCTGCAACACTCATGCTGATGAAGAAACTCATTTGCAAGAAACACAACCTGAGTGGTAGAAGCAGAGTTCCTGAGGGTTCTTTGTGCTATAGATGAAACCTAATAAAAATATAAGCTCGACAGTCAAGCAGTCAGAGACCAGCAGTAGGGATACGCTTCCTTTCACGTGGAGGGAGCGCCCCATGGATGTGCCTCTGCCCCCTGCTTGTCCTCCCACCTTCAGGTGGAAGAACATCAGGCTGGTGGGCTGAAGCATGTTGAAGCCCACCCATCCCTCACTCTTTTCCTTGGAAGCACGCCAGCCCACAGGGCTCCTCTGTGCTGTTTTGCGTGGACACACTGCCCTTCAGTAGGAGAGCCTGTCCCGAGTCAACCCTGCCACCTCCTTCTGGGGTTCGGTATCAGCCCTGTTGTCCCATAACAGCTTTCACTCTTTTATCTTATTTCTCCAGTGGTTCAGAAGGCAGGCATGAAAGAGATGCTGGTCATCAGATGCTGTCAAACCCCAATAAAAAGAAAATAAAGCGATAGCATGAAAATGAAAGAAAGGTTGTCCGCAACATTCTGTAGGGACAAGAGCGTGACCCAAGAACATCAGACTGGCCAGCCGACCATCCTGTTAAAAAGGCAGCCACTGGTCCTTTCCCGGCAAGAAAGAGCTCAGGAACCAAAGCCACCCATAGGCTCTCCTTGCAAGTAGCATTCAGTGACGAAAATCTGCCAGGGAAGAGATGATTCAAAAGAAATACCCAGGAATGCAGGGTGGTTAGTTTCAAATCTATTTCAGTCCTAGAACTAGAAATAGCAGCTAGGTGAAGGCTGGTGGCAGCACAGAGTGGAAATGTTATAAAACCTGTCAAAGGGAAAAATAATTTCGGCAACAAAAATTGGGGAGGTGGGTGGAGGGGCGATGGGAGCGCACCCACGAAGAATTTATAAGCAGAGTCAACCCATGGCGTCTAAATTTAAAACGTGTCGTTGAAAAATACACAACACAGTGACTCTCACCCCTGGATGGTTTTTATCCTCCCTCCCTCCCTCTCCTTTAGAGAGATCTTTTAGGAATTAATATTTCTTGAGCTGAATTAGCATTTATCTAAAGTCTGGGTATTCTTCCATTTTATGCCAACATTTTTCTCTTTGGTGGAGTCCTAGTAAGTTTACATTTCGTGATTTTCGTTCTAAAATAGCAAATGTAGCAAGATCGTATTTTTATAAAATTGCTTTGTCTATCTTTCTATCCACCCAGCCAGCCAGCCGTCGAGTTTTTTTTGCTGAACAGACGCACAACGAGGACTGTGGAAGGAAGTTCACCAAAAACTAAAAAGGGTTAATTCTAGGTGTTTGGATTAGGGTGTTTTTTTCTGCTTTGTACGTGTATCTTTTTTTTTTTTTTTAAGACAGCGAGATAGTGTTAAGAATTACTTTAGTGCGAACCTACTGTGTGCCGGGTGTTGGGGATCTAGAAGTCCTCAAGGCTCAGCCCTTTCTCCTCCCACCTACCCCCTCATTCTGAATTGACGGTGTTACACGGTGTACATGCAGGAGCTCCGATGCCTTTAAATTTGGGGAGGGAGGCCCATTCCCCAGGGTGGGGGGCAGTATTGGTGGAGTCCCATGAAGGACCTTCTGCTGGGATCAGACTTTGACGAGGACCTCAGTGTGGAGGGGGACGGCCTGGAAGCTCTTTCTCTTCCTCGGCTTATCTTCCAGGTGCTTCCAGATGCCCCAGGGTCATCGTCTCTTTTCAGAGACCCACTCCCTCCGGAAGAGCTCATTTATGCTAGACTTCCAATACCGCCCATTCACCAAGGATGCCCAGAGCCATGTCTCTGTGTTTCTTCTCCCAGCTACGGATCCACACACGTGGTTGTCCACACGGAGCTTGCCCCCGAGTACCAGATGCAGAAGGATGGGTACCAGCCTGCTCTTCCTCCTCCTGGATAGCTCTGCCTGGCTTAATGACACTCATATTCACCCCTCACCAGCCAGAAACTGGGATTCAGGCCATCTACCCTTCTCCATCCCCCTCTTTTGTCCCTAAGCCCTGCGACTCTCCCACAGCTGCCAGCCTGGCTTTTTGCTTACTGGGACCATCTTGAGTCTCCCAGCCACTCTCCCAGACCGAGTCTCACCCTCCAGCCTGCCATCCACACTTCAGCCAGAATGACCTTTCTCAAACGTGCTTCACAGCACCAAGGCTCACCTCTCCCTTCTTGCTTCCCCACGAGTGCCCAAGGCCCCGGAAGCGTCATGTCTCTGGGACCTCACAGGCTGTCCACACCTCTGAGCCTTCGCACACATCCACTTGCCCCAGGACGCCATGTCCCCTCTTGCCCCTAGAGGTTCCCCACCCACTCACAGAACCAGGGCTCTCTGTCGCCTTCCCTAACCACTCCCCTCTGCCGAGTGTGAGCGTGTCACAGTCGTCTACGTCCTCTGCTAATCTGTTCTCCTCCAGCCTCAGCACCTACGCAGCACCTAGCATAGGACTAGTGCTCAATAAATGTCCGGGAGGAGACCAAAGTCCCGAAACCCGGGGGGAACCACGTCCCAGAACACTGCTCCCAAGGGGCTTGGCTCTGATCTGCAGAGAGCACGTGGGCACAGGGCGTCCCACCCACGGGAGCCTTTGCGTTCCTCGGAAGAAAGGAGCTATAGAAATGTGACGTGTTCCCGTGATTCTTGTCTTCACCACCCCCAGGCTCTCTGCCATAGTCCTCCTCTGCTCCCCGATTTTCCACCTTCTCTGAATGCCAAGATATTTGCATCCCAATAGAACAGAAGCCCTCTCCTCCGCAGCAATCCGCAATCAGCAGTCCTCCGGTAGTTGGATTCCGGATCCTGCTCGGGGCTTGCTGCTCCGGGAGGGGCGCAGGTGAGCACACGTTGGTGCACACGTCCACATTCCGATAGCACTCAGAGGGCACGCCTCGGCAAGCCAGGTCTGTGTCCCCTGGACGCACTTGCGGTTCTGTGCCTTGAGTGGGACCCTGTGTGGTTGCATGGCTGACCCTGTGTGGTTGCATGGCCGGCCGTGGTGGAAAGAACAGAGGGGAATGGCAGGAACGGCAGGCAGGTTGCATAACGGGGGATCCAACAGGCCCTATGGTGCAGCCACACCTCCTCCTTGATGCCCTCCTCTGCTGCTGGGCTCCTTGGCCCCCTGCACAGGAGCTGGGAGACCGTGCTCAGCCAGGTCCCTAGGCAATGATCCCGTGTGCATCCCTGTGAGCACAGAGAACAGTCCCTCCCTGCCTCTTGACGGCCCTGGTGTGCCCCATACCTGACATTAAAATTAATTACCATGCCATCAGAGATCCCATGAGCAGCCTTATTAACTAATTAACTTGTGACTGTTCAGCACGTCCTCATTCCACCCGCACCTCCTTCTTTAAGACACTTCCTGCTGAGTACAGGGCCATCAGATCCTTCCCCTGGGCAAAAACTTTCAAGGGCTCCCCATCGTCTAGGAAATTAAGTACAAAGGAGCCAGACGCTCTAGGCCCTGCTTGACGTGGGCCTCTGGGAGCATCTTTTCAACTTTCCCAGCCACTTCCATGTCACAGCTTTTCTACTCCAGCTAAAAGGCTTTTGCTGCTTTGGAAGCGAATCTGGCCAGCACCTCCAGCTTTCTTTGGGCCATCCCCTCTCCCGAAGACACTCCTCTCCTCCTCTCCCTGCCTTGGGATCTTAGCCATCCCTCAAGGTCCATTTCCAAGACTTTTCCATGGAGCCACCCACAGACCATGCTTGTCCTCTCCATTGAACTGTCTGTGCCCTTTGTGACTCTTTTTTTTAATTTAAGTTTTTATGTATTTAAGTCATTTCTACACCCAATGTGGGGCTCAAACTCATTGACCCCAAAATCAAGAGTCGCCAGGCTCTTCCCACTGAGCCAGCCAGGTGTCTCCATTTGTGACTCTTTTATGTCCCAGGTCACATTCTGGCTGTATTGTAATTACCTGCGCCTTTAGTCTAGTCTCTTTCTGAAGTATAAAGTCCGTGGGGAGAGAGGGGAGGTGTTCTCCTCCTGTCCGCATCCTGTCACTCCTGGCTCTCCAGAGAGGCTCTGTACATATTTGTTGAAATGAACTGACATGTGGAGGCACATTTTAAAAGGCTGATGATTCTTCTAGAAAGACAAAGCCTAGGTCTCCAGGAGCCCCTGGTCCCCTTCTTAGGAAGGCTCCCCAGTTCTGTTGGGCTACGTGAGAGGCATCAGCTGCCTATCTGGGCACTTGGACTCTCCTACATCCCTTTGGCATGTGACCTTTGTTTTGTAGCCGAGGACGCTGTGGCCTTTGAGTCTTTGCGGCTGCACTTCCATGGCCAGGGCCTGGGCGGAAATGGAAGGGGCTCCCCTGTCCCGGCCTGGCCCACACCTGTCTCAGCCCAGAGGTGACACCTCAGGTCTGCAGCAACTGGCAGGAGGCAGGGGTGTGAAAGAGGAGGCTGGTCCTGGCTCCCATGGCTGAAGGACGCTGATTACTAAAGTTCCAGGGTTTTTCTAAGCTGCTGCTAAACGAGCCAGTATTAAAAATTGAATTATAAAAAAATTAAAGTATGTGAAGTCACAATTAAAGAAATTATATTGAAAACAAAGGTAAGAAACACTCGAAACTGATCACTACCTAATGATGTCACTGTTTTGCCGCTGTCTGTATTCTGGAGCTTAGTCGTGTCTCCTGTGTGTGTAGGGTGGATTTACCGGGTGTGTGAGCTGCTCTGCGTCTCTCCCCAGCTCTGCACCCGGACACGGTGACGATAGCCTGAAATCATCCATGGTAGGAGTGTTTATGCTACAGATAGGGGATGAACGCTACAAATCAAGGCTTTTTCCCTCCAGAGAGCTGGTTGTCTAGGGATTCTGGGCAAGGGGATACAGTCACCTTTGTGCGACTACCGTCTTGAGAATGTCCTCTTGAGAGTGGAATACATTGACTTCAGGGTTTTGCGGCCCCTAAGGCTCAGGTCCAGATCAGTGGCAGATAAGGATCAAGCTGCCCCTCCGGGCAAACAGAGGGAAGGGAGGGAGGGAACACAAGTCCCCTGCCCTTGCTCCTGGTGAGAGCCCCTGGGCAGAGCTGGGGGCATCAGGGGCAGCAGTAGTCCAGCCAGGAATGAAGGCACAGTGGCGGGTCAAGGGTTTGGTGAGGCATGGCAGGAGGCTGAGAGCAAGGGGCTGGGTACCACTTAGATCTGAAGTGCAAGCAGGAGGCACAGAACCCCACTGAGGTCAGCATCATCCCTTGAGAAGCCTTACAATCCCGGGACTCAGACCCAAGAATTCCCTGCTACTGCAGGGAGGGCGGGCTGTGCTGCCCAGAGCAACAAGGGATCAGGTGAAGCTCCCTGGCAACGAGCCTGAAGCCCAGCAACATCCTGTCTCCCTTGGTACCCAGAATCAGGCCTTGAGCACGGCAGGGATCTAACTAATGGTAACAGATAACAACTGGAGGGATTGAGGAAAGCCTGGGTGCTGAAGTCACACAGACAAGGTGGGGTAACTTGACCCTAGATAAGCGGTTCGTCTCTCATCTGGGTTGTTGCAAAGGTTTTTTAGAGAAAGTTTGTAAGGAGCCCCACACAGTGCCGGCACATAGTAGGTGCTCGTGCCCGGGGGCTCACAATTCCGGCTCTTCAGTCACCAGCTTGCAACTCAGGCAAGTTCCCCCGCTCCCCCTGGCAGACCTCAGTGACCACTTTTCTGGAGCAGCACAGGGCTGGGCTACATGATCTCCAAGGTCCTAACCCCTGTAAATATTCGCTGCCGCTAAGAGTGAAACTGGTAAGGGGGCTGCTTTGAGTGTCAGAAGAGACGCTGTGCTTACAATCCTGTGATTAATATTTGAAAAGACACACAAAAATGATAATTATCCAAGTGTGGTGGGGGAACCTTGGATTCTTTCATTAAGTTAACAAAATGAGGTAGCAGTTAGAAACAAAAGCTAACTTCATTCATTCCTCATCGATGAGGATCTGAGGGACAGCATATCCCTCCCAGAAAGATCCGTGGCAAAAGCCTCAGGTACAGACTGAGCTAGCCTTCTTTATGATTCACTTGTTATCACAATTTCTAGATCAATAACAGAACAGGGTGCTCGAGGGAACCGCAGACAAATGGCATGGACCAACCCAGAATCGCTTCTGAAATATGCAGCCTCCCCTGGCCTCCGACAGAGTAGGGGACACTTGGGGAGGGTTAGATCCCACTTGGGGACGGCAGGGAGCTGAAGAAAAAAAATATGTTAATGTATAGAATGAAATCCTATGGTAAACACCAAGAATGTGGTATTAACACCACTATCAAGGGCTGCCAAGATGGCTTTGAACTAAGCCTTATGGGATTACACTATAATGGGACGCATCGAGGGCTGCCCAGTGCTTGTCTGTCTTATCACAGCTGGGACAGCGCAAGCGCTTGGCGGGTCTTTATCAAAGGAATGCCTAAATGAAGGAAAAGATCATAGGAAAATCATAAGCCACCTTTTCTAACACCCCTGGCTTGACATCGGGAGGGTCTCGGATCCTCGTCCCTGTCCTCCATGCCCCAGGGCAACTGGTGGGAGAGAGAAGAGCCTCTTACACTCTGGGAGAAAAGGTTGGGAGTGGAAATCTCAGACACCGTGGGACAAGGGGCCACAGAATGGAAGAGACAGTCAGACTTGCATCTTAGATGTTTGGAGCTTGGTGGCAGCCCGAGAAAGGAAAGGTAGGTTTGACCCTGCATCTGAAAATGCTAAGGGCAAGGCTGATCTGGGGACTGGGAAGTCCTGGGAGGATTAAGTGAGATCAGTGGGAGAATCGACCACAAAGTCGGAGGCCAGTGCACATCTCTCAGCAACAACAAGCACGGCCCCATGGGCCGTGCCACATTCTCTGAAACCCACCCAGGCGCCCACCCGGTCTCCCGAAGTCCTTCATCTGACAAACCCGGCTTTTGCGAAAATCCTGGGTGCATCACCGCGGGCTGGGGCCCGAAAAGCCAGCTCCCTTCTTGGGCCCCCCATGCTCTTGCTCCCGCCCAGGTGTCTCCAAACACCAACCTCACGCTCCTCCCCCTTCCCCGGGCCACTCGATGGGGACCCACTTTCTACAAAGGGGGACACAGAGAGCCACCCTGAGCGCACCAGCCCCAGGGTAGGCCACCCAGCAGGTGAACGACTGGCGCTCTCTGTTTCTTCAAACCCCAGAGCCAGAGGAGGGTTGGGGTGAGGGGGGAGACGCAGACTTCGACCCCCGGAGTTCAGGCGGGGGGCTGGGTGCGCGGCGGCCTTACCCTGGCATGAGGCCGGGGGGTACGTAAGCAGCATTGAATTCGGTCAGGAGCGTGCCCGCGCTGCGGGAAGCCATGGTGGGTGCGGCGAGCGCGCAGCGAGCCCGGCGCCCCAGGGCTCCCCGCCCGACGGTAAACAGCCCGGGGTCACCTGGCAACGCGCGCCTGGCAACGACTGGACTGGGGCCGAGGGGAAGACGAGTTCCGGAGGGGCTCCCAGACCTCCCCAAGCGTGCTCTCCCGGGGATCCCGCCAATCGCCCCCCCCCCCAAGCGGGGCTCCCGCGCCCAGGAATGGGCTGATCTCTCTGCTTCCCCGCATGCCCGAGTGTGGTGGCGCCCAGATGCCGGATGAAGGTGAAAACTCGCTGGAGAGGCCCGGTGGGGGATGCGCCCAGAGTGCCCTTCTGTCCCCTGCAGGGCCCAGGACCGGCCCAGCGCCCTCGCTGCGGAGGCGGAGCAGAAAGCGACAGCCCCATCACGGCTCTGCCCGCGTACCCCAGCTCCTCGGAAGGGAATGAAGGGAATTGTCTTCCTACTCTCTCGTCTCTCCCTAGGAACTTCCTTCTCGCCTCGTCTTGCCTGTCACACTACTCCACGAGAGTGGTTTATCAGTAAGGGGCAAAAAGCAAATCTTGGGAAGATCTGGATGTGTGATGTACACCGGGTTGGCTTGTTTGCAGCAGAAAGCAAACTTACCCAAGTCCCCGGTGAGGGTTCCTTATAATAATGTCTCCCTCCTGCAACCAGTGCCCTCACACCCGGTTCTCCAGCGCCCCTCATCCCAGCCCTGGTCTTTAACTGGGGCGTGAAAGAGCCGTGACAGCCTCCAAGGCGACATGCTCTTCGGGGCTTGGAGCCAAACCTGTCTCCCAGCTCCCTTGCAGCAGTCCTGGTATCAGCAAAAGTGCTCTGCCATTTACCCTTGGCCTTCACGGTTTCATTCAGTCTTGTCCAAGAAGTGTCATCTTCACAGTTTGAATCTGTAAATGGCAGCTAATGAAGACCACAGACACGAATGAACTTGCAGGACGCTTTTGCAACCAGAATTGTCAAAAGGCTTTCGCTGAGAGATAACAGTGGGATTGGGGGGAGCCATGGGCTTCCAAAGAATGCAAGACGCAGGAGAACTGAGGTCTGGGGAGGAAAAGAGACTGTCCCGGAATGAGTGGTGGGAGACCAGGCAGAAACGCTCTCCACCAGTCCTTCAAACTGCAGTCACATCTGTGTGTTTCTAAATTCCCCCAAGCAGAATAGGAGCAATAATAAGAAAAACATTTGTTTTTTTTTTAAAGATTATTTATTTATTTATTTATTTGACAGACAGAGATCACAAGTAGGCAGAGAGGCAGGCAGAGAGAGAGAGAGGAGGAAGCAGGCTCCCCGCTGAGCAGAGAGCCCCGATGCGGGGCTCGATCCCAGGACCCCGGGACCATGACCCAAGCCGAAGGCAGAGGCTTTAACCCACTGAGCCACCCAGGTGCCCCAAGAAAAACATTTGTAAAAGTTGTAAAAGAACAGCTCTCAGTTCAGGTGTGCTGTACGCCAGGAAGGTGCTCCCCTCCCCCACCGCCAAGGTCAAGTGCCCACTCCCTCCCCCATCATGACTTCCCAGCTGGTGGTGTCTAGAACCCAGGACCCTTCCGGCGAGGCTTCTGCTTGGGGTCCAATACCGTATCACATTCACCCCTGAATCCCCAGCACCTGGTACTAGGAGGAGCTAGTATATGTTGAATAAATTTTACAGTAAGAGTTACAGAAATGTGTAATAGTAGGTAGAGTGGAAATTAAAAGGTGAGGTCTGGCTTAGGTTTCAGAGGGTCAGCTGGCTCGGCTAAGGGGTGCTGTGTGTTGGCGGAGTGGAATTACTACCATCTTATCAATATAGAAACTGAGGTTCAGCCAAGCTCAATGCTTTGTTTAGGACAAGTTCATGGGCTTTTTCCTAAAGAGGCTCACTCACCCCCTGCAGGAGAGAACCACCAGAGGGCCTGGGGAGGAGATGCATCTCTTTTTCCTATCAAGTCTTACAAATAAAGCTAGTTTTTTTTTTTTTTTTTTTAAAGAGACATTAAACTTACCTGGTTTTAAACATTTGGCGGATATTCTTTTGTATTCAATAAATACAATAGACTGAAATACTCTTTGCTTCATTGTGGCTAGATAAAAGTGAGAATGGAGAGCAGGAACTGAGGAAGGAAAGGGAGAGAAGGAAATAGAACACAAACAGAAAAAGAAAAAGAAGGCAATGTAACAAGGAATCCTCTAGAAGGACGCTCCTGTGACATCCTGCAGGTCACTGGACTGTAGAATTCAAAGGGAGTAACCTCTTGTTAGCATGCTGTGAAAATTTGAAGCTCTCCTTTTTGAACCTTTAGGCTCTGTTCCCCTTATCCCGTCAACCTTCTATGGGTATCCTGTTATACCCAGGATTCCATGCGAGGCTCTGGGACTGCAAAGATGCAGGGCAGCAGGGTCTCCCTGTGGTGAAAATGAAGCAGTGATATGAGAGGGGTGGGGAGGCACAGATGAGGACCCCCACCCGGTCTGAGCGAAGATGTGGGTGCAGAGGCACTTTCAGGATTGGGCATCAGTTGGGGCGAGTCCGGGCCAGAAGGCAGTGTGGAGTGGGAGCACTCCCTGCAGAGCAAACCGCCAGAGGAAGGGGCAGATGGCCTTGCAGAGGCTCTGGGTTCCGGAATCCTGGTCCCTGGGCTCCCTTTCATTATAAGCCTCTCTTGTTGCTGGAAGAGACGGCCATTCTTTTTCAGTCCTTGGAAATTTTGCCAGATATCCCTTCCCTGCGCCCCCCAAACCCAGCAGCTAATTGGACACAAATCCTGACAGTTCTGCTCCAGTGAGGCTCACCGGCCCAGCCTTCTCCATCCCCGCGCCCAGGATGGGGGGAGGTTAGCTGCCTTAAGCATTGCCCTTAGTAGAACATTTGCCTCTGACGCTTTCACACTGGGGCAGTTCCCATCATGCGGAGCCTGGATTCTGAGCTCCCATCTTCTCAGATCCAGGGATCCCAAAGCAGGAGGTCAGGACCCCACCTCCTGGGGGTACAATGTCCCCAAGGGCAGGTGGGGGAAGTAACATCTCCTTTTTCTCAGGGCTCCCTTTCTGACAGCAGCCACCAGACACAGCCTTAATGGTGTCTGGTGGATGCTGATTTTCCAGCGGGCGTTGGGGGGGGGGGGGCGGATTTCTATGTGGCACAGTGGGACCCAGCCAGGCCTGACCCATCCAGGTTCCCTGAGCCTCACGGACACCAGCAGCCCTGGTGGCCAGCTGGACTGGGGGCATGAATCCCCTTGAAACACCAGTGCAACAGGCCAGCCTCCAGTGCACACAGATGGTAGAGCTCCTTGCACTCACACTTCACACTCGAGTGCGAGCCCCTCTGCCCACTCCTGGTGGCTGCACTGGCCTAGCAGGGCACAGCAGAGCGGGGTGGAGAGGGGGGCAGGAGCGTCAGCCCCAGGGGGCTGGGAGAGGCTGGGCAGGGCTTTATCTAGGAGCAGGCGGCTGCTGAATAATGAATTCCGACTCCAACTCCGAGCCTGCATTCCCCAGGCTGCACGCAGGGCACACCACACACACGCACACACATACACCAATACGCACTGGGCTGACAACTTGGAGGGGCGGGCACTGGCAGGGCTGTGAGGCTCTGTGAACCGCTGGAGGGAGCAGCTCTCTGGCTCGGTTGCCTGGGTCTCTGTGGGCAGCATCCGAGGGGGCGCAGGAGGCGGGAGCAGCAGAGCAGAGAGGGAGAGGAGGGAGGCGTGTGCGTGTGAGCCGAGCTCCACCAGACTCACTCCTTCCCCAGCCGCTCCCGCCCACCGGCGGTGTCCAGGCTCTACACACCAGCATGGCTCTGTTTGTCCACCTCAAGACGGTCTCGGAGCTGCGGGGCAGGGGCGACAGGATCGCCAAAGTGACTTTCCGAGGTAGGGGACCCCCTGTCTTAGAGGGACCCTAGCTCTGGGCTGATGGCATAAGGCAGGGCAGGGAGGATGAATGGGAAAAGTTCTAGCAGGGTTGGGGCGATGAGGCTTTTCGTGGGCAGCCCTCTGCCCCTGGCCTAACTGGCCACTGTGATTTCCTGACAGTCAGGGTCCCCTGTGTTGCCCTGTCTGCGTCTGTGTTCGTCCCTCCCTGCGCTTGCCAACGTGCAGTGTGCCTGGTAGGGTGCGGAGTTCTCTGCCTGCAGGGGGTCCTGGGCAAGTAGAGGTAAAGACGGCCTCTCCGAGCTCAGGGGGACCCACGGCAAAGAGGCCCAGCCCCGTAGAGCCTCCGTGGGCCCATTCCTCTTCTCCCTCTCCCTCCAGAAGATCTCCTCGGGCTCGGGTGGTGGTGGCCTCTGCAGACTGAAAGCCGTAGCATGGCTCCCCAGAAACCAGGCAGCCAGGGGCTCTCTGGTTGAGGATACTATTGGCTTCTTGTGGAGCTATTGGTGGGCAGGGATCCTGTGAGCCCCACTGGCCTCCCCTCTATCAATTCTCTTCCTATCCTCCTCCCTTCCCATGCATCTGGCAGCCATTTACTATGGTCTATGTGCCAAGCCTGGGGGCTGAGCATGACCCAGGCTCTGTCCTTGAGGAGCCCACCTCCAGTGGGACAGAAGGACCAACAGGCAGACAAGTAGGACAGGTGTTTGATATGATGAGGACGGGGACAAGGGCAGCATGCAAGCCACAGAAGCGGCACCCGACTTGGGCTGGGGCAGAGTGGTCAAGGAAGGCTTCCTGGAGGAGGTAGCCCCTCAGCTGAAACCCAAGGGACTAGCAGGAGGGAACAAGGTGAGGAGGTGAGGGCAGAGCTAGTGCCAGGGATGGGAGGCTGAAGGCTGGAAGAGGAGCTGGAACATGGAACAGAACAAATAGAGGATTCATAAAGCTGGAGCCCAGAGTAAGCACAGAAGCTGAGGCAGGAGAGAGGCGGAGCCAAGGACGTAAGGCTGCCTTTACCCTAAAGACAGTGGGCAACCCCCCGAGGCTTTTAAGTAGAAATAAATAAGGCCGGGCTTTCCTGTGCTTACCGCCCACCTGCCTTGGCTTCTCAGTGGCCACAACCCAGCCCTCTGGGCCAGGGGCATCTCTGATAGCCTTTCACCAAAGGCCAGGGCACTCCTCACTAGACATGGCCTTTTTTCCTGAGAGGGGATGAGGATGGGGGCTGGGGGAGGAGCTGAGAGAAGCCCAGCAGACCAGAGAGCAAAGTGAGCATCGGGCCCAGGCTGGGGGCACATCCGCACCCGGGTTACAAGGGAGAGGTGAGACCAGGGGCCGTAGCCCCCGTGCCCACATCGCCCCCCCATCAGATGGGCTCTGGCGGGAGGCCCAGGTTGTGCACAGAATGGACAGGGGTGCAGGGGATCGCAGCGTCCCTGCGGGCAGGTTGGGGAGGAAAGGGGTGGGCAGGCTGCCTGTTGCTTCCCACACCAGCCCGAGGATGGTTTTGTCTGCAGCACCCTGGATCTGTGTGCCACCTGCTGGCTTTAGGAAAAGCAAGTGTGTCCCTTCATCTGTGAAACGTGTCCCGGGGCTCCACAAACAGCCCAGCATTTGGCCGCTTGGCTCGAGTGCTGTGCTCCTGCGGCCACGACCCGCCAGCCCCCTGTGACAGCAACCAGGCACTTGCAGGCAGAGACACCAGGGCCCGGAGGCAAAGAGACCCCTGTGGCGTCAGTGCAGGGCCTGGGGCACAGACCTCACCCCCTTCCCTGGGTGCTCCATCCTGCAAGCCCCTTTTTCTCTTCCCGGTCAACCAGAGCACACTCTCTGATGTGCCCCCCTTCTCCTTTGATCTCCTTTGATCCCTGGGCCTCTAGCCTCAACCGCCCACATGGGAATTTGCTGGTTTGCACACTGGGCCTTCTGGACTGAGTGGGGAGATCCATTTCCAAGCGGTGCACCTGCAGCAGGCAGCCGCAGACAGAGCTAGGGGAAGGAGCTGGGCATCAGGAAGGGGCCCGTGGCAAACAGATTTCCAGAAAGCATCCTTTGTAACAACCAGAGATGTCTCAGCTGTTCCTCGGCGGCTGCCAGCACCTGACAACCAGAAACACCCCCAGAAGCCCAACATTAACAATAATTCAGAGGAAGCAACCCATTCCAGAAAGTTCCACAGCACCTCCTGGCATACACAGCCTCAGTTGTCCAAGCAAACGGTCACAGGGGGAAATCAGAAACTGGTGAGTAGTCAGAGGGAGAGGATGGCCCTGGGTTCCCCTAGTCCCGTGAGTGAAGCTCAGTGACAGGTTGGGTCCGGGGAGCCCTAGTGGGTTGGGCCCTCTGGCTGTGGCCCAGGCAGACAGGATGAGCTGGTTGGAACATAGCTTGCCCTTCTGTGCTGTGTCCCCCCGGGACCCTTAAGGGCTGCTGTGGAAAAAGTTCTAGATACGGAGTCAGAAGCTCTGGGTCCTACTGGGTTCTGCCTCTCACTTCGCCTCTCTAGTCCTCATCTTTAAAATGGCCACGTGGGTAACAAGCACGTTGCCGGGTTGCTTCAGTGAAGGGGTGGGCACTGGAGGAGGTTGAGGGAAGGGCATTCAGATGACTGCGAGGTCTGCGAGGCACCCCTTTCCGGTGCTCCTGGGGGGCAGCTGCTGGCTCCCAGGGCATCTCCTCTCCAGCCCACCTTCCTCAGGGGAGAGGAGAGCACATCTGAGGGCTTCCTGACCTGTGCCAGGAGTGAGCAACTCGGGCCTGTCCTCTGCTCTGTAGGGACCCCCCCGGCTAAGATGTTCCTCAGGAACCTGGGCCTGGAGGAGACTGCGCCTGAGAGCCCTGTTCCCAGGGGGGCTGCGCGTTCACTCTTAACCTGATTCTGCCCTTAATCCTTCACTCACTATACGTGCAGACGTTTGTGGACAGGCCTGGGACCCTGGGGGTGAAGACACAGCCCCTGCTTGCAGGAGATACAGTCCACTGGGTCACACAGGAGACACCAGAAGCCCTGGCCCCCAGGCCACGTCGTGCACGCAGACCCCAGACCCCAGAGCTTCCCGTGAACAAGATGAGACTGTGGTCCTCAATGAACTCAGAGGCCTGCAGCCAGAATCAGGAGTGGGCTGTCAGGAAAGGAGCCATCTCGATGGCAGGTCACTACTCAAAAAGAAGCAGGAGTCTCCTAGTGTTTGTCCTTTTTCAACTACTAAGTTAGTTCTCAGCATCAATCAAAACAGGGGAACACAGGGTGGGAGAGCCTGTAAGTTCCTCTAGGCCAGCCTCTGTCCAGTGCTCAGCCCATCCAAGCCTGGGGAGAGAACCTCGGCTGCCCGTGAAGTAGCGACAAGCTGTCTGGGGCCAGGCCCATGATCTCTCCGTACTCCCCATCCCCAAGCTTTCTTGCCAAGATAGCGGGTTTGGGGGTTGGATGTGTGAGTTGGGCGTAGTCTGGGGGCCGGGTCTGATCTCCAAGTAATTCACTTGAACTGGTGATTGAACCAGCGGTAAAGGTCTGCTTCATCGAAGACTTCTCCCTCCTCCTCTCCCCAGCCCACCCCACTGCATTCCCATAACCCTGAATTTCTTGTCATTCTCCCAAAGATACAAGCCCTGTATCTCTCCAGACCTTGAGACATTGATTTCTTTTACCTGGAACAATCCCCACCTTCCATCTTGAGACCACGCATTAATTCTGTCCATCCTTCAAGGCCCAGCTCATATGTCACCTCCTCTGGGAAGCCTTCCCCCTCCCTTGCAGTGCTATGTGCTTACTCCTCCCACAGCTCAGCTAGGGCACTTGGTATTTTAGAAATTGCTGCAGTTCTGGGGCCCCAGAGGGAAGCTGACCCCATTCCCTAGCAAACGCGAGGGAGCCCAGCTCTGGCCCACAGGTCAGAAGCAAGTGGGGCCACGTGTGGCCCAAGCCCTTCGTAGAACACGCTCTTTCTGAGCACGGCTGCATATAACACGTGGTATAGAGTGGGGTTTCATAGGCGAACCAGGGTCCCATAACCGGATAGGGGAGCAGAGATATGTGGGACATTAATGGGGAAATGTCAGACTCAGAAGGGCCAAGGTGTGCCTAGGGTTGGGCCGTAAACTTCAGCCTGTTCAGGGGGTGGCAGCTTCCTTCTTACACAGGTGGAGACGCAGAAGGAGGGGTGAGGGAGGGCTGCTGCGGGAGGCCAGGCCATTCTGGGTGAGGAACTGATGGGACCAGAGGCCAGAGGAGGGAAATCCCAGTTGAGTACCCTGACTGGGAAGCCCCAGGTTGGGCTGGAGCGGAGGCTGCAAGGAAGTTGAGACGGGATTGGAGGGGGCAGTGAGGGAGATGAGCCAGAATCCATGGGGTCAGGTGAGAGAGTGCTGGGAGGAGGTGGGATCCCGACCTCGGCACGGGTGACAAGATGTCCCCACTCATGACTGTGCGGACCACCCGGATTCCGAATTAGATTTCTTCTCCCCATTAAAATGGAGGAGCTCTCCCTCTTAATGAGAAGTAGGACCTCTATCTCGAGGCTTCCCTGCCATCCCTGGTCCTGCACCACATCTCCTCTCTGAGAGTTTGTGGGCTAGGTGTCACCCCCCACAAGGGGGTAGGCATTGCCCCCATGGAAGGGGATGAAGGGAGGGACCCTTAGGACAGACTCTGCCACCCACACTGGCTGTGAACCCAGCTCTGTGCGTCTGCTGTGCCTCCCACCTCCTCCACTGTACCAAGCACACAGGCCCCTCACCCCCTGGGAGTGAGGCTGGGGACAGATCTTCTCTGTCCAAATTCCCAGGTGGTAATTGCCCCTCCTCCCACCCAGAGCAAGCCAATGCAGACTCAGAGAGAAGGCAGAGCGCACTGGAAAATCCCCAGGCTTCTCCTGCTCTGATGAGGGTGTTTTCATGATATGGAAGTGACTGTAAAATTGTGTCCTGCTACAAAGGCCCTCAGCAAAAATGCTTTTGGAAATGTGCTCCAGAATAGGCTTGCAAATAATTTCCCTGAATTGCGATGTCTTCCTTGGTTGTCTCACCTACCTTTACTCATAACATAAAAGCTACAGCCCTCCCACCTATACCCATGGCTGGGCCTAATCCCTTTTTTATTATTAATTCTCTATGATGGAAAGTCTCAAACACACACAAGAGTTGAGAGAGTGTTGCGTTGGCCCCCAAGCTCTCCCAGGGCAGCCTTAACATCCGTCAACTCCTGGCCAGTCCTGTCCCATTTGTTCCCCTCCTCCTCCCATACCCCAAATTATTTGGAAGCGAAGCCCAAACGCCACACCATCTCATCTGAAAATATTCAGTACGAAGCTATAAAAGACGACTCATTTTTTTTTAAACCCACATATTACATCACTCCTAAAAAATAACCCCTTCATACTACCAAATATTCAGTCAGTGATCAAATTTCTGATTGTCTCATTGATGTCATAATTTTTTTCCTGGTCATTAAAAGCTACATTTTCATCTGCTTTGTAAACCAAGGATTTTATCAATCATTCATTCACTCCTTTCATTCATCCAGATCGTAATATTCAGTGAGGGCCAGCCATGTGCCCTCAAGTGTTATTTTAGGCATTGGTGTGACAGCAATAAATTAAAAAGACTTGGTCCTTGCCCTCAAGGGGAAGCCAGTCATTGCCCCAGTCACCACGAGCAGCATGAAGAATATTCTGGAAAGGGAGGTGCAGGTGCAAGGCAGCATGAGGCAAGGGAAGCCCACGGGGACCAGGAGGTCTGGAAGCCGCCCTGAGAGGGCGCATCAGGACTTGCTCGTTAAAGATGGCAGAAGAGCCCTTGGAAAGGGAGGTGGGAGCAAACCAGCAGCACTGGTGTTGGCCAAAGTCAGCTGCCCTGAAGCCAACAGATGAAGCTGGGCGGTACTCGGGACCAGGGAAGAGATTTTACTGCAGGGGCATGGGGGATGGGCTGATATTTAAGCTGACTCTTTTTAGCTGGGACAAAACCTACAAATGGCCCCATTCCAGGCAGAAGGGCTAATATCAGTACAGATGAAATGGCGTGGAGCTGAATCAAGGGTTTAGGGAGCAGGGAGTGCTTGCTCGGGATGGGGTGGGGTGCCCTGGAGGGAGGCGGGGGCCCAAACACAGAGGGTTTGAACTTCTGCTTTTTAAGTGAATAGGAGTCTGATGCTTTTAGTAGAAGAATGGGCAGGGGACATCTGGTTTTGGAAAGGACACTCTGGATGTCAGGACTCCAGACCAGGAGCCTAGGGAGGAAGCTGGGGCAACCGTACAGGCAGAGGACTGTGTCTTAACAGGGAAGCTGTGGGTTTGGACAGAAGAGATGACATCGGTTCAGAGAGGGGGTAGTGAGTCTGGAGTTGATAGTGAGCAAGAGGGCAGGACCAGAGTGTCTCTGGATTTGGTACTGGGGTACCTGGATGGGTGGTGAGGCCGCTGGTGTAGGAGGGGAGCGTGCCATGCAAGGAAGAGCAGGTTTGGGGGTGGAGGCACAGAAAGGACAGACTTGTCTGCCAGTCATTCTAGTGAAAATGTCCCCCAGGATGCCAGAGATCTGGCTTGGTACAGTGAGTGCCCAGGGAGGTAGTTGGAGCCCCGTGGTTTGGGAGTCCAGGGGATACCTGAAGGTCTAGGAGAAGGTGAGATATGCCTGAGTCCTTAGAGGGCTGCTTTGGGGTCCAGTGGAAAAGGCGATATGTGTGAATGGCTCTACACGCTGTAGAGTGCTCTGTCAGTATAAGGATTTGGCCATGCATCTCAAGCACCTGCTGCAGACTTCTAGAGATACCAGAGTGGAACAGACTGTGACTCTCAGGGACTCCATGGACTGGGGGATTTGCAGGGGGTGGGGGGTGTGGGCAGAGCCTTGCTTGATCCTCCTTGGGATTCCTGCTGATGCCCCGAATTTTGCCAGCCATGAGATGATGGTGTGGAAACACCTGGAGCCACAAAGCAGGCTCCTCCAGGGTGGGCAGCTGGACCCCCACAGTGCCTGGCACGGAGCAACCCAGGGTAGAGATGATGCCTGAAGGAGCAGGGCCCACAGGTGCAGCGGGAACAGAGGCAGTGAGGGGAGGGGCCCCTCTGCAGTCCCCATCCCGGCAGCACGAGGCAGTGACTGTTCCTCCCACTGCCAGTTCCAGAAGGGTCTCTAGAGACAGAGAATACCATGTGATCAGTTTTACCTAAAGCTCTTGTCTGCTTCCTGCCTGGACTGATCCACCCTCGAGACAGTGGCTCAACAGTCTTTGTTCCTATTTATTTATTTATTTATTTATTCAAAGCAGAAAGGCTTAGTTGAAAGTTCCACTCCCTGGCTTCCACCCCCGTGCCCCAAGCTAAGGTTTAAGATAAAATCAGGACTATAGTTTTAACAATATTTTACCCCATTAAGAATGTAAATAATCACTTTCCCACCATGCCTTATTATATGCCCAGTGCCTGGCTTAGAGCAGGGACTCTATACAGCTTGTGGATCACTAGGACCACAGGTTCCTCTAATCTGTCACAGTCATGGGGTCACCTGAGACCTGGAAGTTGATGAGTGTGTAGCGGGCACTGTCCTAGGCTCAAAGGGAAACACCACGCTTTCTCTGCCTGTGCCTGGGTCTGAAAAGTAGGAACTGGGGCAAACAGATAGTTACATAGCAAAGTCAGAGTTTGAGTGAACACTTAGAAGGAAGTATAGGTTTAAGCTGAGCCAGAGAGAAGGGGTTTATAATCCTTGCCCCATCCCCTGCCTCGCGGATGAATCCCTGACATAAGCTGATTTCTACTGTATGTGCCTGGGTGTTGACAGGATGGGGAACGGAGAGACAAATGAGTGAAGGCGGAAATTATATTTGAATGAGATTTGTGGACAGTAAAGTGTTTGAAGTAGATGGATCCTCCCTCTGGCTGAGAAATGGGGAAAAGAGAAGGGGCAACCTTACCTTTGGGAGGTCCAGGGACTCTGCATAACCCAGGTCTGGCTCTGTGAGTCGTTGGTCATTTTCAGAGAGAACAGTATTTAAGGAACATCACTGGGGGAAAGTGTTATTACGGGAGATAATTACAAACAACTAGATGAGAAAATCGTTGGGGATATAGAACACGTGACAACACCATCAACTGCCTTGACCTAATTGCCATTTCAAGGACATTTCACTCCAAACTGAAAGACACACATTCTTCTCAAATGCATATGGACTAGTCATCAAGATAGATCGTATGATGGGAGGTTAAACATGTCTCAATATATTTCAGATGACTGACATCCTCCAAAGTATGTTCTCTGACCCCACCAGAATTCACTTAGAAATTAGTAACAATAAGAGATCTTAAAAAGCTCCAAATATTTGGAAATTAAACAATATCCTTCTAAATAACCTGTGGTCAGCGAAGTAAACAAAAGAGAAATTATAGATCGTTTCCAGCTGAATGATAATGAAAATATGACAGGTCAACATTTATAGTTCTACATACCTGTGGCAGGAAAGAAAGAAATCTAAAAACAACGATCTAGGTTTCTGCCTTAAGGAGCTACTAAAAGAAGATCGAATTAAACCTAAGTCTTAAAAACATCATGCTAATTGAATAAGCCAGACACAAAAGACCATGTATCATATGAATCCATTTATACCAAGTGCCTCGAACAAACAAACCCATAGAGATAGAAAGTAGACAATTTGTTGCCAGGGAGTGGGACAATGGGGAATGACCACTAATGAGTGTGGGCTTTCTTTGGGGGTGATACAATATTCTGGAATTAGATAGTGGTAAAGGTTGTACAACCTTGTAAGTGTACCAAAATCACTGAATTGTACACTTCAAGTGGGTAAATTATATGGTTTGTGAATTATATTTCAATAAATAGAAATAAATACAACCCAAAAATACTAAAACCAAGAGAATTTTAAAAAAAGAAATAAGAAAGCCAACAAAGCTGAAAGTGGACTCTTTTGAAAAAATTAAAATATAGATGAACCAAGAGTGACCAAGGGAAAAAAAAGGCAAGAAAATGCAAATTACTAATATCAGGAATGGACGAAGGGATATCATTTCATTAAAAAGAAAATAAGAAAATACCTTGAATAACCGTATCTCACTAAGTTTCTACAACTCAGATGAAGCGGACAAATCCCTTGAAAAACACTGTACCAAACTGGTACAAAAAGAAATGGGAGATCTGAAGAGTCCAGGATCTATCAAAGAAATGAAATTCAAAATAAAAATGATGATCATAATGATGGTAAACTGCTTTCCCATCAAGAAAACTTTAGATCTCCATAGCTTCACGGGTGAAATATTTATTTAGAAATATTTAGAAGTAAATATTTCTAGAAAATATTTAAGGAAGAAATAATATTAGTATTACACAAACTTTTAGAAAAACAGAAGAAGGAACACTTTATAACTCATTTTATGATACCAAACCCTGATAAAGACCTTATACAAGAAGAATATTAGAGCCAAATCCCTCATGAACAAAGAAGTAAAAATCCTTAACAAGATATTAGTTGAGTTACAATCCATGAAAGGGATAACACATTATGACAAGTAAATTTAATCCCAGGAATGCAAGGCTGGTTTAAAATTAGGAAATTAATCAAAGTATTTCACCATATTAATACATGACAAGAGAAAAACCACCAACAACGCTCAGCAAAACGGGTAGAGGGGGAATCTTCCTTAATCTCCTAAAGAACAACTACAAAAGACATTGGGCTAACATCATACTTAATCCTGAAACAAAAAATATTTATACACAGAATATTACTCAACGATAAAAATTAAATGAATTACTGATCTATGCAACAACATGGGCGATTTACAAAAATATTACATGGACCAAAAGAAGCCAGACACAAGAAAGTACATTCCGTACAACATCATTTATGTAAGGTTTAAACAGGCAAAACTAACCTTTGGTGATAGAAATCAGAGCAGTGGTTACTTATAAGGGGTAGAGACTGACTGGAGAGTGAGAGGGGTGAGGCACCATCTTAAGAAAATAGAGATATCCTAAATCCCGATTATAGGATGATTACACAGGTATGCTCAGTTATCAAAACCCACTGAGTTGTGCACTTAAGGTCTGTGAATGTAAATTTTACCTTGTTAAAAAAAGAGCTAATCACACCTAAAATACCTAAAACTTGAAAAATATGTAAATGAGGAAGAAAATTGTTTCTGATTATATACTACTAAAAATAAGCTAACACAATGTGATTCACAGTAGCGAAGGCCATTTTTATACTTGAGATGTAACTTAAATGTCAAAAGCAAGAATAAGACCCTTTAATGGAATAATAGCCCTTTTTTAATTGGGTGATGAATTATGTCCCAGGTGTACAAGCACTACGATTTGCTCCGTTTTATGGATGAAGAAACTAACAAAGAGAGGTTAACTTCTTCAAGGGCACATGGCTAGCAAGTGGTAGAGCTGGGGTTTGAACTCTGGCGGTCTGGTCCAAGAGCCTTACCACACTCTCCTGTGGTCCCCCATGCTTGCAAGGGACTTGACACTTGACTCTGTTTCAGTTTCCAGTTCCAGGATGTAGGCTGGTCCAGGGTAATTTCCCTGGGTTAGAGATGATGGCTCTGAGACCCTGAGGGGTGGGAGAGCCAACTTCAGATGCGGGTCCAGGAACTGAGGTCCCTGAAGCTTGTCCTCAGGACATCCGCTTTCTCCTATAGATGGCCCAGCAGCCCACCCTGTGTTCTTTCAGGAACCCAGGACCCCCTTCTCAGATCTACCTTCAGTGGGCTGCTCCCTGAGGGGAGACCTTTTTCATTTTCCCCTTTACCATCAGAACTCGCCTGTCCTGTGTCCTGCTCCTTCAAGGCTCCATTCGCTGCTCACACTCACAAACACTTGCTCACACGGTCCTCTCTGCCCGGATGTCCCTGTCACTCCCATCTCTCCAGGGTCCATGCCCCTGCCTCTGCCGTGTCTTCCTTGATCTGCTAAGCTGAGGTCATTTCTCCTTCTCCTGTGTACTCATTTTATTCACACTCTGTTGCCTGCGAATGATCAAATTTTGCCTTGTACAGTAGTCTTTTACATGTCTGACCTAACCCCCTTCTGGATTGTAATAAGCATCTTCAGTCAGCGTCCCATGACAAAATCTCTTGTAGAACCCCTGTCCCCTCCACGCTGACACAGGAGGAGCAGAAGACCGACCCCCTTGCATGTGGGAATGGATGAAGGCACACCCGCTAACAGGCCAGTCCCCACACACCTGCCTTTTCCCAAGGTCTGGCTCTAACATGGTCAACTGTCAGGAACACGGGGCTGTTTGGGTCCGACAGGGCTCTTGATACCCTAAAGTCATATCACGTGAAAGACTAGCACTCCGTCCTCCAAATGAGACAAGATTTGGGCTCACCTTCATCTAGGAAGGTAGCAGCGGGAGGGATATTTTAAATGGCAAACAGCATACCAGATAGATACTTCTGTGAAGCTTTGGAACCTGAGTCCCTCCATCTGGGTGTATCCAATGTCGCAGAACTTCTTCTAGTCGTGAGCTCAGAGTCTGCTCTCCAGACTTCATCTATTGACAGAAGGAGGAGTTTACTCCAAACCCAACAGCTCGGCTATCCTACGAGCAGCTGCCTCTGAAGGAAGGGGGTGCCGTTCAATCTTCCCCATCTCTCACTCTATCCGCAAAGCCTCCCCGCTGCAAAGAGCAGGCTATTTTCTTTCCCTCAAGCCTCATTCTCAATCTTCTCCGTGGCAAGGAAGGTGATTGGATATTGGGGTTTCAAATGGTTTTGTCTGAAAGCCATTTAAGAGGGAACAGAAATGTCAACATGACCCATGCTGAGTGGAGAAGATGGCAAGTGGAAATGAACTTGAGAGGAGAGATGGGGTTAGGAATCCTCATTGATAACTTGCCAGGGATGACAGAGGTCCCCTGCCTCTGTCCTAAGGCATACAAAGGACCACCAGAATGATCCCTGGCACTGTTTGCAGAATTTTCCCCTAAAATGCGGCTTTTCAAAAACGCTTGAGGACATTCTGTTTCTGTACGATTGATTTGATTCAGTTTAGCAAATCTTTTTTTTTTTTTTTTAATATCTAGAGGTAAAATTTAGCTCATCCCGTTTGACAATATTCACATCTAAATCCCCAGAGCCCGAGGCGATGAGGTTTTACTGCACTTCGGAACAGAGCCCCGATGCAGAAATTCTGCAGTCGCTCATTTCACTGCATTTTATGTCCTCTCTATTAATAAGGCCACAGGAAATTCGCACCCGGGGATGGGTTTGCGCCTCTGTGGCTTCCTGCACCCGGTTGGGCGGTCCCTCCCTGCCTCCGCCTTGGCTGGGCTGCTGGGTGTTCACTCCAGGAAAGCCTTGAACATGGAAATATCCAGGTTCATTACCATCTTCGAGCACAAAGAGACCTTTGGTGATTCAGAGCGCCAGGTCCTCGGGGAAGCCCCAGTGCACACATAAGCACTCCCGAGTCCCCATATATATTGTGTGTTACCTGTGGGGAAAATTGCGAGCAGCTCAGGCACCATCGCTCATGCTTTCCTGTCCTCCCCTGGCTGCCCTGGGGTTAGTGGGTGAGATTTTTCTTCCTGGTTTGTCAGTTTTGTTTTGTTCCTGGCCAGTGCTAGAGAGTCTTTGTTTTCCATCTGTCTCGTTCACACATCTATTTTCTGTGTATCTAGTTCTGTTTTATAGATTCTTCCTGATTATCTGAGACACAGCCCCTCCCCCAACATGCTATTCCTACACACACACACACACACACACACACACCCTTCCACAGACCTCCACCTGTCTCTGACAGCAACCCCCTGGCCTCCTCCTTATCAGGAGGTAGCTACATACTTGCTCTCAAGTTCAGAAGCCCAGGCAGGCCCTGGAGATCTCTGGATCAACCCCTTTTCTTATGTGAACAAGGGAACCAAGGCCAGGGGACGGAAGTGGCTCCCAGGGGACCGAGCCCCATCGTAGTGTGGGGTCAGAGGGGGCTCGCTCCAACCCCTCCCTGGCCTGATGCTGGCCATGCCAGGTCAGTGTATGCGCCCCTCCCATGCCCACTCTGCTGCCAAGTCCTCTCCTGGGTCCCCAACTTGCCCATCAGTGACAAGCCCAACTTAGCCTCGGAATGGGGCTGAATTCACCCTTGAGATAGTCCTTTAATGACATGGACCACTGGTTTATGTCGGTGGGAATGTCAAAGCATTTTTCTTTCCATGACAAAAGCAAAGCACGGTCATGGAAAAAAATGCCAAATTTAAGTGTATATAGTCAAAGGCCAACGTATACCGCTTCCAATCTCTTCCTGCTCCCCCTAGCCAGAGGTAATCGTTTCTAGTGGCTGGAGATCTTTGTCTCTTCACAGATAGAAGAATTTGATTTGGGATTTGGGGATGGGGCAGTTGTATACAGGATTCTATTAAACATACTACCCTCTTTTGGGGCGCCTGGGTGGCTCAGTGGGTTAAAGCCTCTGCCTTCAGCTCAGGTCATGATCTCAGGGTCCTGGGATGGAGTCCCGCATCGGCCTCTCTGCTCAGCGGAGAGCCTGCTTCCTCCTCTCTCTCTCTCTCTGCCTGCCTCTCTGCCCACTTGTGATCTCTGTCTGTCAAATAAATAAAATCTTTAAAAAAAAATACTACCCTTTTTTTACCCCCTCCCTTTGGTTTACAATTGAGAGACAAAAATAAATTAATCCTAAATAATATTTCTTTTTAATGCTCCCTATCTCTGGGTTTCTCCTTGCAGAGATGACAAGTCCTTCCCACATGCTTCCATCCCACAAACACCAAAAAACAAAAAATCTCCCCCAAAGCAATGTTTATCCTCCCTTCTCTGCATCACTTCTCTGTCTCACACAACATGGTATGTCGGTGTATGGATTGTATGGTATTGAACGGGCAACCCGTTCTAGGTCCTACTAGACCATCGGCTCCCTGCGGGCAGAGGTCCTGGGCCTTGTACCCACCCTTTTATCCTGAGGCTCCAGGATAAAATTGGTCCTGGCCCATTGTAGGCTCCCGCAAATGTTTCTCAAAGTAAACTGAGGTGACCCGTGCATCATACACACTGCCTGGCCCATGCCCCCCAACCCTGTCCTCCATCCCTCCTGGTTATGGTTCTTCCAGCAGAGGGGCCGGTCCTCACTGGATGGGCTTGAAGAGCAGGTAGCTTGGTTTCTGCCCTGTCAGGTGGTGTATGGACGTGGGCCGGTGGGAAACTGTGTGTCCATATCACACTCGGTAGTACCCGTGCTAGTGGGGAAAGGAGGGGGTGACATGTGGGAGAAAGCATCCGAGGCTTTCCTCTCCGAGGCCGACAGAAAAATGAATGAGAAAGTTCTGGGGCAAGGGATGGTGGGGAAGGCCCGTGGCTTCTGGGGGGAGAGGGGCTGGGGCAGGCCTGGTTGTGGCGGGGCCTGGCTTGGGCAGGAGCTTCTGGGCCTGGCTACAGACAGAGTCACAGAGGAGGGCGGCCAGCTGGCAGGGCGCCCACCGCCCTGGGGACCAGGCTTCTGCTCAAAGCAGCTGCAGGCCAGGGGAAGCCAGTGGAGCTGAGGAGACAGCAAAAGGAGACCAAGAAAGCCACCGAGAGAGCAACAAGGTGAAGAAAAGAGTCCTGGGTTCTCCTCTCATGTCTGCCTCTGACCAGACTGTCCCTTCTTACTTTAGCATCCCTATGTGTAAGTTGGAGCTAGTGGCCTTTGACCCGCTTACACCACAGGGCTCCTGAGGTGGGCGGAGAAGATGGTGTGGGCGCTTGCCTCAGCCTGGAGAGCAGAGCGCAGGCCACAGAGCCCCTGGCTGGTGACGAGTGCTATGTGAATCCGAGTGCTATCCTGGTGACTGCCGGGAGGAGAGGTCTGACCCCAGCTTCTCTTCCTCTGTCCCCACCCAGGGCAAGCCTTCTACTCCCGGGTGCTGGAGAACTGCGAGGACGTGGCTGACTTCGACGAGGTAGGACCCTTGGGGACCGCCCCCCCAAGTCCTGGCCAGGAGAGCCCAGGGCAGAGTGACTGACCCACAGAAGGGCAGTGTGGTCCCAGTCCATGGCTTGCTGCCCTCTGGGGGACTTTTGTTCTCCAGAGAAAGGGCCTAGAGGGGTCGGAGGCCTGAAAGTGAGCCCTGGCTGAGGGCCCGGCCTCTCTCCAACAAGAGGGGCTTCCCTCCCCATTTCTCTGGGCACATGGAGGGCTCAGGCTAAGCCCACCTGGGCTTCCAGAAAGCCAGTCTCATAGAGACGTCACCCTCGCCAATGTAAGAGCGATCAGGCTACCTATCCCACTGTGTCTCCCCCAAAAAGCTATTTTCCTTGAACCTCAGGTTCAGAGGGTTGAGTAAATCGTTTGCCCCTGTTTATGGTCTATGGGCACAGCCAACGTGTATGAGGGCGTTCAGCCATCCTGGTTTGTCTGGGACCGAGGGGGTTCTTGGGACACAGACTGGAAGGGATAAAAATAGGAAAAATCCTCATCTTACTCAAAAGAGTTGGTCATCCTGCATATCCTTTACCTACTTACTCCTCCAGAGAAGAAACTCCAGCTTGCCTCTAACCACCCCCAACCATCAGAAAGGCACTGAATATTCTTACACATGTCCCCTTTGGACTTCTGTGAACATTTCTCTGGAATATTCCCCAGAACCTGAAACTGCTGGCTCACGGGATTTGCATCCACTTAAGCTTCCTTAGCATTGCCCCGGTCTACACTCCCACCAGCAATGCATACAGATCCCTGGTTCTCAATCCTTATCTACACCTACTGGTATTTAGCTTTCTGACGTCTAACAGTGGTATCTCATTGTCCTTTTAATAATACATTTAAAGTTTCCTCTTTTGTAAATTGCCTGTTCATATTCTTTGCCTTTTCCCCTGTGGGTGTGGCTGTCTTTTTCTTATTGATTTGCAGTAACTTTTTATATGTTTGAGATATTGACCCCTTGTTTGGATTTAGAGACTGAAATTTCTCTCCGTCTGCCATCTATTTATGAACTTTGTCCCCTCCCTGACTAGGAGTCCTTAATCCTGGTGTGTTTTCAAGTTTTGCTAAAGACCTCTTTACACTCTTCTAGGTTGCAGGTACATTTCCCTACATTTTCTGATTTTATAATTGTATTTTCTTTTCTTTTACCTTGTATGTGGTTTTAGAGAGGGGTACAGTTTTATTTTTCTCCATATGAGAAACCACTTTTCCTAACATCAATTTGCTGTGCAATCAATCACCTTCTCACCATTTAGGGTCTATGTCTTAGCTTTCTATCCCATCCCTTTAATCTGTTTGTCTGTTCTTGAACTTTACCACACTGTACTCATTAATGTGGCATTTTTGTATGTCTTAGTACCTGATGAGGCAAATTCCCTCTGTTTCCTCTTCTTTTTTTGAGGGTGAATTATTTGTGGACCTTTATTCTTCCAGACAATTTTTAAATAAGTTCATCAGGTCCTTCCAAAAACCAACTGGAATTTTGATTAAGTTCCATTGGACTTAAAAAATTAATTGAGGAAGATGTCAATCTTTTATAATAATAAATCATCTATTCAATTTATCCATCATCATTTACTAACATTCTTACGTTTACTGCAAAGAAGTCATATGATCTTGATGATTTTCTTCTCTTTTTTCAAAATAGATTTATTTATTTATTTTATGGGGGGGTAGGGGTAGGGGCAGAGAGAGAATATCCAAGCAGACTCCCACTGAGCAGGGAGCCCGATGCAGGGCTCCATCTCACAACCCATGAGATCGGGACCTGCGCTGAAACCAAGAGTTGGATGCTCAACCAACTGAGCCACCAAGACGCCCCAAACTTGATTATTTTCTGGATGCTTTCTGGTTTTATTGTTATCATGAATGGTGTCTTGTTTTTACTACATTTTTTAGTCGATTATTGTTGACCTAGAGAAATGCTTTCTTTTCCTTTAGAAGTCCCCCTGTTACCTAACAAACTTGTTGAAGTCTCTTACTTGTTTTCACAGTTTGTTCTGTTTCTAATGTAGGTGATCATCTCATCTACATCTTAACTAAAGAGGTTTGATCTCTTTCCTATCAGTCCTAGCCTATCAGTCCTATCCCCTTACTTCTTTATCTTTCCACAGAACATTGATCATGATCCCTAGTTCTATGTTGGACAGTAATGGTGATTAGTAGGCATCCTTTCTGTGCCTCTAGTATTAAAAGGAATGAGTGTGTCTAAAATTTTGTCATCTTATATACTTGCTGTTATAGGATCTTACTATTTAACCTTGTCTAACTTGTCTGCTAAGAGTTTTTACTTGAAAAGGTTCAAGTTTCTTCTGCATCTATTGAGACAATTATAACTTTGCTCCCTTAGTATATTCCATAATGTTAAATACTTTAATACACTATTATATTCAACTGCCAAATATTTCTATGCAGCATTTTTGAAGCTACATTTGTAAAATTTTCATCATTTGATAATGCATAAAATTTTCTGAACAACATGCATAAAATAGAGACTTCCTCTTTCTTGACCTTTTGGAAGAACCACATGTAGAGGCATCTAAGTATGGATGGTTTGGGGGAGGGGCCTCTTCAACCCCCTTTTCAATTTCTCTGTGTCTTCTTGCACCAGTTTTGGATTTTTATATTTTTATATTTCATCTAGGTTTTCAAATTTATGAGCATCTATTTGATTGTAAAGTTTTAAAATTGTTTTTAAAATGTTTTTTTGTGTGTGCGTGCCTTTAGTTATTTCCTCCATTTTATTCCATACTGCATTTATTTTTAGCTTTGCTCTGTTTTGCCTGGTCTTGCTAAAGATCTGTTTATCTTATTAATCTCTGTAAAGAACCAGCTTTTGGCTTCATTCATCTCTTCTGTTGTTGACCATTTCATTGATTTCTGCCTTTTTCTTAATTATTTCCCTTCTCCTTGCTTATTTTATTTTGCTCTGTGGCTCTTTTCCTAAACCCCAGAGTTGAAGGCTAAGCCTGTTATTTTTAACTCCTTATTTCTTGATAAATGTATTTAAAGATATAAATTTTGCTGTGTAATAGCTGCATCCTACAGAAATGTATATGTAGTATTTTCATTATCATTTTTTATATTCCTTTATGATTTTTTATATTCCTTTCATTCAGTGTTTTTTATATTCCTTTATGATTTTCTTTTAAAACCGAGTTATATAAGGAATGTTATTAAGTTTCCAAATGTGTGTGACATGTTAGCTCCTTATTCTTTTTTTCATTTCTGGTTTTCTTGCATTATGATCAAAGTGCCCAATCTGTATGATACCAATCCTTCAGAATTCATGGAGACCTTGATTATGGCCTCCATGCATGGTCATAAACGCCCCCTCTTCCCAAGGAATGTGCTCAGTGGAGGGTTCTCTATGGAGTGCAATGTAACTCCCGGCTTATTAGTTATACTATTCAGTTCTTCACCTTTTCTGCTTATTTCTCTCTGCTTGATCTATCAGTTTCAAAAATGATGGCAATAAAATCTACTTCCACAATTGTTGATTCGCATGTTTCTCCCTGTGGCTGTCAGTTGTTTCTTGATGTGTTTGGAAACTGTATTTCTAGTAAGTTCTACAGGTTCATGATGACTGTATCTTCTTGTCTATTTTTTCTCTTCCTGGTACTTAATATCCCTCTTTGACTCTTATGATGTTTTTTGCATTAGTTTCTATTTTGCTGGATGTTAAGATTACAATGTCAGCTAATTTTGGTTCGTTTGCCTGGTGTATCTCTTTCCATTCTTTTATTTTCTTGGTATATCTTTGTGCTTCCATTTTCAGTATTTCTGTGTTTTAAATTCAAGTGTCTTTTTAAGGTGTGTATTCTTTTTTTTAAAGATTTTATTTATTTATTTGTCAGAGAGAGAGACAGAAAGAGAGCACAAGCAGGGGGAGAGGCAGGCAGAGGGAGAAGCAGGCTCTCCTTTGAGCAAGGAGCCCAATGCGGGACTTGATCCCAGGACCCTGGGATCATGACCTGCACCAAAGACGGATGCATAACCCACTGAGCCCCCCCAAGCATCCCTAGGGCATATATTCTTAGATTAAATTTTCTCTCCCAGCCTGAGAGTCTCTGTGCTTTGATTATTTTATCCATTTACACCTATTATAATTGGTATTTTGATTTTTATTTCTATCACCACCTTATTTTATATTTTCCACTTACTGTCATTTTTGTTTGTTTGTTTTCTTTTCTCCTTTCCAGCTTTCCATGGGATAGATCAGGTTTTCTTTTGTTAGGTGAAAATTTATACATTCTATTTGTGTTTTCAAGGTAGTCACCCTTCCTTGGTCACGTTTAGGGATCCCTGTTGATAGCTGGAAAACAAACCAGTAATTATAGTTCCTCTATCATGACAAGTATTGTAATACTCTCCTAGTCCTCTTTGATTTCCCTACCTCAGCCCACACTGTCTAGGTTATACAATTTTCATTCTAGGTTCTTATGAATGTGTGTTCTCCTTTTCTTTTATTTGTCCTAGGCTTCTTTTTCTTTTTGAGGACAACAATGGTCTTCACCAGGATATCTGATCACCTTTACTTCTCCTATCTCTTGAAGCATCCCTTGGCTTTTTTTTTTTTCTTCTTATTTGAGTATTTTCTCTAAAAGCAGTTTCAGTTTGGGCCTTTGTGTAGCCAACCTACTAAAACCTTATAAATCTGAGAACAGTTTCTTATTTCTTCAAATTTGAATAAGACTTTCACTAGATATGAAATTCGAGGCTCAAAGTTCTTCCCTTTACTTCAAAATATCAGTGCCTGTTGCTGTTGAGAAGCCTGATAGCCGTCAGGTTCTTGTACCTTTGCGTGGGATCGTTTCTTCCTCCTTGGGGAAGTATAATTCCTTTATCTTTGATATTCTCAAATTTTATGATAATGCGTCTAACAGTGGGGTGTCTTATCTCTCCTGTTTTGCTCTATTTCGTGAGCACTTTTCAAATCCAAGGCTTTTCATCTTTCATTTATTATAGAAAATTCCATCTCTATTATTTTTTTCAAATATTCCTTCCATTCAGTTTTTGTATTGTTCTCGTCTCTGCACCGCATGTTATCAGATGCTGCTACTTCTACCTCTAGCTGTTATTTCTTTGCTTTTAAATTTTTTTGTTTATCAGTCCTTTCCTGCTGTTTTCTGAGGGAGTTCTTCAAAACGATCTTCCAATTTACTAATTTGTTCTTTTTTCCTTAACATTCCTTATTCTTGTTTTATATCGCTAATAAATGTTTTTATGGTCCATTTGGTCTAATGATCCTGCCCCCATTGGTGTTCACTGTTCAGCATCTTGCCTTCCTTTATAAGAAATGTCTCTCCAAGTGTGTGTTTCCTTTGGCCAGTTCAAGTGCCCCTGGTATCAGCTATGCTGTCTGCTGACTGGTACTGGGGAAGCATCAGAGGTGAGCTGGGTCAGGCCCTAGGGGTTGAAGGGCAGGCATGAGCACTGAGGGGGCCCAGTCACCATAGAAACAGGCAAGGTCTCATCTCTAAGCCTTTAAGGAGAAACACGGTGGACAGAAAGCAGGCTAGATTTTTAACCAGCTAGTTTTGAGGTTGCACTGAGAAGTCCACGAACACCTATTTTTTTCAATCCTCATCCCAGTAGGGCTCTTGCCACCATTTTATCAGTAAAGGAGAAGGCAAGGATCAACCCAAGGCAAGGCCAGGGGTCAGTAAAAGCAGAACTCACGAAGATTTCCTCCCACCCATTGTCCCACTGCCAAGCCCACTCCCCGGCCTCCCCGGGAAGCCTCCATCCTCCCCCTGACGCAGATCAGCTCAAAGAGGCTTTGGTCTCTCATTTCTCAAAGTTGTCTATTTGCTTGTTACTTCCTAGAATCCATATTTCCCTCTTGCTTCTAGAGTTTCTCCAAGGTTGAGAACCAGCGGTCCTAAGTTACCATTCTGGCACGAAACAGGAGCTCTGCTGTGACCCCCAGAATAGCTTACCCCTTCTTTCTTGGGCTTTGCTTCTTCTCTTTGGCTCAGCTGGGCTGGGAAGGGCCTCAGAGCAGACTGTTTCCTCTGAACCTGTTATTTAGCTGAGCAGCCACCAGGCTTAGGGGCCACCCAGAACCTCTGCCTCCTCCTCACGTTGGGCCCATCCCACACAGTGTGGCTATGTCTGTAGGCCCAGAACTGCAAGCACAGAGAAGCAAGGCCTTGACCTTCTCTCCTGTGCTCAAGAGTAACCACCAATCATCACAGCCAGCAGGCTGTGCCCTCCCCAAGGACAGTTCTGTTCTAGAAGTCTCCCCTCCTGGCTGTGTGACTTTCAGTTTGTTTCCAAGCCTCTGTTACTCATCTGTCAAATGGGACTGATGGTAGATATGAGGTCTCTTTGTCAAATGATGAACAAAATGAGAGGTGATGGTGACAGTGGACCATGGCTACTTACTATGCCAGCATCTTAGCCTTGGCCTTGCCCCACTATGCAACCTAGGCTTCCTTCCTCTCCCCGTGTCATCAGTCAGGGCCCTGAGAGGAGGGGTTGGTTGAATGGAGACACAGGCAGCCTGACTCAGTCCCTCACAGTCCTGCCTCCCTGGGCCTCTGCCCAGGCTTCCAGGCAGAGCATCTGATTCCCTGTTTCCCATCAAGTTTCCCTGGGGACTTGTCTGTCCAGACCTCAGCTGGTGAGCAACCTGATGCCCCTTCAAAGAGTGCTGCCACCCCTTTCCATGAACTGCATCCCGGACACCTGAGCCACAGGTATACATGACATTCAAAGTTAATCACCGTGTCCTTCCTCTCCCCAGTGCTGCCCAACATGGGGCAAGTGGATACTCGGTCCCTACCAGCCCCAAGCAAAGCACGGGGCCACATTCTGAGCACCTCCCATGTGCCAGGCTAGGCTACCCCAGAGGTAGAGACGGGCTCAATGGTGCTTGAAGATCCATGTAGGAACTTGGGCAGGGGGGAGACTCTGGATCCATAGGGAGAGAGTGGGGAGGGGCCAGAAGCCAGGGAGTAATAGGCAAAAGCACATAGCCAGAGTCAGAGTAGCCCCAAGATGGGGAGAAGGGGTCCTCACTGGGGAAAGTCCAACCTACCCAGGAGCTGACTGGGAAGTTTCTGGTCATCACTGTGGGGAATCCACTGGCAGTTCATGGAATGGGGGCCCAGGATGCTGAGTGACTGGCAAAGCTCAGCACTCCCCTCCCTCAACAGTGCAGGGACTTGTCCATCACTTCCCTGGGGAAACCTCACTGACAATCATGATGGCAGCTTCTGGGAGCAGCACTGCTTCCTGAGCCGTCCTCTTGTCCTCTTCCGTGCAGTCTCCACAGCAACCAGCCAATGGTGAGGCTCAGGCTCAGAGAGCCTGTATCTTCCCAGGGACTGGAAGTAGCAAAGCCAGGGCTCTAAGCCCACACTTCACTTAGATCCGAAGTCTACTCTGGGTGCAGCAGCAGGAAGCTGCTCCTGGGTCTGACCCCCCCAACACCATTGCAAGGCCTTGTTTGGGGGTCTGCCCATGCTCCCTGCCACCACTCCTCCCTCTGAGAAGTGGCCAGAAGTCTGGCTGCCACTGGCCAGCAGGACATTCCTGCCAAGTAGGGGAAGCAGCCCTCCGCCTCTTGTCAAGGAGGGCCCAGGGGCCTGCGTCAGCTCGGCCCCCAGAGAGAGCCTGAAACTGCCGGCTTGCTTAAACCTGTCTCCCCACACTGGGGTGGACAAGTCCTAGACTTCCTTGCTGGTCCCTGGAAGAAACAGCCTGTCTGTGGTTCTAGAACAAGCTTGCAAGAAGAATCTCATTGGCCCCTTGCAAAACTTCTGAGAATCTCTTGGCTTTTCAGAAAGTCTGTTTTCTCACGTTACTGCACCCAGAGCTTTCGGGAACCCGCTCAGGGAGGTACAAAGCGCATCGGCCTAGGAGTCATGAGAATGGGTCTATGGTCCTCATTGAGGTATGAACAAGCTCTGTGACCTTGGGCAGGCCAATCAACCTCTCTGGGCCTCAGGTTCCCCTTTTGTAAAATGGGGAAATACTCCCTGTTCTGCCCGCCTTGTGGGACAGGTGCATGGCTGAAAAGTGAAATAAAAGACAAGATAGCAAATGTCTCTCCCTTCTCTGCCCAGACAAGGGTGAGAGGGGCTGCTGCAGGCTGGGCCGAGGAACCTGAGTGGGGAGGCAGCGGCCTTGGAAGAAAGACAATGCTTCGGACAACAATGGGTGGAAACAGAACCTGGATGGGGTGTCTCCTTTCCCTGAGGCTGGAACCTGAGACCCTCCATTTACCTACAGCTCTGGAGGGCAGGGGTGGGGGTGGGGACAGACTTTATGCCCAGCCAGCAGCTAGCAGAGACCCCTGCCCTGGGGGAATGAGAGTGGTCACAAGGAGCCCACCCCAAGGCAGTCTGATTTGGCTCTAAGCCAGGCCCACGTGGACCGGAGGCCACAGGGGAGGCCACAGCAGCAACTTGCAGGAATGAGAAGAAGAGCTGCTCTATCCCGGGTACCTAGCGTGTAGCAGGATGGGCTGAGAGCTTCACACAAGCATCCTAACTCCCTGGGTTAGGATCATTCCAGGTGATAAGTAGCCATAATCAGGATTTGTACCCAACTCTACCTGATTCTAGAGGCTGTGGTCACTTGGAAATGAACCTGCCCTCAAGGGGCCCAGTCCAGTGGGGAGATGGACCCAGTACAGACAAAGATGGACCATGGGTCTTCTGGACTCAGAAGGGGGAGAAGTCATCAGCCTGTGGGTGGGGAGGCCAGGGGCTGGCCTCACCTGCCCACTGCACTTGTACATGGAAGTCATGGGCTATGAGCTCCGTGGAGCCAGGAATGCACCTGTCTTGTTCATCAGTGGCCTGGCACCCAGCACAGGGCACAGGGAATATTGCCAAAGGAAAGAATGAACAAAAAAATGAACCCAACTTGAGTCTTGGGTCTTTAAATTCCCAAGATACTCTCTTTCTATTGAATTCTAAAGCTTTGCAGCACGTTCCAACACCCCCACTCCCCAAATCTGGAGGACTGTCCCTTTAAGTTCATCATCTTGCTGATACAGGGTGGCTCCAGACCTAGTCAGTGATGAGGCTCAGGCTAATCCAGGTCATTCTCCAACCTGCATCAGGAAAACCTTTCCGTGGGTCCCAGATCTCTGGGGCTGATAGGATGCACAACTCTGTCACTCTGGCCAGCACCTGCCAGGTCAGGGTCAAGTTGTGAGCTGGCGATCTAGGTCATGGCTTCACATTCCCAGGGATCCTGAGGCCCCTCCTCTGAAGAGAGGTCCTCCTGTCCTCCTCCTGTCCCTAACACTTGCCACCTTACTTCTCTCAATGTTCCTATTACGGGCGGCAATTTCAGGTTTGTGCCTCCAGAACTATCCAGGAGCTCCCGTAGAACTAGGAAACACCCCTGCGTTCTGTACCGGCCACAGTGCCATGTACAAAGCCTGGCACAAGGAAGTATTCAGCAAACCCTGAAGGTGTTCAGAAAACATTTGCTCTGAATGGTGCTTGCTGGCTGGTTACATCTTGAGTGGCAGTGCTCGGCTTAGCTACCATCAGAGTCCCCTGGAGTGTCTGGAGGCTGACATGGCGTGGAATCTGAAATGCTGTGTGGATTCCCTTGGCCCAGTCTCTGGCCCACCAGCACGCAGGGCACCTCAGAAACTGAAGACACAACTTTGAGCTGTTGTGGCCATGGGAAGGGAATCATGCTGGTGCTGTTTCAGGCTGGAGAGAGGCCCCTTGTTCCCTGAAGCCTCCAGCAGTCCCTGGGATGGATGCCATCCCCAAGAATGCCAGTCCTTGCCCGGGCTCCTGGAACTAACATACACGGAGCGTCACTACTGTCACTGCCATGTTGGTTGCCCTCTTACCCTGGGCTGGGTTCCGTTCACCAGCCCCACAATCGGCCCAAGAAACAGTACAGTGGCCGCCACCCTCCCTTTACAGAAGAGTAAGCTGAGGCATGGAGAGGTGAACTAGCCCACCCGAACTTGCCCACCGGCAGCCCAGGCGGCCATCCGAGGCCCATTTGTGGAGTGCCTACTGTGTGCCGGGCCCTATGCCGGGTGGAGGGAGACCTCGGTGAACGAGACAGAACTGGCCCTCTCCACTCTGCTCCTGCTCTGAGCTGCTCTGAGAGCAACGGTCAAGGTCTCCCTGGAGCTCATGCAGCAACCGAGGGAGAGGGAGCCCAGCATCAGTGTGCAGAGAGGCAAGGTCTGGGGCATGGAGCCCAGCCTGGTGTCAGGCCTCCCTGACCTGAGTCTGACTCTTAGAGAGACAGCAGGGGGGAAAGTCACAGTCATCTAGTGCCGAGGAACAAACCACTGCATTCTCCGCATTTTTGGGCTTCCAGTGATTTCGCGGTTGGTGGGGCTCAGCTGGGCGGCTCTGCCTCCCAACTGGGAGCGCGGTCGGCGCTGACTGTTGTCTGGGGCACCTTGCGTCTCCCTGCGGCCTCGCCTTCTCCGGGCCCTCTCTCCACGCGCTCTCTCCAGCACGGTGGCTTCGACCTCTGTACCCGGTCGTTGACTTCTGAGAGGGCCAGGCTCTTATCTCAACCAGGAAGATACGTTACCACTTGTTAGCTGAATTACTTTGGGCAAGTCTGCTCTGAGCCGCAGTTCCCTCACCTGCGAAGTGGGCACTGAATTCTAGATTATGTGCAAAGTGTGGTGCCAATGTGGGGTCAGCGCTCAATAAATAAACATTTTTGGTGTTGTCGACCTAGAAGGATGGTCCGAGCCACAGGGCCCCTCTGAGTGTCAACCTCAGCTAATCTCTCTGGCTTCAGGAGTGGGTGCAGGGTGGAGGCCAAGCCCCAAGCTAACTATTAGGAGACTTGAGTTTCAATCCTGTCCACCACCAACTGGCTATGTGTCCCACAACACCTCTCACACCCTCCACGCCCCAAGGTCCAGAAGAAGCCCGTCTGGGCCCTGTTGCTGTGAGCCTGGGTTATTAGCAAAGAGCGCTCTGAGAAGTACTGAATTCTACCCAGATGTGCTCTCCGGTTTCTGAGGGGACGTGCACAGGTCCGGGAGCCCCGAGGCCCCCCATAGCCCCCGCCCCATGGTCCTACGGCCCTCCATACACATCAGTACACATCCCCCCAGCTGGTGGAAAGGAAGTAATGGCAAAAAGTGAGAAAACAATGAGAAATAACATTTTTTTCTGGTAAAAGAGAAACAGGACATCAACAGACCAAGGCAGAAGTGGTTAGAGAGCGATGGAGGGAGAGGGAGAAATGGTGGAGGGTCAGGGAGGGGTGAGGGTCAGCCCCAGGCATTCTGGTAGAAAGTCCCCACAAGGAAAAGCAAAATAAAACAAAGTAAGTCATGCCTCTCATTTCTGCGTGTTGTGTCCCTTACAAAATCCACCTGTGTGATCTCACTGGGTTCTTCCAATAGCCCCGTGAGGGAAGTCTGGTCATCCTCATTTTATCCAGAAGGGAGCTGAGGCCCCGTGCCAGGAGGGGCCTGCAATCCCAAAGCTAAGTCGTGGCAGAGCCAGGGCTGTCCTGCTCACCGCTGTTCCCGAGCTCAGGAGGTATTTGCTGGGAGCAGGAGGTGGGGCTGGAAATGCAGCTGGGCCACAGCCAGGTGTGGGGGGGTGGACATGGATACCTGGGAGTTCCTGCATCCCATGCCGAGACCCCTAGAGATGCAGTGAAATCAGTCTGAAATGCAGCCTGGGCAGAGGGAGTGTTGAAAGCTTCCGGAAGCGATTCAAGGGTATAGGTGGGATGGAGAAGCACTGAGAGAGGGACAGAGACCGAGACCCGGAGAGAAACTGATGAAGGTCAGAATGGAGCCGGTGAGAGCAGAAAGCAGGGCAGCCAGGAGAAGAGAAGAACAGAGAAAGGCGGGCTGGCATGAGAGATAGAGAAGGAAGCGAGCACGGAGGGGGTCAGAGGCAAATCTGGCGGACTCCCTCAGGACTAGTCTCTTCCCACGTGAAAACCCCTGGGGCAGCCTTAGTCCCTGCCCTCCACAGTCACTGGCCCCCGACCCCCGCATTGCTGGAGCATCTGCTCCTCCTGTCCCCTCCTCCTGGGGCTCCTTCCCCGAAACACTGAATGTGGTACATTCTGGAAATGGCCCCCCATGCAGCAAATCCAGGCCCTTCCTGCAGAGTCTCCCATGCTGGCAGCCGGCCCAGAGCCCCCTATGCTCTGTTCGGCACATCTGCCCATGGCGACCAGCTCCGGATTCCGTCACCACTCCCTGCCCAGAAACTGCACCCCCATCCCTAGGCAAGTCAGTGCCTGGCGGTGAACAAGCCGAAGTCCCAAGCAGCTTCCTGCTCTGGGTCCCTTTTCCTCACAATGATGTCCGCTGATCTTTTGTGTTCACTTCATTCATGTCTCGGCTCAGCGCCCCTTCCTGTCTTGGCGCCACGGCCACAGCGACCCCACTTTTCTCCTAATCTTCCTCTCCTCCCAAAGTCAAGACCCCCCCCGCCCGCACACCCTCAGGTGGAGCAAACTCCCACCCCCTTCATCCCACAGAAACCGAAATCTCAGAGGCTCCGCAGGCCTCTCCCGTTGGCGCTGTGGCTGCTGAGCTGGGCCTTCACGAGCTAGCTTATTTCCCTGCAGCTCAATTAAAAGCAACTTCATTAAGAAAACCACACATTTGGCTGCACTGGAGGCGTGCAGACAGCGGGAGCAAAAGCCGCTTTACGAGGCCTGCGGGCCCCGGGCTGGGCCGCCTGCTTAGCCGGCCCGTCTGTGTCCATAGCCTCCAAAGTCTTCCCCAGGCCCGGCTCACAACCTTCTCCCTCCCCGGCCTCCATCCCCCTCCTCCTTCCCATGCCTCTTCCTCTCTCACCGGCCCACTCCAGCTGAATCCTGCCGGGGATTGAGAGAGCGACGTGAGGCCATTTTCCCCAGCCAGGCCCTGCCTACACCGTGCGGTGACCTGCCAAGCTGGCCCAGCGCCCCCCGCAAACCCCTGGGCCCCCAGTCTGGGAGATGGAAGCTTTAGAATGGCTCTCAGGACCTGCTCTCGGTGGCCCCCCAGGGCCTGCTCGGCCACCAACGACAGGGTTCTCTGAATCGTGTTCCCTCTGGGAGGCCTGCGTGTGAAACAGAGAGCATGGGAGCAGCCCGTTGGGTTGGAGGCAAGACTAAATGAATTAGTGCATCTAAACCACTCAGCCCCCTCAACGTTTCAGCACAATGAAAAGTTCTCTACAAATGGCAGCTATTATTAAGATTACTATCTTAATACTACTTAATACTATCTTAATACTAATTACTATCTTAATACCTAATACTAGAGCTATTATTCAGATTATTATTAAGATGCCTATCGTGATTGTTTATTTCTTGCCTATTGGGCAGTCTGGATTGGGAGGGGAATAAAAATGACACAAGTTTGGAAGTCACTGCCTTCCAGCTGTTGTGTCAAAATCCCCGACGGTACCATCTCTCAGCGGCATCGTGAGCAGAGCCCAGAGCTTTCTGGTCTTTCTTCCGTTATTCACAGTCCAGTCCAGGAAGGCTTGTCATTCCAGTCCAGCATCTTCTTAGAGCCCGGGCCTGGTCTTCTCGCTTCTGTCAGGCTCGTGGTTCCAGACCCCGAGTGGGACAGGGATGCTGGCTCCAGCCCTTGGCATCCTCTGCCCGCTCCAGCCAAAGGCGGGGGACATGGTCTGATTCTGGGGGCCCTGCCATGGACGTGGACCCTCCCTGTGGCATGACAGCCTCTCTGGCGAGCTCCGACCAGCTCTGGAGGCTGTCAGCACGGCCGGCCTGCAAACTAGGGCTGTCTCAGAGAGCACCGTGTGGGGGTTCCTGTGGGCAACCTGAGCCCGGCTCCCCACACGGTATGGATTCCCAACCCGGGACACCTGACTCCACCCCACCTCAGCGCCCACCATGGGATGCAGAGCCCCACAGCCTCACCCAGGCTGAGGACCCCTCCACCGGAGGGCCGGCTTGGGTGGAAGGTCGGCAGGCTTGCTGAGCCTGGCTCCCCTTCGCAGCACGCCTTTGGCCCCACAGAGCAGAAACCACATATTTAAGGCACCTAGCGGTGGCATGTCAGCCTCCTTACGACTACTGCCTTGCCCAAGGTGGCCTGCGGGTCTCCCTAGGGACTTGAGGGACAGGCCAGTAAGTCTACTGCCTTGGCAGATGTCATTGGGAACTTCCATGCTAGGCTCCCCTTCCTGCAGGTTCCTCAACCTCTCTGAGCAATTCTTCTAGGAAGGAGCCGCAAAAACCCTGGGACTAAGATATGACTGTTGGTGTCTTTCCCTTCCGCAGTCTTTACACCCCAGGAAGGAGCGCTGGGGTGCAGTTGGGGGTGTGAGGCCTTTGAGGAAGTCCTGAGGCAGGAGCCTGGTTCGGCCTGTTGGCAGCTCTCTTTAGAGGATGGGGTCCTTAGCACGTCTAGCCTCTATTTTGGGCCCTCCTTGCCACGTCTAGGGCATCAGGAAAAATCCCACTCAACTTCCTGCTCATCATTATTATCGATTGAATAATGAAGACAAGATCAGATCATGATCTCAGGGTCCTAGGATCAAATCCCCTGTCGGCCTCCTTGCTCAGCAGGGAGCCTGCTTCTCCCTCTGCCTGCTGCTTCCCCTGCTCGTTCTCTCTCTCTCTCTCTCTCTCTCTGTCTCTCTCTGACAAATAAATAAATAAAATCTTTTTTTAAAAAAATGAAGCCAAGATAGATGTGGTGAGGGTAAATTAGAAACAGCATGCTGGAAACAGGCCGCCCCTCCTTTGTGGGCCTGACCCTAATAATAAACAACTAAAGTCTGTCCCCAGAGTAAACATTGCCAGCGTGAGGGGGTGATCTGACCTGAATGGGGGAGGGGGGATAGGACCGCCTGTTCAAGGCAGAGCTTGAACCGGCCAGAATGATCCTGGGAGGAGAGACCTGGAAGCTTACAGCTCCACTCCGCACACAGAAAAAGCAAGCCCATGCCCATGATCTTTGCTGTTATCCCGGAGCCCACTCCATCCTGGTTGCACCACCCACTCCTGAGTGTACCCCAGGAACTGGGCTGAGACTCAGAGATCCTGGTTAGCCCTAGATCCTTGCACTCACCATATGACCTTGAGCAGGTCACTGGACCTCTCTGAGTGCCATCTTTGAAAAAGGAATGGGTCACAGTACCCATGTTACCAGGGGGTGGTTGGAATTAGATGAGAGTCTAGGTGTGGACTTTATCCCTGTAGAGCACTGGGTCAATTCGGAGGGCCAACTTACCAGGGATCCGCCTCCTATTCCTCATACCCTGTCGTTTCCTTCTAAGGTCACAGCTGTCTCTCTCTCCCTAGACCTTCCGATGGCCAGTGGCCAGCAGCATCGACAGCAATGAGATACTTGAGGTTCAAATCTTCAACTACAGCAAAGTCTTCAGCAACAAGTAAGTGGGGGATGGGAGAAGTGGAGCCTGAAGGGGTTAGGGGCCTGCCCTGCTCCTTGGGCTACCCTGTCCCTTAGGCTTAAAAGGGGCATTACACCCACAGCCTAACCTGGATTGACTGTCGAAGACCCCCCTCCTTGCTCTCTCCTGTCGTCCTCAGAGTCCCTCAGCCCTCCCAACCATTGTCAGCCAAGAACACCCTACCCTCCCATTCACTCCTTCTGTCCCCAGCCCCATCTCAGCTTCCTGTCCCCTTCTTTAAGTCTCCTGCTTTACACTGTCTTGGGTGACAGTTACCCAGCAGAGGAGTTAACAGAATGACGGATCATGAACTGCAATAGATCATCAGTAGCCTTGAGGGCAAACTTGCCACATGCAGGGAGACTGAGAAGCTCTGAGACAGTTTGGTGCAGTGGTTTGGGAATCAGGACAGCCTGGTCTCAGATTCTGAGCTCAGTCAACTACTGTGTGACCCTGAGCTGGTTACACAGAGTCTCTCTGAGTTCAATGTACCAGCCTGTAGGAAGTAGAAGTATTTACCTCAAAGGAAGCTGTGAGAATTAAATAGATACCCATTCATTCATTCATTCTTCCAAATGTTTACTAAGTGCCTACCATGTGTCAGGCACTGAACTAGGTGCTGAGGATAGCAAGTGCCCACCCCCATGGGGCTTACATTCTTCAGTGAAGCACACCTACTGCATGAGCTCTATCACTACTAAGGTTTCAGTTAAAGCAATTCCCATCCGTCTCTCTGGGCAACAAGCAGAATTCAGGATGATTCGAACAGTCTGGAATGGTGGCTAGGTATAATAAATGTAAAGTCTCATTTGGAGATTCAAAACCAATTGTTTTTATACCAGCTAGAGGGGGTCATGGCTGAACAGCAACATGTCCAGAAAAGCCTGGGGATACTACTCAATGAGAGAGCAGTATTACTTGACAGTGGGAAGAGACTACAAACAAAAGAAAAGCTGACCTAATCCTTGCTCATATTAATAGAAGTAGATCAATCGGAGAAGAAGAGGCGAGAGATGAGGTTCCATGGTCTTCACGCTGGAGGGAGAGAATACTAGTAGGCAGCTCCTTGGATTGCCAGGAGAAGGGACTTTAAATCTGATGAGGAGATGAGAGCCTCAAAGAGAAATCACAGAGGACATGTCCATCCATCCATATATCTATCCTTCTGTCCACCCATCCATCCTTCCACCTGCTCATCCTTCCATCCATCCATCCACTCATCCATCCTTCCATCCATTCATCCTTCCATCTATCCATCCATCCATCCTCCATCAATCCTTCCATCCATCCATCCTTCTATCCATTCATCCTTCCATCCACCCTACTGTCCATCCTTCCTTCCATTCATCCCTACTTCCATTCATCCTTTCTTCCATCCATCCATTCATCCTTCCATATATCCATCTTTCCATCCATCCATCCATCCATCCATTCATCCAACCATCCCTCTATCCATTCATCTTTCCATCCATCCTACTGTCCATCCTTCCTTCCATTCATCCCTACTTCTATTCATCCTTCCTTCCATCCATCCTTCTGTCCATCCATCCATCCATCCATCCACTCTTTCAATCACGCATCAAACATTCACTAAGCAAATATTCTGTACCAGACAGACACTGTGCTAGTCACTGAAGGTACAGAAATGAGAGATTAAGTCACCATGCCTGTCCCCTAAGAAGGTTTTCTGCCATTTGGAAGAGGGAAGAGAGATGTGTGCCCAGAGGCAGGACCAGAACCAGGCTGCATTGCTGGGAGACAGTAGACAGCTGAAAGGTAGCCAAAGCTCTCCAACCAATGAGCTGTTGGGAAGTAGTGAGCTCCCCATCACTGGGAGAGGCTGAGCAGGGAGTGGACCACAATGTTGTGGAGGGGATTTCTGAATGGGAATTTTTGAACTGGGCTGAACCACACATGGTTCAATGATTCTGTGATTTTTATGGAGAACCCACAACATCTCAGCTGAGCATGGGGTGTGGGCTTTTCAGGCCTGCTGGCAGGGCCACAAGGGAAGATGTTCAGGGCAGAGAGGCTGCCCCTCGGCCTCTTGGGGTATCACATCATTCCAGCAGCTGCAATAGTATCCACAAGAGGGGTTAGTGAGACACCCCACCAGGTGCCCCCAAGATGAAGCAAAACTTTCTTCCCTAGGGTGAGAGATTGGGTGACCTCTAAGGATAGAAGAAACAAAAACAGAAGGGACACAGACCGAAGTGGGTGTGGAAAAGCAAGAACTGGAAGCCGAGGGCCAGGAGAGACATTCAGGCACCCCAGCAGGGACCCACCTCAGAACATAGCCAGTGCAACCCTCGCAGCACAGATGGGGAAACCGAGTCTTCAGAGAGGCTACTGAGGTCCCTGGACAGTGGCAGGGCTGGGGCTAGGATGCCTGTCTTCCTTCTCCTGGAACTCCCAGAAGACCAGGGCATGTGAGCATGGACACCACTGACATGATTGAGATTGGTACGTTCTTTACAGTGAAAGGCGCTAGAGTCACCAAAATGCTGGAAACCCTTGGAAACATCAAAACGCTTGCTATTAACAAATCAGAAGTATTTGTTAAATTGGGAAATTGAATACCATCCCAGCGAACACACTGAAACTTTAGGCTTCAATTAGTTGTTCTGAAATGCCAACAAGTGAGAGAGAGAGCAGGGGCGTTCCTAACTGAATTCTCTCCTTACTCTCTCCCCACCCTCCCTGCTCCACCCAAGAGGAGGCAGGAAACCCCTCCAGGGGAAGTCTGGCCTGGTGGGAAAGCGTCCTCTCATTTTCTTGGAAAGGATGGGGAAAGGAGCGGCTATCCCTTAAAGAACACAAGGCTCATCCTGACACAGGCCAGCTTGGGGGTTGGAGTGGGAGGCCGGGGTGCTTGGAGTCAGCAGGGCTCACGTTCCCCACCCTGGAGTTGCCCGGCTCCTTCTCATGAGGCAGCTGAACTGAGGGGGAGCTTCTGGGTTTGCACTGGGCTTAGCAGCCAGCAAAGCCGCCTGTGCCTCTTGGGACAGTGCCTGGCCCCTAGCAGGCCCCCGATGACTTTGTGGAATGAGTGAATGAGTAAATGCCCCATGGGATCAGGAGTCAGGTGTGCAGGGTGGAAGGGTCTGGAAGCAGAAATCCAAATGATCCTTCTTCTTTGAAAAATTCAGGGCACGCTGAAGTGAGAGCCAAGTCACATGATTCATGTATTTGGGGAAACTGAAGTAAAGGGAGCTGGTATGAGAAATAGAGTTTATGGGCTTGATCTCATTACCCCTATCTCAGAGAAAGAGACTCATTATAGAAGCAGACAGTGGCTTGGGAACTGGCCCTTCCCCAGTGGTGGGAAGGGTTGCCAGGAGGAAGCAAGTCGTGATCAGGCACGAGGAGACCCCAAATCCATCCAGCCTGCCTTGAACATGGTCCTCCTTCAGGAACCTCCTGTGAGGACGAGGATCTTGTGTGTCCCCCTTTCCCTGTCCAGAATTGCCGGTGGGGAACAGCCTGCCGCAAGTGCCGGTCTCCTGGGACTTCTGAATAATTCAGCAGCCAGGAGAGCAGTGGAGGCCTGGCCAGGACTTGGGCACTTGACACGGGCTCCCAGGGGAAAGCGATGAATTATTGACGGGTCCTGGTGCCTGACTGTCGCTCTGTTGTGGTCAGTCTCTGGGCTCATCCATGCCTGAGGCCCCCTTCCTGCTGCCCTGCCCAGTGCACCTGGCCACTCTGGGGGCCAACCCAGCCTCCTGGGCAGCTGTGGGCCACTTCACGGGTGCCCTTTTTGTGACGGGTAACTTCAGTGGGCCACATAGGGGAGGCTATCAGAGGACAGAAAGTCAGGTCCCAGCTCCTTCACCTAACCAGAGGAAACAGGCCCAGCAAGGGTCCTTGCCCAGGATCACACCGCAAGGGTAGGGCAGGGCTGGTCTTTGACTCAGACCTCCTGACCCCCAGGCCAGCATCCTTCCCAGAGCACGAATGGCCTCACACCTCCACTTTCCAGAGAAAGGACCCTGCTGTCCAAGGTCTCATGAGCCCACCTTGCCCGGTCACCCTGGGGCGCTTGGCCTCCCAGGCAGCTTGTCTGTGCTGACTGCCCCCCACCCCCACCCAGAGGAGAGGCAACAGGCAGAGCTCACTAAGTCTGCAGCCAGGCTGGACATATGGGGGCCAGGGTGGACAGGGAGCCCCCACACAGGCTGGAGCTCGGGTTTCCTGCACCAGCTCCCTCCCCAAAGAATGCCTAGGAGGGGGTTTGGGGTGACATTCTGTGGGAAACAGTATTAAGACGCTTGTTTTAAAGCTGTGGGGAAACTGTTGGGCGTGAAACCCCCCCCCCAAACCACCCCCTGGGTCCCAGGGTCCTAGCCTCACCTTCTGGGCCCCAGACAGACCCTGGCTCCATGAGGCTGTGCACCTGCCCCCAGAGCCTACCCTGCATGGAAGACCAGCACCATGTGGGCCCTCCAGACAGCGAACCCCATGGTCACGGTCACGGAAGGAGGAGGGGCAGGCCTCTGAGTACGACAACGTCAGAGGCAGGTAGTATCACCTCCTCTGAGGAGATGGGAAGAAAAACAAGGCTCAGAGAGGTTGGAGAGCTAGCCAAAGTCACACAGCTGCCCATAGGGCGAACCCACCTCTGTCGGACTCCAGAGCCCAGCCACTTTCTGCTGTCCACACTGCTCTTGTTAAGGAGGGCACTTAGTCTGTGTGTGGACAAGTCTCAGACCAGGTCGTGCTGGGTGCAGAATCTGCCAGAAGGCGGACCACATAGTAAGTGTGGTGAAAGCAGCCAGAGCAGCTGTGGGGTGGTTAGATCCCCGTCACAGAGTGTCTAGCATCGGGTGGAGAGCACGAGTCAGGGAGGATGCTGAACGGCTCTTCCTTAGTGAAATGCTGACAAGCCCTTCTCTTGGGCCCTCTAAGTCTAAGGTCTGAGACTGACCTCAGTGAGCACTTACTTGCGGGACGCTGGAGAGGGTTGGGGGGCAGGGGAATGGCTCCATCCTGCCCCCTGGGGGTCTCTTGTCACATTGCAGCATCTCTTCTGATCCTCTGCTGTGCAAGGGGCCTGAGTGCCCACACTCAGCAGGGGCTCAGTGGGTCCTACTTGAACTAAAAGGCCCCTTGGCAAAGGGCAATAGTGGACAGGGATTCTCAAAGGGCGCGCCCCAGCTGGCATTATCAGCACTACCTGGAAACGTGTCAGAAATACCTATTCTCGGGCCCGCATCCCGCTGCATCAGACTCCGGGGCTGCGAGGAGGGCCAGAGGTGACTGGGAGGGGGCCCTTACCAGCTCCCAAGAGCAGACGGTGCCCATCTCCGTGAGTTCAGTGACCCCACGTTGGAAGCTTGAAATTGGCCATGGCAGGAGTGTTGGCAGCATAGACATGGTCAGGAGCTCCGAGTCAGGACTGTCCTCTCCCAGCCCGTTGTTAAACAGTGGACGGAGACGTCCCAGTCATTCCTGTTTTCACAAGCCCTCCAGAAGATTCTGTTTATCCTGAAGTTCAAAAACCACTGATTTAAAACCAAAAGAGGTGAAGTTGCCAAAAGACCCGCATTTTTTCATAACTACAGTCTGTTAGAATGTGTACACAGAACGGGGGCTGCGAGACCACCCCCCTCCTCGTGTCGTAAAGACGAAACTGGGACCGAGGGGCACCTGCTCCAGCTCCCCTGGCCCCTTGCCTGAACTTCTCTCTGGGCACAGCCCCCAGCCCAGGAGAGGCCAGGACACCACCAGGGAGGAGATCTCCGCTGGGCTGGGCCTGAGAAGCACCCAGAAACCTGGGCAGGCTTTCCAGGGGAGGAGTGGCAGGAAGAGCTTTGCCCTCGGGGAGGCAGGACGGCTGCCGGATAGGGCTCTGAACTCCGGAGGGAAGTATTTCACGTTTGTCCACGAGGACTGCACCTGCCACTTCCTCCCCTCACACGGATGGGAGGTTTTTTTTGTTTTTTGTTTTTTTGTTTTGTTTTTAAACAGTATCCACCCTCCATGTTCCTCAGGAGAGAACAGACATCCGACATGTCTGTTAAAGTCAGAATTCGCCCCATGCCTCACGTCGCTTGGATGTGCTGTCTGCTAACTGCGTCCCTTCCTGCTTTCTCTGATTCACTTTCCTCCTCTGTAAATCAAGGGCAGCACCGGGGAACCCCGAGGCCCCTCAGGCTCTCACACCCTGTGGGGCCTCCCTTTAGCCTCTGCAGCTTCAACCAGAAACGGTTGAACGTTTTAATCTCCCCTGTGGAATCACCATGGGAGGATACCGCTCAGTACCCTGTTCCCTCCTAGAGCAATAACCTTTTAAGCGTAGGGGGAAATGGAGTTCAAGTCAACTCAGTCAGCATGTATAAGGCACCCACTGCTGTTCGTTAATTCAGCCAGCGGATACCGAGATCTCCCGTGTGCTGGAAATGTCAACTAGAGGCTGGAAGTAGGAAACATAGCTCCCTCCTCCCCACCCCACCCCACCCCCGGAGAGGCTCCCAGCAGAGTGACACCCCCGCATACCCACCAGACCGCTTCTGGAGTGCTGGCGATGTGCTAGGTGCTCTGAGGAGCTCAGCCCTCTAAACAATCCAGAGAAGCGGGGATTACTGGCTCCTCTAGGAGAAGCCGGACTGAGAAAGCCTGGCTGTCAGGGAAGCAGGTAACGGGCTGGTGTCGAGCCAGGCTCCTGGTCCCAGGCTCCAACCACAGGACTGTGCTGTTCGTAGCACTGTGCTCCCCTCCCTGCCGTCATGTGGGAATATGGGAATCCTGCAACCAGATGGCCCCTTGCCCTCTGTGGACCTGCAGAATGCAGGTAGTAAGCACTGCAGACTCTTCAGGGGACCAGGGACCCGGTGGGGTCGGTGGTGGGTAGAGACCTCAGTTGTGGTTAGCGGGGTGGAAGGCAGCAGAAGGTGTTTGTGCGTCCAGGAACCTGCGGTCCTTTCCCAACAACATCCACACTGGGCATCTGAGCAGGGGCTCAGCTGAACCCCAACTCCACATCCTCAAGGATCACAAGCCAGGAGGTACCCAGCCCCCATCTGAGAACATCTCCCAAGGGGGTTCACTGCCCATGAGCTCTCCCAGGGAAATGGGTCTCGCACATACAACCACTCACACTTCTCAGGGGCCACGTACCCTCCCAGACATGCTGCCCTGTCCTGGACCAGCCCTGGCCCTGGGTCCACCTTCTCCAAGCTTAGCCTGGAGCCTAAGCACACCCTCCCTCCCTCCATCCCCCTCCCCAGCCAGTCACAGCCCTGGGGGATGGCCGTTCCTCCCTCTGGCCTCTTCGTGTGGAACTGCTATGTCTCCCCTGCCGTCCCCAGGCTCATCGGAACCTTCCGCATGGTGCTGCAGAAGGTGGTGGAGGAGAACCACGTGGAGGTGACCGACACTCTGATGGACGACAACAACGCTGTCATCAAGGTGGGTCTGCCCGGGTGAGTCCCCAGACTCGCTTGCATGGGAGCCCCCGGGGGCCTGCTTCACCTGCCTCCTCCCACTCATCAGGTGGTCGGGGGAGGCTCCTAAGGGGTGGCGAGGTGAAGCAGGAGGAGGAGACTCAGGTCAGACTTCCAGAGCCCCTCCGCCTGGGGGCACAGTAGGGTCTGCGGTCCCAAGGCGGGGACAGCATCTGAAGGCCAGGCTGAGCCCTGCTGGCCACTCCGGGGCATGGTCTTCACTCTGCCCGCCTGCCCTGGAGCCTCTCTAAGACAAGCCACTCCGTGAGGGTAGGAACCTCGTTTCCTACTCCTGTTGTCGTGTCCCATCCCAGCACCTCCAACGTGAGCACACGCGGACTAATGATGCCCGGTCTGTAGGCACTCGGCACCTGTCCTAACAAAGCAAGGAGATGAGTCAACTTGGAGGCTCTGACCCAAGCTGTGCTCTGATGCGTTTGTCCCCTTCGGCTTGTTCGTGTCCACTCACGGGCAGTTCGGCTGTGCTGAGGAACACAGCCCCCGAGGATGAGCCTTAGGCCACCAGCTGTGTGACCTCCCATCTGCAAAGTGGGCAACGTAGCAGCTTCACAGGGCTTGTTCTGAGGATTAAATGAGAATACACAGATAGTGCTTAGAAAAGTTAGGCACCTAATAAGCGCTCCATAAATACATAAAATCACATTGGTAACTGCTATTTCCTGACCTCAGTGTACCTGCGTGTAAAGTGGGGTTATACCATGGTTCCCTCACCTGCATCCTGCCTAATGTATGGCCCTATGTGGTAGCCAGCAGGAGAGCCTCAGCAGGCAGAGCTGCAGCCATGGGGGGCCAGAATGGAAGGGATCCCCTGTGAGGAGTGTCCAGGGTGGAGCAAAAAATTCCCACAGTGCCCTGGTGTCTCGAGATGCTTCTTACAGAGAACAAGAGGACATTTGGGACTTCACAGCTTGGCCCCAGCCAGGCCATTCTCTCCACAGGCAGGAGTGGGCAGGGGGACTTCTCGGAAGTCAGGAGAGCTCAGCCACCCCAGCCAGGGGAGAGGGGATGCAGAGAGGGGATGCAGAGAGGGGATGCAGAGCAAGGTCTAGACACCAGTGGGAGGCAGTGAGGTGAGAGAGAAAGGAAGCAGGAATGAGTAGGCAACACAATCCATGCTCTGTAGTTTTAGAATCAGGCTGAAGACTTACAGAAGATCTAGCCCATCTACCAGCTCTCTCTGCTACCCATTTTGTGGATGGGAACCCTGACATCCTGGATGGGAACTGAATTCAGTCGAGGTCAGACAGCTGGTCAGCAGCAGAGCCAACACTGGGACCCGGAACTTCCAATCCCAGGCCACTATTTTCCCACCACACCATCCCTGGTCCCATCAACAGGGCCACACTGGCTCAGTGTGAAGGACATGAGGCTTGGGGGTCCGCCCGGCTGGGCTCAGATCCCAGCACTAGCACATTCTAGCTGTGTACTTTGAGCAAGTCAATCCACCTTCCCTGATACGTCAGGCAGGGTAAGTCGAAGTGTTAAGAAGATCAAATGAGTTTGTAGTAAAGCATTTTAACATGACACCTAGCATAGTGAAGGTTCAGAAAATACGTATAACTTTCCCTTCCCTGGGGGACCCGAAGCTTGGGCATTCCGAAGCCCGCGTGCTGAACGAAGGCTGCCTGTGTGGGCGGCAGGAGCAAGTCAACCCCCAACTTGTGAGGCCAAGCAAACACCTCTGGGAGACAGCCTGACATCCATGCAGGCCAGGGAAGGGACTAGAATGAGTCTTCCCCATGTACCGGGGAGACACAAGAGCTGAAAGGAGGTGAGTGGCCCCAGGACCCAGAGTAAGAAGCCCAACCAGGATTCTTAAGCGCACAGCCTGGGCCCGGGGTTTGGGGCTCCACTTTCCCCCAGGGAAAAACCTGGTCTGACCCCTAAGTCCCACCTCCAGAGTAGGAGGGCAGGTGTCAGAAGAACAGGGAGAAGCGCCAGCCCCAGGCCCCTGGACGTGCCCAGGCCTCTGCTCCGGAAGGCTCAGCTCATAGCCCACCTCCAGCCCCAGGAGTGAGGGGAGGTCAGCCCCGCTCTGAGGACGAGGGGGTGACCCCTGCGCTGGGACCACTGAACGATCTTCTTGACTAATGTCTGTGGTGGACTCAGAGAGCCCACTGCTGTCTAGACTCAACTGTCCAGGGTGGGCTTCCCACCCTGGGCACCGGGGAAGAGCAGAGTCCAGTGGGGCAGGACCGGGAGCCAGAACCGATTAAGCTGATGGAGCCTGTACATCTCGATCTTTCCGAGCCTCGGTTTCCTTATCTGCCAAATGGAGGTGTGGGGAAGACAACTCCCAGTTTGTCTTCCTCCAGCCGGTGAAGGAAGTGAAAGCGCTTTGTAACCATCACAACTGGGCCGCGTGTGCCCATGACTGCTCTCGCCTTCCCCGGCTCACCACCCACCCCCTTCCCTCCAGACCAGCCTGTGTGTGGAGGTCCGGTATCAGGCCACAGATGGCACAGTGGGCTCCTGGGATGATGGCGACTTCCTGGGGGACGAGTCTCTTCAGGAAGAAGGAAAGGACAGCCAGGAGACCGATGGGCTGCTCCCCGGCTCCCGCCCCAGCTCCCGGACACCAGGCGAGAAGAGTTTCCGGAGGTAACAGGCTGGGCCCTCTGGCTGGCGACCCACCACCCCCAAAAGACACAGGGAGGATGCCTGGGGCTTGGTCTCCCTCGAAGGCCCCTCTCAGCCTGACTGGGCTCAGAGTCCAAGGCTGAGCTGCTGGAGAGACATAGGAGAGGCAGGAAGGTGTTTCTACAGTGCCCTGCACACCTGCCCCCTAACCCCAGGGTTCACCCGGGCATCAGGCTGAGGGCCCAGACCTCCTACTACCCTGAGGAAGTTCTGGGAGGGTGAGCTCTAACTTGAGGGGAAGAGGCTAGACCCCTGCCTCCTGGGAGAATGGGTGGGGCAGACAGGAGGGGGCCCTAACCTCTCTGGTCCAAGACCCAGAAGTGCTGGACCAGCCCCTGGCCCCATGGAGGCCCAAGACAGGGAGGCCTTTTCCTGCCACGGGGAAGCCAAAGGTCCTGGTCAGGACATAGCCTCTCTTCTGTTGAGAAAAAGGCATCCGCACATCCTGGCCCCCTCAGGGCCTAGGACTCACACCACAGATGTCCCACCACACACAGATGTCAAGATGCTGGGTCCAGACCCGCTCATGCCGAAAGCAGCGTTTTTCAAAAAAAAAAAAAAAAAGGAAATACGATGGTATTACTCTTAGAACTCAGAGAGACAGACTCTAAGTTAGTAGGATGTTAGCTCTAGATTCCTAGTTCACTGGGACTAACGTGTAAAATGCAGGTAAGTCAGTGGTACGTCTAATGTCTTAGGGGAGGGATGCCCTCCCAGTGACCGCCTCCCTCCAATCTCCTGCCTTCCCTTTCCAAAAAAGTGTATTCAGTCCCTGCTCTGAAAAGACACAGATTCTTAATCAGTGCAATTGATTGAGAATGGATATATTTTTATGAGATAAATGGGCTTTTCTTCTTTATTCTTGAACCACTCCCCTCCAGACACACACACACACACACACACACACACACACACACACACACACTATACAAGCTTAAGACCCTGGGAACTGGGTGCTTGCTGTGTAATAGTAACAAGCTCAAAGGAACCATGTGTGTGACAAACACAGCTGACCTTTGACTCCAGGCCAGCTGGGAGGTGGGGCAGCATCGCCAGACCAGCTGGGAGCCTGTCCTCTTTCGACTGTGGCCAGCCTGGGGGGAAGGGCGGGCTGTTTGGTCTCAGGAGACCCAGGTCTGAGTCCTGGCTCTGCCTCTTACCAGTCTACTGACCCTTGGCCAGTCACCTACCCTTTACACTGTCTCTCCTAACCTGTAAAATGGGGCCCGGGGCAATGAGAACCAACGCCCCCACAGGGTTGTTAGGAGAACCAGCAGCACCGTGGGCGGGGAGCGGGTTGTAACTGGGGGAGCCGAGAGTTATCCCAGGTCAGGGCTGCTGACGAATGGGTTCTTGGCAGCTCAACAGTGCAAAGGGTCAGGGATTGGGCTGGAAATGGTGACAGGAGGAGCAGGGACCCAGTGGGAAGCTAGGGGACATGCACAAAGGGCACCATCTTGTCCCAGTCCTCTGTCCCCACATAAGAAAGAGCTTGGCTTGGCTGGGGCTCGAAGGAAGGGCACAAGATTGAAACCACGCAAGGGCCACCAAGTGCGGGGAAGGAGCACTGCCGTGAATCAGGGAAGCTAAGTTCTGTTAAGTCCCATCGTGGCTGCCACCAACTAGCAAAGTGACTTTGAGCAAGTCACCTACCCTCTGGGCCCGTTGCAGGAATGAGTTGAACATCCCGGCTCCTCTCTAACTGTGACATCCTGAGGGACCCAGGGACACTCTGGATCTCGTGGGTAGCACCCACGTAAAACAGGTCTCTGGGAGCTCTTGACAGCCGAGGGTGGCCCCTCCCCCGCCTGTAGCTCAGGGCAGCCGAGCTAGCTCTTCTCTCAGTCCTAGGAAAGCAGGCCAGGAGGCTGATGGAAGGGGCAGGAGTGGAAATAGCAGAGCAAAATGCCGAGCTTTGGTCCCCAGACCTGCAGAGGACTCCTCCCATCCTCGCTCGGCCAAGGCCACCCTTTCCCACGCCTCCCTGACCTTCCTGTGGCCGAGCCCAGGGCAGCAGCCGGAAGCCGGAGCCGGAGGAAGGGTTTTATCCGGGACTGGGAACTGAGAGAGGGTGACAACCACGGTTAGAGCCCTTAGTCTTCCAGATGCCACCACCCCAGACTGGAGGGGCTGTGTGAGCGAGCGCGTGGCTTCCCGGCTGCTGTGGGGGCTGCCGACCCCTATGCTAAGAGCATGTTGGGGATGGTGCCCTTGCCAGGCCTCGCCATGCAACTAACAATCTGGGTGTGGGAAGAGGTGAGAACATTCGGGAGGACGCTGGGCTGGCGAGGAGAAGCTGGGGCTGCTTTAGAGAGTTTGAGATTATCCTATAGCTTCATTCTGGCTGCCTCCACCGGGCCTGTGAGCTCTGGGTCAAGGAGCGTGGGTGCCGACAAGAACCTGAGCGTTGGCCTTGAGGCCCCAAGTGTTATGTCTCACCCTCGTCACCTAAGGGCCAACCAGTCAGGCCTGTCAGCTCTGGAGTGTGGGAGGAAGCCACTGTCTTCTGGACCAGAGAGCCCCCCCAGACAGGCTTTGGCCAACAAAGGGACAGGGGGAGGAATGTTTGTGCCTAACCTCTGAGCCCGAGGGAAGTCTTCCTTGCCCACATCTGCCCCTTGCCTCCATCCACTTCTGAAAAGGCCACCTCTTTGCAGATAAAGGTGCCCAGTCTCTCAATGCCTTTCTCGTCTCTCCTCTGGGCCCATCACCAGCAGCTGGGAAACCTCATTGCTGTCAAACAGCAGTGTCTCACCTGGTCCCTTGGACCCATGGGGGTCTGGTGTGAGAATCCACTCTTCCCTGTCTGACTTGGCTCAGCAGGGTGCTTGCTGGGGGCGGTGGGGGGGGGGGTGGATGGCTTGTGGAGTGAAGGGACAGGAAACAGCCTCTGCCCCAGACTGGCAAGGAGTCTTACAGGGATGACAGAGGAGGCTGATGTGGGGAGGTCCTGGGGAGCCCACACCTCTCCCTCTAGGGCCTGGCCCCCCCGGCTGGACCCCAGCCATCTGCCCTTACCACCCCAGGAAAGACCTCTCTAGAGGCTCCCCTATGCAAGGGCACTCACTCTCAAGGCCCTAAGTCTCTTCCTGGAAATTTCTCTCATTTGACCTCAGGGAATGTGAGCTGGCCCCCCTGCCCAAGCATGGCCCCCCAATCCCTAACCCCTAACCCCACAGAAGCAGCCTGTGAACCCTTTCCTGCCACCGTTCCATTGATCCCAGGCCCTGGTCTGTCTCATGCCCTCTGAGCCACTCTCTCTACTTCTCTAGTCTCCGCCCCAAACTAGCAGCCTCTGATTTTGGCCGGCTCTCTGTAAAAAACACCCTGGGAGTTTTCCAGAAGGCCACTTGGTGCCGTGGCGAGCACGGCGCTCGGATCCCAGCTCTGCTCTTTGGAGCCACACTTTCCCACCTGTCAGAGGCGCATCCCGAACGCCCCTCAGGAGTGTTCAGATCGCGTGAGATGTTACACGTGGGTGGGCCTCCGTGGCCCCGGGTGGGTGGTCGGCACGCAGCCGGCATCTGATTCCTTCCTCCTTCCTTTCCAGAATCTCCGTTTCACCCATCCCCGCTTCCAGGCTGACCATGATCTGACCTTGGGCCCAGGCCCTGTTATTAAGCTCCCTCCGGCCACCCCACCCTTTACCAAGGGCTCAGCCAGCCATGCTGCGGACGGCTGGAGCCTCACAGCAGCCCAGACCCAGGGCGGGGTCTCACTTGCTCGCAGGGGTCCCCTCACCTCCCACAGCTGTCGGTGCTGCCGAGAAGGAATGGCCCTTTGATCTCAGGAGCACAAAATCAGGGTTCTGGGCCTTGCATGTCAGGATACACCTGCCCCAGTCTCTGGAGGGAGAGGAGACTTTAGCTCCAAACACGTATGCACACTCACAATGCCCGGGTGTTTGCACACTCACGGGCACATATGTTCTCTCGCTGTGATGCCAGGGGCTGTGCTCATGCCTGGCTCTGGGCTCTGCTCCCTCAGTGGCTCTAGGAGCCGCTGTCCAGAAGGACAGAAAGGAGCCCCAGCTTTCATCTTGCAGCTTCTCTTGGGGCTTTCCTGCGGAGTCCTCTGTTCTGTGACTCTCTCTCCTGACCCTCTCCCCCTGCCTGGCCCTCCCGCCCTCCACAGCCCCACCTCCTTCTGCCCAGCGCCCCTGCCTGAGAAGGTTCCTGTCGGGCTCCTCTCTGCTCGGTCTCATCTTGGGAGAGCAAGGGGGGGACCAGTTTTCTTGTTCTCCCTACGGATCATTCTTCCACTGCAGCAGAGGTCTGTGGCAGCTCGGTAGCCCCCCACTCCACTCCTGTTCCTGACGCCAGAGGGCAGCAGGGTTTCCCCACACTGTGTATCCTGGGGTGTGCATGGGGCTGGCACAGCCAGCCTCACCCCCAGAGCGTGATCTCTTCCCTGCCTCCCCTCCCCAGGCTGAGCTCCGGAGATGCAGGAGGAGCCAGGGTCAGGGTCATGCTGGGATATGGGGTGAAGCAGTGCTGGGGAGACGCTTCCCCAACCCAATCACTTCACCTGGGGTCGGGTTCCCCTCCATCCCCGGCCCAGGCCTGAGTGTTCTAGTGAGGCCTGGCGCCGTGAAGCATTTGGGTCCCAGTAAACCCTAGAGTTCCCCAGCGGGCCGCCATGTTGGATCTCCCACCCCGAGGCCGCTCTCACTGGCACACCTAGAGCAGTAGGAGTGGGGGTGTGAGGAGGAGGGGGCATGAGACCAAGGTCCAGAGAGAGGGGAGGCTGGCTGAGGAACAGGACACACCCGGCCAGGACGGGACACTAAAAACACAACGTGGACTCCAGGAGGAAAGTCAGAGCGGTCCAGAGCCTCACTTCACGCAACAAAGACAGGGGCCACATCCCACCCCTATCGCTCGTGGCTGAGTGACTGAGGGCATAGCTGGAGCTTTATCATTAATGTTAGTTGTGGTCCTAATCAGACCTAATCGGGGCTGTAGTATGATTTCTTCACAGAGACTGTCCTTTTCCCTTCGCCATGTCCACACTCAAGACTGTGGGCCCGTGTCCAGCCCCTGCGTAGGCCCAGAGGCCTGGAGCGTGTGAGGAGGGGGCGTGGCAGGCCTGGGCCGGGCAGGGTGGGCTGGGCCCCGGACGCAGGTCCACGCTGGGCCTTTGCCTGCTCTGTGCCTGAGCAGTTCCCCCACTGGGCCAGCCTGACCCGTCTCTGAGATTTCAGAGCAAAACCCAAAGGGAGAGAGAAAAGGCATCACGTTTTATGGCTCAGGTACATCAGTTCCCCCTTCCTACTCCATCCTGGGCCAATCCTAGATGATACAGTTCCCCTCCTGGTTCCTCTACTACAATGCTTTTCAGACCTTTCAGGGTTGCAGAGTTCTTTTAAAAATAACAAACAAACTTCCGTCAAAACTTGGATCCGTAATTCAGAGAGAGGCAGCCCCTGTTTAGCTTACTGTGAAGGTGGGGCCAGTCAGTCTCCCATTCAGCCCTCATTCTCATTGGAGCTCCTGCTCCAGGGGAGTAGTCCCCATGCAGCTCTCAGTGGGTCCCAGTGGGGTCCCGCAGCCCACGCCTGACCTGTCTGCCCCAAGAACAGCCAGGCCAGGGCTGCTGTCATGAGCTGTTCTCTGAACAGTGGTCTCAGCCGATTATCCTCATTGCCACAGCATCAGGGAAGCACTGAGAGAACATTCTAGAGGGGTTTTCTGAAAGCCTCCCTAAAGAGGGAGAAGAGCACTGTTCTTGCCCTGCCCTGCACTCCAGAGTCGTAACTCTCTACTGCCACGTGCCCAGAATCCCTGTGGCCCACCTTTCCTCTTGGAGGCCCTCAGAGCCTGGGAGCGGGCCACTCTGCTGGAGGAGATCAGGGGAGGAGGAGAGGAGGAGCAGGGTGGCCCAGGCCTGGAGGGTGGCCAGGCTCATCTAACCTTTGCTTGAGGCATCTGAGACCCACATTAGGAATCACCAAACTCTTGCCTGGGAATGGAAGACAGCAGCTGATACCCTGAGGCTTCCTCCCTCATCAAGGCTCCAGGTTCTCCTGGGCTTGGGGCTGGGAAAATGGCCACCCAGCCCCACTCCTGTGATCAGGGCAGAGCCTGGGACCACCCTATCCTTGCCCAGCAGGCTTAGGCTGAAGTAAGAAGCTGTGGGGTGAGGGGTCCCTGGGACAAGGAGGCCCCTGGGGAGTGGGGGGTTCACAGGGCCAGGGACTAAGTCTGCAAGTGTCTCTGGTCCACACCCTCTCACTCACATCCCCTTGTCTCCTCATTTCTTCCCCCTACTCAGCAAAGGCAGAGAGAAGACCAAGGGAGGCAGAGATGGCGAGCACAAGTAGGTGTCCCAGGCCAGGGCAGAGCCCTTGGGGCCCAAAGGCGCCTCACCACAGGGTGACAGGGTGCGGATGTCGGGATGGCCCATCTCAGAGGGCTTAGGTGTGGGCTGTCCTGGTGGAGCCACACCAGGGGACAGCAGGGTGAGGGAGGTCTGTCCATCTGGCCATGGGAGGGTGAGGGTCACGGAGGGAGGGGGCGGGGGGGGGCGGGCAGGTGTCTGGGCCTGCTGGTTTCCACTCCCTCCTGCCTCCTTTCAGTGTCTTGACTCTTCCTCCACTTCCCTGTTCAGCTCTGCACCCACGGACCAGGCCCTTAGGCTTCCCTGTGAGGGAGGGTATGACTGAAGGCGCAGGAGCCAATGGCCGCCTCCCTCTAAGATTCAAGGCAAGGCTGGGCAGGTGGACAAACAGGGCTGGAGGCCCAAGGAGGACAGACTCCAGGCCCGGAATGGCCACAGGGGTGGCTAGAACAAGAAGCCTCCGAAAGCTAAGGGGAGAGGAGAAGATGAGAACCCTCTGGTTGTCCATGCTATCTCCATCACTCAAAAGGCCTCCTGCGGGAGGGAGAGATCAGGGGCTGTCTGCGAGAGGACAGAGGTGGGGAACCCAGGTGAGAAGGGCCGGCCACAGGGGTTTGGAAAGGCTCAAGGCCTGGGGCTGATGAGTAGGTCTCACAGAGTTCCACAAAAGCGCATGCCACCCCAAGAACTTTCTAGCATCCTGGGGAATTCACAGGAGCAGTAGTAGTCAGGGCTGACCAGCTGGAGGGGGCCTCTGGGCCACAGCCCTTTCCTAGAGATGACAAATTTGCAACCCAGAGAGGGGAAGTAACTTGCCCCAGAATAGGAGCAGAGCTAGGATAACAACACAGGGAATTTAGCTTCTGACCCACAGTTTACAATAGACCCGGGGAGTTTAGAGCACTTGACTGTACTCTAAATTTAATTTAATTCTCCGAACACGCTGATGCAAGCTGAAAAGCCAAGCATGTGGTCTTTATTTTCCAGATGGGGAAACAGCTTCAGAGATGTGAAGAGATTTACCCCAGAATGTGATACCAATTATCTAGAAACTAGTTGACATGAGGACATCATGGGGACACAAGGACTGTGCCTTTTGGGGGGTCTGAGGTGGTCAGCACGGGTATGCCTGAGACCTCTGCTTGCATCAGGATCCCGGCGGACTCATCGTCGTCCAGTGCTGTAACAAAAGCATACCGAGTTCCAATTCCCACTTGTCACACACAAGCAAAAGCATGACAAGGCGATGGCACCGTGTTGGGAAACTTGGGGCCCAGGGACCTGAAGGGTCAAGGAGTGTGTCAGGCTCTGAGCAAGGGAATGGGCCGCAGGCAGAGCTCATGCCAGCTTGGAGAGGGAGCCAGAGAGCTGAATCCGGTGGGGGCGGTTGGCGGGGATAGATGATGCAGATGCTGAGTTGGGAGTCCCTGGGCGGGAGAGGTTTCCAGGGGTCAGGACGCTTAGATGTAAAATGCCTACATAGGAGGTATGAGCAACCCGTCCCTCCCTGGGCTCTATCTGCGAGTGGCCTGCTCTAGAGCCCTGCCTGGTTTCCAGCTCCCGGGTCTGTCCCGAGCCAGACCCCCAGCCACGCAGACCGGCTGCAGCGGGGGCGCCTCGCAGCCCCACCGTAAACACGGGTCCCTAGCGCTACCCGATCCGAATCTCTCAATCTCTCACCACCTCCAGTCAACCCATGAGATAAAGTCAACTGGCACTTTTTATGCTTCTTTTAATGGGTGGGGCGGGAGGAGGATTGAAAGGGGAGGGAAATGAGATAGCCAAAATTAGAGATTATCAACAAGTTGAAACTCTTTCACCTGGGGAAGAACGGCTCTAAAATCAGTTTTAAATCTCTGAAAGGTTATCGGGCGGTAAAGCTGGCTAGTTTGGAGCTCCCCAGGGGAGAAAGAAGTGGAGTTATGTCCAAGTTGCAGTAGGAGAAATTGAAGGATGGGGACATGAAAGGACTCACGCTCCCGTAAGTCCGTGAGCTGGGGGACAGGGTGGTTTGGGGAGGCGGGAGATCTGTTGCCGCAATGCTGTTTGCTTGGATCTTACAAGGGGTTGGCCGCTGGGGTGAACTGAGGGGCCAGCTCCCTGGAGCACTGTGGACCTCGGTACACATGGGCCTCCCAAGCCTCCTGCCTCCCCCAGGGTGCACGGGACAAATTCGGAGACAGGCTCTTGAACGAAGGCTCCTCCTGTCTGCCCAGATTCGGGAAGCGATTTGAAACTAACTGAAACTGAACACACTGTGAAAACCAATTCTACAGCCTGCAACTATGAAATTGGCCGTACTTGGGGCAGGGGAACTAAAAGAAATAAACCCACCGAGGGGCACTTGGAGCACAGGAGCGCATTTGGAAAACGTGGCTGTTTCAACAACACAGAGAGCCAGAGACCTCTTTCTCTCAAGACAGGAGGTCCTCCTGATTACCCAAGGCCTGAGCTGGAGAGCCTGGGTTGTGAGGACTGAAGGCCGTCTCAGGCAGAGCCATGGGCAGCCAGGCCTGGAGTCCACGGTCAAGCACGGCAGCCCCTTAGGCACAGCTTCCAGAAGAATACACAGACCTGAATTCATGCAACACCCGGCTCACTACCTCTATTTTGGCCAATTCATTCTGAATACCAAGCCCTCCCCTGGGGTCCCGAGTGCATCCCCCAACCACGACATCCTTCTAGATCTGAGCCGTGCAGCCAGCAAAGAAGTCATCGGGTCCAGAAATGAAGAAAAGATTTTACAAATGAGCAAACTGTTAAAATCTTTTCTCTAGAGGGAAAGAGTGGTCTACACCATAGGTGCCTATCATTCTGTCTGCAGTGAATCCAGCCACAGGGAAGCCCAAATGTGACCCTGATTCCTCAGAGGGCCCGCAAAGGGCCACCTCCCTGGCTCCTGCTTCCGTTTCCCTGCAGCCTTGAACGAGGAGCCCCTTGGTTGCAAAGTAGTTTTTTTCCCACTGAGTTGATGATTGGCTTGTTTTCTTTGTCTCTTCCTCACTGCATGGAATCTTGAGTAATTGAAGAACGCAATTAGACCAAATGCAGCATTTTATTTAAAAACAAAGACCAAAATTCAGTACACCAGTGCACCAGTCACCTAGTCAACAAATTCCACATTTTGGAAATCTTAGTCTTTAACACAAGTGGATGGTCTTCAAGATTTATTTCTTCTTCTTAAATCTTCTTCGAGATTTATTTATTATGGCCTAAGATTTATTTCAAAAAGCACCTCTGCCCTTTGCCAAGAGGAGCAGGCATACTGTTGCTGGGAAGCGGTGTGACAAAAGCTGGGAGAGGCAGCTTCTGTAGCGAACTTCTGACGTGTCATCGATCAGAAGGCTCCAAAGGGCAGTGCGAGCCGGTGACGTCACGCTCTACTGCACACCGTCCAGATGAATCAAAGAGCAAGTCTAGGAGAAACGAGCCAGGTAGAGAGCCCATAGTAAGAATTCTGGAAATTACATCTACCCTATATTACATATATCCTTAATTTTTCATTAAGAGAGAAAATGGGAGTAGCACCAATGGAACTGTCCAGCCGAGATGCTTAAAATTATGCAGGGTCTGGGGAGAGGGGTTTCTCCTTTGATTGGCTTCAGGGTACAGTAGAGAATAGTAGGAGAGTATAGGTTTGGGTTTTTTTTTTAAGTCTCAATCGTTGCTTCCAAATGTATTTGTTTTAAGGAAGAAAGTGACTTTCAAAGTCAAGGGCCATCACTGCCCAAGGGAAGCCCCAGGCCCTTTACCACTTGGGTGGGTCCTCGGCACCAGCATCGGGAAGCCACAAGTCCCTGCCACTCGAACCCCCTCCAGGCTTCAGGCAGCAGGTACAGACCATGTCCCAGGATGCCGAGAAGCTGGATTCTCCAGGCAGGACCTGCTTCGGACCCAACACAGTGCTTTGACCCACCGTCTCAGACCACTTTCCCGGGAGATTTGGGGCAAGGGGAACAGGGTTGGCGGGGCAGGGGGCAGCCTGGAGGGGCAGGCGCTGAGGAGCGGGCCATGCGTGATGGCATTGTGTCGGTCCCACACAGCATGGGGTTGGGGACTCTAAGGAAGGCACAGCCCAGAAATGGCCAAGAACCATCCATGGGACCATCCAGGAGACTCCTGGGGAATCCAGAAGCGGCAGTCAGAGCAGGAAGGCTGGACAGAATGGAGGCCCAGACACTGAGACAGGAAACAGAGTGAGGGCCCATACCAGGCATGCGCCCGTCACAGGGGTCAGAGCACAGCCAGCACCCCCGCCCTTAAGGCCACCAGGCCAGCGTGAGTCAGGCAGGTTGGTCTGTTCTCACCGCCGCTCAGTTGTTCCCGATGAGCTCACTGACCTGTTCGAGGTTTTGTCACCAGCCATTAACTTTCACGGCAGTCTCTTCCAAAATGTGTGAGCTGATCATTTGTGAACGAGCCCCTTTGTAAGCAAAGCTGGGCAGTCTGTGGGGACCCAGACGGCACCCCACCTGTGGATTGTGCTGGCCCATGGTCCACACCTACCCCTACCAGCGCGGGCCCTGGAGACTCTTCACTGAAGTTCCAGATGGTCGGGATGGGATGTCCACTGACGGAGAAGGGCAACCCCACGGCGGCCGGCCTCGTAGGTGGGGCTCTGCACATCAACCCCAATCCTCGGGGCCTCAGAGTCTTTCCTTGGAAAAGCGAATGTCCTTCCCAGGATGGCTATGAAGATGGAATGAGCAAACATCTGGAAGAGCCTTTGGCCCATAGTAGGTGCTCAAGAAAAATTACATAATCTCTTGTTGGTACATATATACCTCCCCTTATTAGAAGGGGAGAAAATTCCTTTCTCTCTCGTCCATTGTGACGTCCCAGACAACACGATGCTGGCTAGTGAGGACTCATCAGTGTTACCCCAGCCTTTCTTCACCTACCTTGTGACTTTTTAGGAAACCATGGATACACTGGTGTTTTCTAAGCTGTGAGCTGGTGCACACGGAAGGGTTCTTGGCTGTGCTCTCACTGGGATGCAGACTCATAGCCCTCCACCTGTTGCCTGGGTGTAAAGAAAGCAAAGAAGAGTAAAGAAAGGCCTGATTTGGGGGAGTAAGATGGACCCCCAACCTGGGGTAGATGGGCTTGAGGGTTTTAGGCCATCCCTACAAGGACAGGAAAGGTTTTGTCCAACCTCACATTACCTGGCATAAAGAGCAGGGGGTCTTGGGAACCATAGTCAAGGCTCCACAGGGAGCTGTGGGACCCTCTGCTGTGGCTCAGAGCCGGAGCCTCCATCTCACCTCCCCCCACCCCCGGGCCTACAGGATGACAGGGCTACACCCAGGAGGAGGGAGCATGGGAAGACCAGGGAGTCAGGTATCCAGCTCGTGCAATATTGATGGGGTAATGGAATATTGCACTTTACCCCCTGCTGATCCTATCCCGGGTCCCTCCTGGCACCAGGGACCTCAGGCTCGGCTGCAGGGACATCACTGAAGGGACACTGACGGCCCTTGCCCCTTTCCCTCAGCCCCCCTGACTGCAAGGCCCTTCACCTGGGGGCACAAGGCCACAGCAAGCCAGAGGAAGAGGTAGGAACGATGGAGTCTGCCATACGTTCCTGGGGGTTGATCAAAAGGGGTGACTCCACAGTGAGTGGGGACAGGCAGAAGGGGTGGAAATCAGCCCAAAGACAGATGGGAAAGGGCCCATCTCCTCCTTCCCACTGGGGACGGAGGAGATTCCGAGGGCGTGGAGAGGTCGGGAAAGACAAGGCAGGCTTTGAGCACCAGGGTCATTTGCTAGTTTCAGCCACATCTCCCACCTCCTCCTTGGCCTCTGCCCCTCTGATCCTGCTCCTGTCCCTCTGTCCTGCTGCTTGGGCTCAGGTGTCTGGCTTTCTTTCCAACCAGCTGAGGCGGGATGCACGGACAGGGAGGATGAGCTTGGAGGCATGGTGGAGCTCGGAGGTCTCTGACTGGAGGGAGGGTGCGGAGATCAGCCCAGTTCCCCCAGGGCGAGGGGCTCCAGTTAAGAGTGTTCTTTCCAGCTGAAGGTCCCCTTCTCTGACCGCTGCGCCCTGCAGTTATTAGCAGATAACTAATTCTGCTCAAGGGTGTGAAGGCACAGGGAAAGAGGAGGTGGTGGGGTCTCCTCTGCCCTAATTCTCCCTCCTGGCTCCCGCTTTAGAAAGTCTGGCCCCCCACGATATCTCGGGACCAGCCCATGAGGGGCTGGAGAAAGCAGCTCCTTTCCCTTATGTGTTCTTTCTCGGGTTTTGCTCTCCTGTGTGTGTTTGTCTTCCTCCTGGCGTCCATCTCCCTCCACCTTGTTCCGGCGCCCACCTCACAGAGCGGGGAGAAGTGTGTTCTCAGCCATGAAGCTCGGCAAGAACCGGCCCCACAAAGAGGAACTCCAAAGACAAGGTAGGGAAACCCGCCCCAGCCCGGCCACGCCCGGGGCCAACTCTCTGCACCTGACAGAGACCAAACCCCTACCCTCCGCGGGCAGCGCCCCGACAGGCTCTCCTGCGATTGGCCGGCGATGCCACCTGGGCGGGCCCTAGACTCCCATTGGCTGCTGGCAGAGCCGGGTCCAGAAGGTGGTGTTCAGGAAGGGGGTGCTCCTACCGCTGAGGGTGGGAAGGGCATCTCCTCTGGTCTCCAAGTGAGCAGAACCCTCTGTCTGATGGGTCTGTTTTTGAAAGGCTCCTCCTGCCCTCTCTGCTTCCCCCCCCCCTTTTCTTCCCTGCACACAGAAGCCTAGAGATTGTTCATTAGAGAAGGGAATAACAAAAAACGAAAGCGGTGGGGCAAGTTACCTATTCTGGGGGAAAATTAGCAACCCAAGACTGCTTACTCAGTGGCAGGACCCACTGCCCTGCCTTTCCCCAAGCCTTCTCAGCAGGCTGCAGAGAACGCCCCGGGGCGGGGGGTAGGGGGGTGGGGAACGAGAGGCAGGATGGGGCCTGGGTGGCAGGAGTGGCCTGTGGCCCTGGTTCCCCGCGGAGCCTCAGCCTGGGGGGAGGGCAAGACAGCTGTTTGAAAGGAGGCAGGGAGGCCGGGCAGGCAACAGGGGAGAACTAGATTGGATAAGGGAGCTGTATGTAGCTTTCCGACCCAGGTCTGCGGACACACGTCCTCCTGCGGGGCTCCCGTCTTCCTGCCTCAGCATCCCCTGTGTGGTCCACTGGCGCCATCTCTCTCCTTCCTGCCCCCGTGCCAATTCTAGGTGTGCCCTTCCTTCCCCTTAGAGTGGAGTTTCTCAGGACAATCAATTCTTCATCCCATTGGACTCATATACATCAGTGCAGGGTTAGGTTCCAAATTCATCATCAGCGCTTTTACCTGGGTGAATTACTTCCTAAGCCTCAGTTTCCCAATCCGTGACATGAGAATCGTGCCCGTCTTGCCTGGACATGGATGTGAGGACAGGGGATACATGTACAAAGAGCCTGGCACACAGAGGCCACTCAGTAAATGGTAGAATCGCTGTTGTTCGAAAGGTGTGTGAGTATGGATTCCTCCCTCGCTTCTTCTTCAGGGGCGTTCCGTGCTCGCCTAAGTAATATACCATCAAACTGAAAAAGACTTGGGGCGCCTGGCTGGCTCAGTGAGTAGGGCAAGCGCACAGTTCTTGATCTTGGGGTCGTGAGTTTGAGCCCCACGTTGGGCATAGACATTGCTTAAAGGAATAAACTTAAAAATAATCTTTAAAGGGATGCCTGGGTGGCATAGTTGGTTGAGCAGCTGACTCTTGATTTCAGCTCAGGTCATGGTCTCAGGGTCCTGGGATCGAGTCCCACGTCGGGCTCCACACTCCTTGGAGTTGGCTTGAGATTCTTACTCTCTGCACCTCTCTCTCTCTCCCTTTCTAAAATAAATAAATAAATAAATAAATATATTTTTAAGATCATTTTTAAAATTATAATTAAAAAAACAACACGCGTTACAATATCATTTAAAATCAAAGATCCAGATTAGGTAGGAAACCTTGCAGATACCCAGGCCATACCATTCTAAGCAGATGCTACCAAGTAAATCCCCCAAATTGGCTGTTAGTTTCCTGGATGCCAAAGAAAAAGGGAAAGACAGTCTCCATCCCACCGTCCAGTCCACCTCAATGGCCTTTCTTCTTCGGCAGATGAACCGGCTGTGCTGGAGATGGAGGACCTTGACCGCTTGGCCATTCGGCTGGGGGATGGACTGGACCCCGACTCTGTGTCTCTAGCCTCTGTCACAGCTCTCACCACCAATGTGTCCAACAAGCGGTGAGTATGCAGGAGACCTTCAGCCCAAACTGCCCTTGCCCCTTCTGGGGTGGGAAGAATCAGCCACCCCCCACACCAGCTTCTTCCTAACCCTGACCCTTTCTTCTTTTCCTGGAAGTCTCTCACACCTTCGTCCCTACAAAGGCAGGAGCCTATTTCCAGGTCACTGAACACCTCCAAGCCAAGGGAAATCAGGGAGTTGCCCAGCCCACATCAGAAGCTGTTGACCTAGTATCTCTGTCTCTGTCACTTGTGCCATTAGCTGGTCCTCTCTATTGAGACCTCTGCAAACAACTAATCCCCATTCTGTTTGACAGTCCTGGAGGGTTTGAAGACTATGATTCTGTCCTTCTGCCCTCTGCCAGGGTCCAACCACTGATAGTGCCCGCCTCCTCCCCTACAAGCAGTCCCTTACACCGGGCCTGACTGTACTTTCTCCTTCTCAGGTCCAAGCCAGACATTAAGATGGAGCCATGTGCTGGGCGGCCCATGGATTTCCAGGTCGGTGGAGCATCTCGAGGCTGCATACCTTGTAGACGCTACTTGAGTGGGGAGTTCTGACCAGATGTGCATTATAGACTCTGAGGTTGCATGGATCTGAGGGTCATAGAGAACCACAAGCTGAATGTAAGTTCCCAAAGTAAGCTTGTTTCTGGGAGACAATCATAAAAGTATCATGACTAAAGAGGCACAAGCTTAAAGAGGAACTTGAGAACGCTGCTTATGCTGGGCAAAGCCCTCCCAGGATTTCATTCGTGTCCAACCTTGGACTTCATAAAGTCAGAGGGACCTGGAAAAACCATAAAAAGACCACGAAGCACCACGACATATATATTGGAATATATATATATATATATATATATATATATATATATATATAAAATAAGAGCCTCTGAAGAGAGGGTTTTTTTTTTTTGGTGTGCTGTTTTAAATTATTGTTTTCTATTATTTAATGCCAGAAGAAATGTCAATCCTGGTTGTCCATTGATGAGAGAATGTAGGTGTTTTTTTTTTCTTTTTCTTCTCTGTGTTTTTTCAAATTAACACTTATTTTTTCTGTCTGTGTGTTTCTAAAACCGGAGACGAACTGGCTGTGATGGGGAGAGATTTGAAGACGTTGAATTGTTAATGTGCTCACAGGGCAGGCAGGATGGGTCATGAGCATGGCTGGTAGCTGCTGAGAGAGGGCCACACAGGGCGACTGAACCCCAGTGCAGCCTCCCAAGCCTGGGGGCCTGGTCCTGAGCCTTGCAGGGCCGCATCCCGATTTTGTCTCTTCTGGCAGAGTCTATCAGAGCCTGAGAGACTGAGTTCCACTAACCCAACCCACAATAGACTAAGCTGAAAGCACCTAGTACTTATTTATAAACTGGAAGCAGGAAGGCCCACGGACCACCCATTGCTCTAGACCTTCCCTTAGGGTCTAACGAGACCCAACTTCAGGTCAGAAGACTCTGGGCATTCCTAGGACTGAGTACACTCACTGGTCAGAGGAAACAGAGCCTTCAGGAGAGGCCACTTGGCTACCACTGTATCCGAACCTGGGCCCAGAATCAGTGAGCCTCCTCTCCCAGGTTAGAGCTACATCTTTTTTTTTTTTTCTTTTTAATTTGAGAGAGAGAGAGAGAGAAAGCATGCCCATGTGACCATGAGCAGGGGGAGGGTCAGAGGGAGAAGCAGACTCTCTGCTGAGCAGGGACTCAAATGTGGGGTTCGATCCCAGGACTCTGGGATCATGACCTGAGCCAAAGGCAGATGCTTAACCCACGGAGCCACCCAGGTGCCCCCACAGCTGTATCTTTGATACTCACTTCCCAGACTGTACACACCACCCCATCGTTAAGGACGGCCCCACCCCTCCTCCCTCAGGTGACGGTACCAAGAACTTGGAGGCATCTTTCTTTGTATCCGTTCATCGGGTCATGTTTTCTCAAGGAGATTCCTTGTCTCCCTTAATCCTTGGTTCAGTTCGTTTTCACCCAGCTGGCGGCCATCTTCCCAGGTGCTGGAAAATAAGCCCCAGGCAGTGGTTTTAAACAGCTTCAAGCCGTTGGGCTCCTGGGAGATCTGGGAATGTCGCTCCCTCCCGTCTCTGCCACAACCCAAACACAGAATATCTGAAGACTTTTCCAGGGGCCTGGGCTCAGGGCTTTGCTCCTGTTTTCTGAGAATAGGAAAATTCCAGAGAACAAAGACCTGCTTGTCTGTGTTTTCAGATGTGTCACCAGCCTGCCACATCGAGGAACATAGAAAATGGAGCCATTATTGATCCTATTAACATAGCTTACGTTCTTTTTTTTTTTTTTTTTAAGATTTTTATTTATTTGACACACAGAGAAGAAATCACAAGTAGGCAGAGAGGCAGGCAGAGAGATGGGGGGGAAAGCAGGTTCTCTGCTCAGCAGAGAGCCTGATGCGGGACTCGATCCTAGGACTCTGAGATCATGACCTGAGCTGAAGGCAGAGGCTTAACCCACTGAGCCCCCCAGGCGCCCACATTCTTGAAGGCTTGCTATGAGCCAGGCACAATCCTGCAAGCTGTGTGTGTGTTTTCCATTTAAGTTAATATAATCCTTACAAACATCCAAATATAGGTATTCCTCCCCTTCCTAGGTGAGAAACCGAGGCACAAGGAGGGTGAGGAGCTTTCCCCAGGTCACACAGTTATTCAAAGGTAAAGCCAGGGTTCAAATCCAAGGGCGTCCAACCGAAGCAGTCAGAGTGACTAATTTCTCTCTAACTGAGCCTTTTGGATGGTCACCCCCTCTGGTCCGCGTTCATCTTTAGCTTACTACCTACTGCTTTTTTTTTTTTTTAAAGATTTTATTTATTTGACAGAAATCACAATTAGGCAGAGAGGCAGGCAGAGAGAGAGGGGAGGAAGCAGGCTCCCAGCTGAACAGAGAGCCTGATGCGGGGCTCAATCCCAGGATCCCGGGATCATGACCTGAGCCGAAGGCAGAGGCTTTAATCCACTGAGTCACCCAAGTGTCCCCCTACTGCTTATTTTTAAAGCTCTTTCCAACTGCTTCCTGACAGAGACTTTAATTAAGTGGACCACACTTTCTCCCTCCAAAGGCTTTGCAGACATTCTGAATTGAACAGAACAGTTGTTGTATTTAACCTGGTAACACAGTATTGTCTGACAAGTTCATTCCCATCTCAATTACAATTATGAACACGGTTTGAGAGAGAGCTCTGAGAATGCAAGTGTGGATTTATCCTTGCTTCCAATAAATACAATGTAGGAAGCAAGAAAACAGCAAAGGAACGTCCCTCTCGAGAGAGCTTAGCTTCACCCATTTAGAAAGACCTCTGAAAGCGCACCCAGCTGGTGGGAGGAGATGTGGAGGGACCCTGAGGGCTCAGAACTGCCCAGAGGCCATGGGGTGCCCATCTCCTTTGTTTCCACTGGCTAGAATGTATGTCATGTGCAAACCCTTTCCTGGTTATTGGCATCTTGAAGGCGAGAAGCCACAATGCCATCCCAGTGAATCTGCAGCTTCCCCATCAGAGTGAGCAAAGGTCAGCACCTGGCAGAGAGGTTCTTGTTGGGTCATGGAATGCTGAGTGCGTTCCCTGCCCTCTCTTCTGGGCACCAAGATCCCATACATTTTCGCCTCCATGTCATCTCGTGACATTGACCATGGACCCCAGCCTCGAAGGCGATATTGCACCCTCTTCCTAGCTGGTCTCCCTGCCCTCGTAGCGCCTCCTCCATTCCAACCTCTGTGCCACCACTGGAGTGATCTTCTCAAAATGCAGATCCAGTCCTTCCACATCTTGGCCACCCGGAGGTGAGGAAAGGTAAAGGGTGTTGCAGAAGGGCAGCGCCGATGCGCCTGTCCCCTGCCGTCTCCAGCTCCCCGCCACTGTTCCTGCAGCATGATCAGAGCCCACGGAAGCGTGTCACAGAGCACCATGGCTCTCAGGTTCTCCCAGGACAGAGGTGCAGGTTTACACTCCGCCTTGTTCCTTGCCATGGTTTTCATGAAATCACCTGGGGATTAGGTCCCTCATCTTGGAAGAGGAGGACTGAATAGGTCATTACCCAAAGAGTCTCCCGGGTCCGCTGCTTGGTCGGTTCCGTTGTGGGTCTATTTGCTTCCCCATCTTCCACCCTGGAAAAATCAAGTCCTCTGCTGATGAGAGAATGGAAGGAAAGGATGGCCAGTCCTCTCCCTCAAAATTTGTCTTATCTTACTTCTTTTTTTTTTTTTTTTAGATTTATTTATTTACTTGAGGGTAGGGAGGGGCAGAGGGAGAAAGCGAGAATCTCAAGCAGACTTCCCACTGAGCAGGAGCAGGACGTGGGGCTCGATCCCACGACCCTGAGATCATGATCTGAGCCAAAATCAAAAGTTGGACGCTCAACCGGTTGAGCCACCCAGCCACCCCTGGTTTGAAATTTGTTTGAAATTTCAAGACCAAGTGATATAGCCCCTCCATATAGCCCCAGGTGGGGGTGGGGAAGCAGCAGGAATGACATTCTCCTCCCCCACCAACACCATGCAATGACCCCAGAGGCTCACGTTCAGGGTTTCCCCCGGGGTCGCCCTTCAGCCAGCAAAGAGCACCCTCTGGAGGCTTTCTCTCCCCCCCACCTTTCAACCCTCTGTCCTCCTCCTATACCCACCCTTTGGGTCCTGAAAGGGAGTAGGGGGCAAAAACGCTAGCCTCATGGCTGGGTCTCTGGATAAAAAAAAACATAAAAACTAACCAACTGCTCACATTTGGAAGGTTAATCTCTTGATGTCACATCTTATTTCTTATTAGGCCCAAACTGTGTATGTCTACTTCCCAAGTCTTGAGTTACAGAGTCTTTCCTTCTTTCTTTTTTTAATGGAGGAGAGGGGATGGGTTAGTTGTGGGGAAAACATAATGAGATTTTTTTTTAAGTCTTTGGCATTAAAAGTTTCATAGAGGTTAAAACTCTATGAACTGCTGTGCAAGAATATTCTGGAAGGACTTTTAGTGTCTGCTTACTCTCTTCACAGTCAACTTCTCAGAACTAAGTTAATTAGCTCTATTTCCTTTTTAGCGCCCTGAAGAATCGGTGATCATTAAACGTTTTCAGAACTCTGGATGCTGAGCTTCATTCCCTTTGGCATTTCAAGTTCCAAATAGAAATCCTTGCTTTCATAGTTCAAGTGTTACTTCAATTAGTGAATGTTCGGTTTCCAGTTCTATATACTTTCTTGGCAATGTTCTCATTGGTCCCAAAATTTCTATTTTTCTTAACATCATTAGTTTTGATGTGCAGATTTCTTGGGCTTCAGAAAATTTACAAGACTTTGATGGACACAGGGGAGGATAATTTCCATGGTTATTCTTTTTTTTATGAAAAGGGAAAATAATTTTCTGGAGTAAAATCGTATTTAGAAGTTGCATCAAAGCACAGCGATTAAAATACCAAATCTGCTAGATGGGAAGCATAAAAGCAACCCCCACAGTTTCATTAGAAGAATTAGCTAAGGTAAATGCTAACACTAGCTTAGCACAGGCTATTTTGTTAAAATGCAAGTGTGAGAGAGACAAATGGAACAATCATAAGCATCTATAGGACCCTACCTACTTTGGAGACTCTGCGAAGTCATTTATCACAAGAGCTCACATTTTCTAGAACTTTCTATGGTTTATGAAGCACCTTGACACACATGACCTCATTTAACCTTCACATAACTTACGGATAGGTGGTGTTTCCAAATCTAGCTCAGTGGGCCTACGTGGTGGCCTCCTCTCACACCTGGTCATGTATAAGTTCTGGGGTTCATTGCCACCCCAGCTGGCCCAAATCTGTGCTTCTTTCCATTTTTGTCATGGCCACCCCAATGGGGACCAGCACCTCTAAATCCAAAGCAAGAGCTGATTGCTTAAAATGAAGGTTCAAGAGGGGCACCTGGGTGGTGCAGTCGGCTAAACGTCTGACTCTTGGTTTTGGCTTGGGTTGTGATCTCAGGGTCATGAAATCCAGCCCGGGTGTCACCAGGCTCTGTGCTCAGCAGGGAGTCTACTTGGGACTCTGTCTCCCTCTCTCTGCCCTTCCCTACCTCTCTCTCTCTCTCTCAAATAAACAAATCTTGAAAGGGAAGGTTCAGAAAAGGTATGCACACATACCACCCCTCCCCTACCCCATATATATACACAAACATTTGTTAGATGTACGAACTACTGGAAAATGGCTTCCCAGCATAGAAGTAAGACTCCAGGGGGCTAGACCCCCCCCAAAAAAGACACAGAGCACACAAAACACACAGCATCAAGTCAGCTCCCCCAACAAAGAAATTAAACAAAAGGGGGAAACCAGGAATGTGGAAAGGGGGTCAAATTCCAGAAACAGAGAGTTCTCAGAGGCCCCCAGTCTTAAAAAGAGAGATGCTAGAGCAGGAAATTTCTTGCACGTTAATGAAGACATAGAAAGCTTAATTCTTGAGTGCATGAAACCCGGGAAGTGGTTTGTAGCCCTCTACTAGGCAGAGCCAGGGAGGCTGGGGGAGTCCTAAAAATACTGATGCCTGGCCCCACCTGCCCGAGGTTGGACAGGTTTGGTCTGGAGTTTGGCAGGGACACCAGCTTGTTAACCAGCGCCCTCCTCCCTGCTGATAATTCTAGAACACAAGCAGAGGTGATCCAGCCCAGGCCCTTCCTTTATAGAGGAAGACACAGGGGCTTAGTGGGGAAAGAGCCCCGGATCCAAGCGCTCACACTGGAACCCAAGCCCCATATTGGGTCCCTGCTCCTGGGCTCGGCTCCAGGAGGGCCAGCTACCCAGCTCACCGGGCTCACCTCTGGCTCCCCTCTCCTGCCCGCAGGTCAGCATCACCGTGATCGAGGCCCGGCAGCTGGTGGGCTTGAACATGGACCCCGTAGTGTGCGTGGAGGTGGGTGATGACAAGAAGTGCACGTCCATGAAGGAGTCCACTAACTGCCCCTACTACAATGAGGTCAGTACCTTGTGGCCTTACATGTGGAAAGGGACTTCCTACATGTGGTGGGAGGCGGGGCTCCAGGCCACCCGAGACCCATGGGAGCAGCGGGAGTCAAGGGGCACAAAAGGCTCCCAGCAGGGCTGACCTTGGCCCACGCTGTTACAGCCCCCAGCACACAGATATGCCTTGCCGTGTCCTCCGAAGTCTAGATGACCCCCTGACAGTGTCCTGGCCGGAGGCCACCCTTTGAAACAAACCTCCAGCGCTGTCTGTGGGTGAACCCCGTGGGGCTTGGCCAGAGCCCTCTGGGGCAGTGACACCATTCAGGAGCAGTCCCTGTGAGCCAGCCTCTCCTGTAAATGCTGCAGGTGTGTCCCCTCATCCGGCCTCCACAAAAGTCGGAGGTTGTTGCCCTCAATCCCATGTGACACAAAGGGATACTGAAGCTCTTGGAGAAAGTCCTTGCCCGGGCGCTAAGGGCCAGAGTCGGGTTCCACGCGCTCACCTTCTCCCTGGGCTGCCTCCATGCTGCCTAAACCTCTTCGGGGATCCTTCCAGAGCACTGGCCTTAGGGTATGAGAGAAAAAGTCTGGTTCCTGCTCCTGTTCTTTGCAGCCATCTGAGGCCACACTGAGGTCAAAGGACCTCAGAGACCTTCTAATTCAATCTCCCCATCTTACGGAGGAGGAGACTGAGGCCTCAGTGGGAAGGGCTTTGCCCAAGAGCACAGAGAGCGCTGTTGACGAAGCAGGACCCAGCCTGTCAGCCTCAGCCCAGGACTCCCTCTGCCCTCTCGGATGGCCACCGCTGACACAATAGCCTGAATCTGGACTCCAGCAGGGAATAGACCTAATCAGCTCTGGTGGGAGATGCCCATGTGATCTTCAGATGCCCGAGTGTAGGTCAGAGGGACACAGAAACGTGGGGGCTCTAGCCCTCCTTCTCCTGGAGGGACATCCAGTCGGCCTTGCCTGGCGGCTCCAAGAAGTGGGGGTGCCAGGCTGGCCCAAGTGAGGCATCTGTGTCCCGGGTCTCCATGTCTGTGCTGAGGCGTGGTGAGAGCTGAGGGTCCCCCCTCAACTTGGCAGGGAGCTCCCCAGCCATGCATCTTCAGGAAGGAAGACTGGACACACTTCTGTCTCCCACGGGGACCCAGGCCAGACCTGCTACCACAGGTGGGCCTGGTTCTCACAGCTGGTTGCCCACAGGCCCACAGGGCTGGGACATCCGTGCTCAGAAACACCTTCCCCCATCTCCTGGCCCCATGTGGCCACTTTCCCAGGAGTCAGGAAATTCAGCCTCCACATCTCTGACCTCACATCATGGTGCATGCCTGGCCGGCAAAGCCTCCAGCCTAGCTAAGAGTCTGCTTTCCCTTAATGGATCTGGAGACATGTGCCCATGGCCTTCCGCGGTTATTTGATAGCAGCAGAGCCACGTTTGGCTGACTCAAGGGCTCACCTTGCACCAATCCCAGTGCACCTCGTGTTTTGTTCAAATTGCCTCCTCCTTCGAAAGGAAACAGAGCCGCTCTCCGCATGCCATTTCCCCAGCAAACTCCTACTCACTCTCCAGAGCCCAGGCCCAAGGTCCTTGCCCCTGAGCAGCTCTATCGGCACTCTCTGGGTCAGGGGTTGATGCGTTTCTTTCTCTGGGACAGTAACGTCCCTGAACTGTGGTTGGTCCTTCCTGTTTCTGTTCCTGGTGGACCAAAAGCTCCCCGTCCCCTCTGTCACTGTGGCCCGGCCCAGAACCTGGTTTGTGCCTGAAGGGGTTGTGTAGCACTTTGCTGAATGGATACTCACCCAAAGGAAGAAACAAACATTTGCTCAGCATGTGCGGCACTTTGACCCCGTGCCTGGCAACATGGGGACCACAGAGGTGACAGTCTCTCCCCTGGCAGGCCACGCCTACTTCCAGCCTAAAAACCACTTTCCAGTTTCCACTGAGACTTTCCACTAAGAAACCACTTTCCACTAAGACTATCCCTTCCATTCACATGAATCTTCAATCTGTTCCTGATTCTAGTTTTGTTCTTTCTCACAAATCCAAGTAGCTCTGATTCGTTGAATTTCTGTTTCCTCCAAACCAATGTTTCTCACTCAGCACTAGGGACGTTTTGGTGTCGGGGATTGTCCTATGAAGTGTGGGACATTGGGCAGCATCCCTTCTACCCACTCGATGGCGGTAGCAACCCCACCCGGTTGTAGCAACCAAAAATGTTTCCAGATGTTGCCAGATGTCCCGCTGGGGTTAGAATTTACCTCACTGAGAACAACCACTTGAAACTATCTTCCCACGATTCCTCTGGTCCCAAAGTGGGGCTTTCCTTTTGCTTCTTGTCCTGTGCCACGTTCCTCTTCATTGAAAAATACCTGTGGTCCCAGGGCTGTGCTGCTTCTGGCTAATTCTCTGAGTTAGCAGGAACTTTCCTTCTTTGACTCGACTAAACACAATAGAGGGAGATGAGAACAATAACATGACTTAGCAGACTTCTAAGTGGTTAGAAAAGGGACGTCTGCTCAGGACACACAAGGAATATGCCCACAGACACCTCAGAGGCTGCAGAATTCTGGCTCTCACTTAGCTAGCTCACTCTCCCAGGGCGGACGCAGTCAGAGGCAGCTGGCCTGGCCTTTGCCTCCTGCCTGGCTCCAGACCAGTCTTCTTGTGAAGGGAGGCTCACAACCATTGCCCTCCCCTTATAACCTGACCGGTCAAGTCCAGGTCAAGAGCCCATTCCATGGTTGCATCTGGTCCTGGCCACCGGTGCCTTCCTTCTGCTGCAACCACCTCTCTCCCTGGCCCTGGATCCTTCTCTTCCTTCTTCCCAAAGGGTCTGGCATCACCCATCCACTCAAAACCCCCAACTCTGCCTTTGCTTTTCCTTTGGCTCTTCTTTGCCTATAAGGTGTTCTACTCAGGCGTATTCTCTCTGAGTCCAATGATGGAAAGCTGCATATGCTCAGGGTCAGGAACCAGGAGTCTCTCTGCCCGTCTGTCCCCCGTCCGTCCCTTCTAGCCACACCCCTTCCTGACCTCCCACTCACCCTCCAACTCCGTGAGCTGTCCCCACTGCCTCTCCTCCCAAGTACCCCCCAGTCTCCACCCCCAGCTCCACAGAAACCGCCCTCTGGGTCATCAAGGACCACACTGTCCCCAAGTACAAGTCCCTGTCACCCTTCTATCTGGACTGCCCAGCTTTTTCTGTTGTCTTGACGCCCCCTCCCCTGAGGGCCTCTCTGCTGCCCTCCCCTCCTGCCATCCCGTCCCTCACGGCCCTACCTGACACGTGCCCTGTGCCCTCTGCTGAAATGTCACCTGCGTGACTAGATCTCCACCCATCTCTCCAGAGCTTTGGTGCCCCCCAACCAGTGCCACCTGACACGTCGTGGCCACATGCAGCAGTTGCCATGTATAGGGCCCCCGACCACGTGCACTTATGGCTTTAACGCTTGACCGGGGTCAGCTCACTCAGACTTCACCACCATGCCTCCCACACCCCTTTGGATGGTGCCCCTGGAGCAGTTCAACATGGCAGCCTCGAGTGTTGTCCCCACATCACAGGGCGGTAAACTGAGGCCCGGGAAGGAAGTGATTGGCCTAACAGGAAGAGCCCAGCTGTCTGCTCTAAAGACAGCACTTTTTAAAAAGATTTTGTTTATTTTGAGAGAGAGAGAGTGAGAAAGAGAGAACACAAGCAGAGGGGAAGGGAGGGGCAGAGGGAGAGGGAGAAGCAGGCTCCCCACTGAGCAGGGAGCCCGATGTGGGGCTCGATCCCAGAACCCTAGGATTATGACCTGAGCAGAAGGCAAAAGTTTAACTGATGGAGCCACCCAGTCACCCTAAAGGCAGCACTTTGACCCACAATGCTCCAGTGTGAGTCTCCAGCAGCCGGGAACACGCTCTCCTCAGACATTGGCCCTAAGCATGTTGGCAACACTTCTTCCTTGTCTCTGTCCACAAATTCACCAAAGCCATGGTCCTTGTGTGACTGTGCCCTGCCCTCGTTCCTGGCACCTGCACACCGAGGCCTGGAGAGATGGGGCCAGGGGACAGCGGCAGCTCCCATCTCCAGGGGCCCGGTCACACTCGGAGCATTTTCCATTTCTGGCAAATGAAGTCCTTTGCACCTTCAACATCTCTGAAGCTGGGACACATCAGGCCTGGAGCAGCGTGGTTAAAGGCAATGTCTGTGTTGCCTGTACAATGGCGCCATACGTTATGGTGTCTCGTACGGTCTCACCCAGCCTCATAACAAGACTCCGAGGCGGGTGTCATACCCCATCTTACAGCTTGGGAAACAGAGCGGACCATGTGCTTCCCAAAGCCACATGACTCCCGCCTGCCACAGAGTCAGGGGGACTGATAGTTGCCACTGCTACTCCTCTGACCTTCGGGGCTCAGGGGAGATGGCCGGGATGCAGACAGGCACTGGCAGGAGAGAGGGGCCTGTCACTGTCCCAGGTCGCTGGATGCTATTAGCTGAATGATGGCAGGTTTGGGTCTTTTCTCTTTCCAGTACTTCGTCTTCGACTTCCACGTTTCTCCTGACGTCATGTTCGACAAGATTATCAAGATCTCGGTGAGTGTAGCTCAAGCTGCTCTTTGGTGTAGACTTGAAAAGGTCATCCCTCTGGATGGACCAACCATTAGAAGGCAGCCCCATGTCCAGCCACACAGCTGGCAAGTACAGCACGGGCTGGTTTGGGCCCCTCTCGCCTGTTTAACCAGGTGTCTCTGCACAGTGTGCAACCTACTCACCCGTGCCTGGCAGCCAGCAGAAATGAGGGCAAGAGGGGTTAATGCTGAACCTCAGCAAGCCATTCCTGCCCTACTGAATGCCCTCCTGCTTCACCGAATAGCTCCATTCCCCAGAAAGACAGGTGGTGCCACTGTCAGACCACCCCACCCCCTCCCCCATGGAAAGCCTCTGCCCTACCTGGCCTGACTGGGGACTGGTGGTTCTGCCTGGAAGGTGATCCACTCCAAGAACCTGCTGCGCAGTGGCACCCTAGTGGGGTCCTTCAAAATGGATGTGGGAACCGTGTACTCTCAGCCTGGTGAGTAGCTGTGCGACCCGGTCAGCTTCAGTGGCCACAGCTCAGCGACGGTGGCCCAAGCCATCCTTCCCACCCTGGTGGTCCCTGGGCCTGGTCTGGCTGGGACTATAAACTCAGTGTGAGGCCGTCAAGGGCATGGAGGGATGGGTATCACGTCTGCACGCGGAGGCATTGATGACCTGTGCTCAGGCCGTTGGAGTCCCAGGAGCCTGGCAAGGTGTAGGGGGTTTCACCCCCTTTTACACTTGAGGGACGTGGGCTCAGAGAAGTGTTGGGGCTCCACTGTCACCCAGATGGTGTGGGGAGAAATCAGGCTGCGTGACTCTAGGGCACAGAGTGTGGCAACTCCCTCCACAGAGGGAGGCCGGGTTCACGAACCGTCCGTCGAGGGCCCCAGGCCCCCCAAGAATGGCGTGTGGGGCTGCGGCTGACTCGCAGCAATGTGGGTCCCCATGGGCCAACCCTGGATGCGGCTGGCAAGGGAACCCCAGTGGAATTCCCAGAGGGTTTGTGAGGCCCAGGCCAGGCCAAGGGGGACTCACGTCACGTCTCTGAAGTGAACCCACCACTCAGGACGCAGTAATGGTTCCATCAGGCATTTTGACAGTGACCATCCCATTTCACCCGGCGTCACGTTTGACCCTCACAGAACAGTGAGGCGGAGGCACTGGGGTTCCTCCCCATTGTACAGATGAGATAAATGAAGCCAAGAGAAGTTAAGTAGCTTGGAAGGGCCACCAAACTATTAGGTTGAACAAGTCGATGATTTCTTACGGTTCGACTTCACAGACACTTGGCTGGTGCACACTCTGTACTTAGACTAGGGAATCGAATCCAAAGCCAGGATTGTACGCATAATCACCACAAAATCATAGGACATTCAAGCCACCAGAGAGCTCAAAACACTAGTCAGGTGTCTCTGTATGACAAAGAGGCCCAGGGTTACGAAGAGACTTGCCCAGGGCCCATGGGAGTAGAACCTGGTCTCCCAACTCCCAGGCCAGCACCTTTCCCACTGCCACACCCACACACACACACACGCACACACACACTCACGTTGTCATCCTCAGCAGAGGGGGGCCCTAGCCACCATGAGTGTCTTCGAGAGGGGGGAGAGAGTGATCCGGCCCTTCCTGGGAAGCAGACCCAGCTGCAGGCCGTGGGCTGGAGTCGCACGGGTATCCCAGAGCAGGTGTTCCAGCCCAGGCCGAGCCCCCCACCCCCAAGACTGGCAGCAGGGGTTCGGAGAGACAGCAAGGAGCCTGATGTGGACCCCTGGGCTTCTCGACGGTGGAGTCCTGGAGAGGAGACCACCGCCACTGAGGAAGCACACATGCCGTGCCCCCAGGCCTAACGCTTACCAGCCCCTGCAGGCACCATCACTCCATCTCACGAGAAGGAAGCAGGCCAAGCGAGCTTACACAGCTGGTCCAGGAAAAGGAATCGCATGTAAACCCGGGTCCAGGCGGACCCAGATTCCAGGCTCTCCGCTGGGCTAACCTACCACCAGATTTTCTGCTGCTTCTGAATCTGTTCCTGGGCCTGGTCCCCTTCCTGGGAACCTGAGATCACACAGCCCCTTCCGTTAGGGCACTGAGGTCTTCAATCAGATGGTCTCTGGTTTGGCCTGACTCTCCTGATGAGCCCCTGGTTGCTGACCCAGCCAGGGCGTCACTGGAAGCAAGCTAGCCAGGGACACAGAACTCGTGGGTGACGCCGAGAGTCTCTGGTAGTTCGATATCTTGTGGAGCTGGGAGGGTTTCCTCGGGGACCGGGGCCTGCTCCTCACCCTGTCGGGACCATGTCTCCACCATCAGAGGCAGCAGCAGGACCCTGCTCACTCACTAATTCTCCCTACTGGAGGTAAGGGGGGAGAGGGGGGTCATCTAAGGCCACAACCCCCCTCTGGTAGATCATAGAGGAGTTCCTGGGCACTAGCCACTGCCCCAGCCCGACCAGCCTTCCCTGGCAGGTGTCTGAGAAGTTTGGAAGGGGTGGGGGAGAGGAAGGAGGCCCTTCCAAGCTCAAAGAGCAGCAGCCCTAAAGGCAGGAGGGCCTTGGCAGGGACTCCGGTGGTTCCAAGTGGAGTCAGCAGCTGGACCCAGCCGGAGCACAGGGGCGGGGTGGGACGAGAGGAGTGAGCCGGGCAGAGCGGAATCAGGAGGCCTCACAGACCCCACTAAGGTCTGGGGTCTGTACCCCACACACTCACGAGCTGCAGACGTTTGAAAGGAGGAGTGAGGGCGGGGGAGCCTCTCCGAGGGTTCTGCGGAGCTACTGTGTGCAGGTTGTCCGCAGGGGTGGGGGCAGGACGGCTGCGGGCAGAGACACCAGTTTAAAGGGTTCTCGCTTCAAAGTCACACCGCACACCCGGATGCAGGACCTTTCCCCAGCTGTTCGCCCTCTGGGGGCCTCTGTCTCCTCCCGGCTGTTCTGGGGATCGGGGCCCAAAAGGCTCCTCAGCCCCGAAAGCCTGCCCTGGGATGGCAGGTGCAGTCTGCCCTCGTCACCCCTGCAGAGCACCAGTTCCACCACAAGTGGGCCATCCTGTCAGACCCCGACGACATCTCCGCTGGGCTGAAGGGCTATGTGAAGTGTGACGTCGCCGTGGTGGGCAAGGGGGACAACATCAAGACACCCCACAAGGCCAACGAGACAGATGACGATGACATTGAGGGGTGAGGCTCCCATCTGCCCCCAGCCCTGGAGACCTGACCCAGCCCTCCCTTCCCCCACAAGGAGCCCCTGAGGTGGACTTGGCACACAGACCCTCCCCGCAACCCCCTCCCTTACCCTTGCCCCGCCTACTCCCAGACAGACCAGCTCTTCCAAGAAGGACCAAGGGCAGGGCTGGCCTTGGGGTCCCTAGACTCTCCTCCCGGGAGAGGAAGCTCTGAGGCAGGGCAGGGCAGGACTTCATGGAGATTGTCCAAGACACCAGGGTAGGCAGATGCCAGGGCAGGACTGGGGTGCCCACGCCTGGCCACGAAAGCCTTAGCTCTGTGTGCCGGCAGGAACTTGCTGCTCCCCGAGGGGGTGCCCCCTGAACGCCAGTGGGCCCGGTTCTACGTGAAAATCTACCGAGCAGAGGGCTTGCCCCGTATGAACACCAGCCTCATGGCCAATGTGAAGAAGGCTTTCATTGGTGAGAACAAGGACCTGGTCGACCCCTATGTGCAAGTCTCCTTTGCTGGCCAGAAGGTATTGGGGTGCAGGAGGCAGGAGGCTGGGTTTGGGGTAACAGGCATGAGAGGTACGGAGTGATTGGAGGAGGGAGGCTGGAGGCGGATGTGAGGCAGAATGAGAAGCCAGGGGGCACCTTCGATCCCCAGGTGCATTCGAGGAGAGGGAGAAGGGAGGGGAGCTCCCGCTGAGAGGGGCTGGAGCTGCCGCCGGCTTGGGGGTCCTCTCAGCCAGGGACAGGTCTTAGGGGATCCTACCTGCCTCTGTGTCTTGCAGACCAAGAGCTCAGACAGGAGCACTGAAAGGGAGGAGAGTCTGAGAGGCTGGTATGGGGGAGAGTGCCTGCCTAACATGAGTGTGTGTGCATGCACGCGCGCGTGCGCACACACACACGTGAGCACTGGGTGTTGTATGCAACTGATGAATCACTAAAGTCTACCCCTGAAACTAGCAATATGCTGCATGTTAACTAAGTTGAATTTAATTTAAAAATTATATATATATACATACCCCACCCATACACACACATACATATACACATGTACACCTGTATACACATACACATAGTCCACATGAATGCACATATGTACACACATGTAACATATACACGTAACCCCCATGTGCACACGTGTGCACACACGCGCGCGCGCGCACACACACACACACACACACACACAACCTGACCCTCACTCCCTCCCTCCAGGGCAAGACTTCAGTGCAGAAAAGCAGCTATGAGCCCCTGTGGAATGAGCAGGTGGTCTTTACAGACCTGTTCCCCCCACTCTGCAAGCGCATGAAGGTGCAGATCCGGGACTCGGACAAGGTCAACGACGTGGCCATCGGCACCCACTTCATTGACCTGCGCAAGATTTCCAACGATGGAGACAAAGGTCAGCAGCCGGAGACTGGGTGAGGGGCGAGGGCACTGAAGGGCCGGAGTCAGTGAGACCTGCCCCCCCCCACCCCGCACACCTCGTCCACCATCTCAACCTCTTCCCGAAAGGCCCCAGGCACGGTGAGGGCTTGGTCCACAGCCTGGTCCCCCTTCCCCTCAAAGGAAAAGGGGAAGGTCATGGCTCAGGTTAGCTCATACAGCCTGCCTAAGCCAGTCTGCCTGGATTTGAACTGAGCCCTGACGGTTAGTAACTGTGTGATCTCTGAGCCTGTTTTCCCATCTGTGAAATGGAAATAATGATGACACGTATGTACACACACGTTTCACATATGCATGCACTGTCTACCGGCTTGTGGGACTGACTCTTTCTAGAACCCAGGCTCTGGGCTTCAGGGAGGTAGAGCACGAGAAACACCTACTCCCGGCCTCGTGGTGCTCACAGGGGACCAGAGAGGGCGATGTGCCATCACGGGCTCAAAACCTAAAGCCAGAGGCACAAAAGGCCACATGTTCTCTGACTCCGTTTATACGAACTGTCCAGAATAGGCAAATCCACAGAGACAGAAAGTAGACTAGTGTTTGCTGGGGCTGGAGGTGGGGGACAGGGGCCTAACCCCTAATAGGTACAGAGTTTCTTGGGGGCGGGGGGGGCGATGGAATCAGGTGATGCCCGTACAACAGAGTGAATATACCGAAAAACCACCACAAGGCACATTTTTAAATGGTGAATTTTATATCATGTACAGCATATCCTGAGTTTTTTAAATGCCGTAAATTCTTTTCTAAACCAGGCATAACAAAAAACAAAAAAACAGCACATGCTGCCAAATCGGGCCTGAGTTACACGTGAGACAGCACAGGCCAGCAGCGGGACAAGTTAGCTGGGATTAGGATCTGGGCCCACTTCACGGAGAAGGCGTTACACAGGCGGACAGAGGGAGGGTCTTCAGAGAGGAGGGGAGGGGTCTGCATGGGGAGGGGGCGATGGGGGGACCTGGTGAGATACCGGTCCGCACAGGCCGTTAAGGGCCAGAAGACCAGGCTGAGGAATTTGAGGGGAGCCAGCATCTGTCCCTCAAAGAGGTTGTAGGCAGCCTGGGCTTCATGGACCAGGAGGCAGGGAGCCTGACCTGCGAGCGCTCCGTGTAAGCGAGGAGGCTGTCCCGGGCTGCCCACGCTCAGCAGATGGCAGCGGCCCTAAGGCCTCCCCGTCGGCCACTCGCTGGCCCACAGGCTTTCTCCCACCTCCAGTGTCTCGCCGAGCAAGGCATGGGGTTCTCGGCTCAGCCACCAGGAGCCCCCCAAAGAGGTTCCACCACTCCCATGAGCCCCTTGTCCTCTCCCCGCGGCCCACAGGCTTCCTGCCCACGCTGGGCCCGGCCTGGGTGAACATGTACGGTTCCACACGCAACTACACGCTGCTGGACGAGCACCAGGACCTGAATGAGGGCCTGGGTGAGGGCGTGTCGTTCCGCGCCCGCCTCATGCTGGGCCTGGCCGTGGAGATCCTGGACACCTCCAACCCCGAGCTCACCAGCTCCACCGAGGTGCAGGTGGAACAGGCCACGCCCGTCTCGGAGGTGAGGACCCGGGGACTGGGCTGTCCTCCAGAGCCCCCAGCTCTGGCAGCCTGGGACTGCGCTCTGCCTCGCGGTGCGCTGTCTGCCTCAGAGGGCAAGACCCCGTGACGGGGCCTCCTTCCCAGGAAGCAGGGACCCACACTCCGCCCCCCGTGGGGACCTGCCCCCTCCCACTGCCTGTGCCTACACTCCGCCTGGAGGTCCCAAGGGGGAGCCTCCTCTCTGCCCTCTTCCTGGCCATGGTTGTCCCTGGCCCGGGGATACCCAGGCTGGAGGGCAAAAGGATTTAGGCCTTCAGGGTCTGGGCTGCTTGGCTGCACGGCAGGGTGGGGGTCTGCCCCCAGTGACCCAAAGGGCCTGTCTGTAAGACCGTAGGAGGAGGCCTGGCCCCAGGCCCAACATCTCTGCTGAGGTTTGAGGATGGTTTGAACCACCTTCCCCACAGAGCTGCACAGGGAAAACAGAAGAATTCTTTCTATTTGGAGCCTTCCTAGAGGCCTCAATGATCGACCGGAAAAATGGAGACAAGCCAATCACCTTTGAGGTCACCATAGGTGAGTGCTGGGCTCACAGTGGGGTCTTCAGGCCTGGGGGCTGCTGGGTGATAACCACACCATGAGCCTGGAGGGAGGGAAACTTTAACCACTTTCCTTTGCGTGTGCTCAGGCACCCACATAGCACACAGTGTTCACACGAGCGTGCACACACACCCACAGCGGTTCCTTAGTGCACACTAAGGCCCTACAGGGCTAAGCTGTGTCTGGGACATGGCATGGGACATGCAGAGGCAAAAGGGGAGCAAGTAGGAATCCAGGCCATGTCCTAGGCTGGACCTTGAGCTCGGTGGTCATCAGGGCTCCTATCGAGGTTTGCCCAGGGTGGAGGCTGTGAGCTCCTTCCTGTGGCTAGTGTTCTCTTGTGTCCGAGCCGGTACAGACTCCAGGCAGCTTCCCCACTCCCTGTGCCCCACTTCCCTCCTGCAAACCCAAAGCAGCACCCGGATCAGAGGGCGGGCACCTAGAAGGAAAGGATTCTAGGCCCTCGCATGCCCCCTTCTGCCTCCAGGTAACTATGGGAACGAAGTTGATGGCCTGTCGCGGCCCCAGCGGCCTCAGCCTCGGAAGGAGCCTGGGGATGAGGAAGAAGTTGATCTGATCCAGAACTCAAGTGACGACGAAGCTGACGAGGGTGGGGACCTGGCCTCCGTGTCCTCCACCCCACCCATGCGGCCCCAGATCACCGACAGGTGAGCCGGGTGGATGGAGGGTCCTGAGAGGTCTTGCCTGCTGCCTTGTGTCCTCACATGGGCTGGTCTCCCCCTTCCCGGCGCCCCAGTTCTCAACCTCCCACCTCCTCCCCACCCCCAGGAACTACTTCCATCTGCCCTACCTGGACCGCAAGCCCTGCATCTACATTAGGAGCTGGTGGCCGGACCAGCGCCGCCGCCTCTACAATGCCAACATCATGGACCACATTGCCGACAAGCTGGTCAGGGCCGGGGTGGGGAGGCAAGGAGGGGAAAGCCGGGGGCCGGGAGGAGCTTCTGAGGGCCTTGACCAGCTTAGAAGCTTCCCCTGCAACACAACTGCAAGTCTGCCCAGCAGCTTGCCATGGGGGGGTGGGGGTAGAGGGCTGGGGGTGAGGACTGCAGGAATAGCCCCACCACGACCTCTGGTCCTGTCCCTGCTCCCATATCCCAGGAGTGGGGCAGGGGGGGAGAGGGCTACCTGAAGTGGAGTCTGGGAATCCTGGCCCATTCTGTCCTGGTGTTCCCTGGAGGAGGCTGGCCAGCTCCTCTGTCTCTGGCCGGCACTGCACCCACCCCCATCTAGCCTTGACTTCTGCCCAGCCCCAGCGAGTCCACCGGGACCACAGACCCACAGCCCAGAGGTGGCTTCTTCCTTCTGGAAGAAACAGAACCTGGAGAATTCATGGTTTCTGTATGGTGGCAGGACCTGGGAGGAGGGGGCCTGGCTCTAGTGAGGGGTCCCAGGTCGCTAGCCCTTCGTTCCCCTGATGAATGACGGGAGACATTGGGGAAGCTGGGGTTGGGGGGCTGGGGCACAGCATGCACCCTCCCTCCTGGCCCACAGGAAGAAGGCCTAAACGACGTGCAGGAGATGATCAAGACAGAGAAGTCCTACCCCGAGCGCCGTCTGCGGGGCGTCCTGGAGGAGCTCAGCTGTGGCTGCTAGTGAGAAGAAGGGGTGGGGCAAGAGGGGCTGGAAGCAGGGGGGCTGGGCAGGGAAGGAGGTGTGTGCAGGCCTGCTGCTGGGGGTGGGCTCCGCTGAGCTGAGCACTGCTCCCCTGGTCCCCCAGCCGCTTCCTGTCCCTCGCTGACAAAGACCAGGGCCACGCCTCCCGCACCAGGCTGGACCGGGAGCGCCTCAAGTCCTGCATGCGGGAGCTGGTGAGGACATGCTGGACCACACAGGGCATCAGGGGAGGGTGCCCGAGGTGGGGGGGACATCTGTCTCTGAGGTCACAGCCGCCAGGCCAGCCCTCTCAGTTGCATGGCACCGCCTCACCCCTCTCCCACGCACCCCGCCCCCCTGCAGGAGAGCATGGGACAGCAGGCCAAGACTCTGCGGGCACAGGTGAAGAGACACACGGTGCGGGACAAGCTGAGGCTCTGTCAGAATTTCCTGCAGAAGCTGCGCTTCCTGGCAGACGAGGTGTGCCCCCAGACCCGAGTGACTGGTGTGGGGAGGGGCTTGCCCTAGCACCAGCTAGAGGCTCCCCCCACCACGCCCTGGCTCTGACAGACCTTGGGGGACAGAGGCGAATGAACCCTTCCTCCTGTCTTGTGGGAGGTGAGGGAAGACCCAGCCCTGGGGCCCTTCCCTGGGCAGGCCCAGGCGGGGCGCCTCCAGCAGAGGCCCGGAGGGTCAGCGGGGCCCGCGCTGGCCCTGGCCACGCCCTCGCTGAGCGGCCCCGCCCCACCTGGCCCCAGCCCCAGCACAGCATACCCGATGTCTTCATCTGGATGTTGAGCAACAACAAGCGCGTGGCCTACGCCCGGGTGCCCTCCAAGGACCTGCTCTTCTCCGTGGTCGAGGAGGAGCTGGGCAAGGACTGTGCCAAGGTCAAGACGCTCTTCCTCAAGGTGCCAAAAACGGGAATGAGACTTGGGGGTGGGGTGGGGCGGGGCTGGGGGTCGGGGTTTGCATCTGGCTTCTTCCAAGGCTCAACCTCCCGGCCTGAAGGGGTGGAGCCCTCAAGTAGCAGGTGCTCGGAGAAGGGTGGGGGGAGAGAGTAGGAAGAGGGGGAGGGGGCCAGACAGCTTCTATGGGACCATCCTCCTCGGCTTTCCTCCCTCGCGTGCCCCAGCCCAGTGGGAGGGCTGTGGAGGGGCAGGGGCAGCCCAGCCCAGGCCCTTGCCCCTTCCTCTCCCCATGGGCTGATGCACCCCTACCCCCAGCTGCCTGGCAAAAGGGGCTTCGGCTCAGCCGGCTGGACAGTGCAGGCCAAGTTGGAGCTCTACCTGTGGCTGGGCCTCAGCAAGCAGCGCAGAGACTTCCTGTGCGGCCTGCCCTGCGGCTTCGAGGAGGTCAAGGCCACCCAGGGCCTGGGCCTGCACTCCTTCCCACCCATCAGCCTGGTCTACACCAGTGAGTGAGGGGACACAGCCGTCTGTCAGCCCTCACTCCGGGAGGGCGCTGGAGGGGCCTCCGGGTACGGGGAGCCTCAGCCTGCTCTCCCCACAGAGAAGCAGGCCTTCCAGCTCCGAGTCCACATGTACCAGGCTCGCAGCCTCTTTGCAGCGGACAGCAGCGGCCTCTCGGACCCCTTTGCCCGCGTCTTCTTCATCAACCAGAGTCAGTGCACGGAGGTGAGGGCCCACGGGAGGAGGGAGGAGTCCTGGAAGGCTCCTGAGTGTGGGGGAACCAGAAGACAGACTGGCCAGCAACCCACATCCTTAGGGGACAGCCATGTGGATAGCTACAGGCCCCCACCACCCTGGTAAAGGCTTTAACTGTGGTTAGTTTCAACAAAGGAGAAAGGGAAGATGGGTGGGTGTGGGGGGCCCAGGAGCCAACCTCACGTTCGCCTTCATTTGAAGCTTTCGGGCAGAACCAGGAGGCATGACACTCTTGTCTCTGGAGTCTCCGGAAGCCGCTGTGACTTGGGGTGACTCCTGCTCGCGGACCTACCCACACACCACCTTCCCCCGCCCCGCACTGCAGGTCCTGAATGAGACCCTGTGCCCCACCTGGGACCAGATGCTGGTGTTCGACAACCTGGAGCTGTACGGTGAAGCCCAGGAGTTGCGGGATGACCCCCCCATCATTGTCATCGAGATCTACGACCAGGACACCATGGTATGGGCGGACTTGGGCACCAGGGAGTACTCCACACCTCCTCCCGCCCAGCCCCCAAGCTCCTCAGCCAGGGTGCCTGCTGGGAAGCTGGGAGTGGGGGGCTGCTTACCAGCCCCTCCAGCAGACCCAGATGTCTCCTTCCCTGTCACTGCAGCCTGTCCCCTTCCCAATGCCAGGAGCCTCTGGGATCTCTGGAAGGAGCTGGGCCAAGTGTCCCCCTCCCCACTCCCGCCACCGGCAGACCCAGCTCAGGCCCAGAGTCATCGGGACATAGGCCATCACTTCCTGCTATTATCAGCCTCCCCACACCCCTGGGCCCCTCAGCCCCCTGCCCATACCTCCCACAGTCCGTGACAGCCTCACAGCTCTCCATGGGAGCTCTGAGCGGGAGAAGGAAAGGATGGAGGTCATGACCCCCTACAGTGCTGGGAACCCACCCCTCCAGCTACCCAGATATCCTGAGTGCTCTGGACTCTGGAAGATCTTGTGGCTAGCCCTGAGTCCTACATCCGCCATTTGCTGCCGGCACAGCCCTGAGCAAGTCTGTGGCGGGGCCCAAGCCTCAGTTGTCCCCAACTGTAAAATGGAGTGATCACACCTGCCCCTTAGCTCCCGGGGCTATGGTGAGGACTGAAGGAGACCCCAGGTGTGAACATGCACTGTGATCTCAAGGGCTGGGAGGCCACCTTGGTTATTCGTCATACCAGGGCAAAGCCGACTTCATGGGCCGGACCTTCGCCAAGCCCCTGGTGAAGATGGCGGACGAGGGGTACTGCCCACCCCGCTTCCCACCACAGCTTGAGTACTACCAGATCTACCGCGGCAACGCCACGGCCGGAGACCTGCTGGCTGCCTTCGAGCTGCTGCAGGTGGGGCTGTAGGGCCGGGGCCGGGGGTCGGAGGCTGCTCTCCTCCCCATCCTGCTGGGAGGCCAGTTTGACCCCAGCTAGGGCGTGGTTCTTGGGGGCCTGGGGCCTCGGCCTTCCCTGTCTCCCCATAGCCCCTGACAACTAACCCACGGGAAAGGAGAGCGTGACACTCTGGCTCCCGTTCCCCAGATTGGGCCAGCAGGGAAGGCGGACCTGCCACCCATCAACGGCCCCATGGACATGGACCGCGGTCCCATAATGCCTGTGCCCATGGGCATCCGGCCTGTGCTCAGCAAATACCGAATCGAGGTTCGTGAGGGCTCCGTGGGTGTCCTCCGGGCCCTGCCCCGGACAGGCCCTGCCGTGCTGGCTTCCTTGCCCCTTTCATTGTCTTCCCATCAAGGCTCATGTGCACACATCACACCGTGGGCATCCAGAGGTCTTCGGCAACCTCAGGCCACTCCTCATTTTTCAGACAAGGAGACTGGGGGCCTCGGAAGGGAAGTGACTCATCCGAAGTCACACCCAGAGCCAGCGGCCGAGCCAGGCGCTTTCCCTTTCAGTCCGCACTGAGCCACACTGCGTCATTCCAAGACCTTCCCCTGCCCTCCCGTCTGTACCCCCATGCCCGCCCACACCCCAGAGCCCCTTGCAGATGCCGGCCTCTCATCAGCTCTCCCGGCCCTGCCCCTCCTGACTTATTGCCCCCTCCTCCACACCCCCCTACCCCCCGCCTAGCTCCTCCTCAGGTAGCCCAGCCCACCCTCCACCGGCCCCACTGACCGCGGGCCTCCCCTATCCACCCACCCAGGTGCTCTTCTGGGGCCTTCGAGACCTGAAGCGGGTGAACCTGGCCCAGGTGGACCGGCCACGGGTAGACATCGAGTGTGCAGGGAAGGGGGTACAGTCGTCCCTGATCCACAATTACAAGAAGAACCCCAACTTCAACACCCTCGTCAAGTGGTTTGAAGTGGTGGGTGCAGGCCCCGGGGCAGAGCCAGGCCAAGCGCGGTGCGGCCAGTGTGGCTGGGGGCAGCCGCTCCAGGCACCCCCTGAGCCCAGGCTGCCCTTGCTCAACCCTGCCCCAGGACCTCCCAGAGAACGAGCTGCTGCACCCACCCCTGAACATCCGGGTGGTGGACTGCCGGGCCTTCGGCCGCTATACCCTGGTGGGCTCCCACGCCGTCAGCTCTCTCCGGCGCTTCATCTACAGACCCCCAGACCGCTCGGCCCCCAGCTGGAACACCACGGGTACGGCCATGTCCCCAAGCCCAGGCCTGGCTCCACTCGGCCCCGGGGAAGAGCTCCTGCCCACTGTCCAGGCTATGCCAGATATCCCCGAGAGGGCGGTGGGTGCAGGGGTGCGGCTCCCTCTGGGGGTCAGGCTACCTTTGGCTGACCATCACTCGAGAGCCAGAGAGGGCCAGAGCCAGACACGCTCTTCAAGGGCCTAAGGGCAGGCGGCTTCCTCTGCTGGTTTACGGATGAGACTCCGGCCTCCCTTCCAGCCTCCCTCCCGGCCCAGCCTCCGCTGTTTCCCCCCAGAGCAGCTCACCCTTCTCTCTGGCTCACGTTCTCCCTCTCCTTAGGCCTGTCTTTTCTCTCTCAACTGCCCTGTCCCTCCCTCTAGCCTCAGAATGCTCCAGAATCGGCTTCAGACCTCTGGGCCTTCCAGCCGCCTCTGACTCTCCCTGTCATCCCTGTTCCTCCCTGTCTGTCTGCCTGTCTGGCCATGTCTCTGTCCAGTCAGGCTCCTCCGGGATGGCCGTGTGCTGTGCAACGGGGCCCCCTCCTCTCACCCCACAGGGGAGGTCGTGGTGAACATGGAGCCAGAGGTGACCGTCAAGAAGCTGGAGACCATGGTGAAGCTGGACGCGGTAAGGCACGCGGGGTCAGTCCCACGCTAGCGGGGCCCGGGTGACGCTTCTCAGGACCAGCCATGGCACTCGTGGTCGAGGGCTATCGGCTACGCGTGCGAGCAGTCCCTCCTCGCTCCGTCCTGAAAAGCAAGACCGTCCACTCCGCGTGGGCCGCAGTGTGCGTGAGCGTGTGCACGTGACGGGCACGGGATGTGCGTGGATGAGAGACAGAGAGACAGTAACCATCCTGGTTTTCCATCCTGGCCACCCTCCCTTGGCCCGAGCTGGGCAAGGATTTCCAGGTGGAAGCTCCTTATTCCTCTCAGTTAGGGGGACTGGGGCCATTTGTCTGCCAGAGGGAACCCTGTCATCTGGGGTTTAGATGCAGACAGGGTGTCTTCAAGGGCAGGTGGGAAGGAGGCCCTGGGAGGCCAGATGTGGGCTTCCTCCTGACCGCATCCTCTCCACCCCATTCCTGACCTCAAGTCCCTCACACAGCCTGGGCACTTCCTAGCTTCTGAGATCTGAGCTTGGTCTGAATGACCTTTCCTGGGCTCAGGGAAGGTCCTTGACGCCAGAGGGTCCCAGGCAGCCGGCTGAGTTAGCAGTGGGCACGGTTCTCAGGGCAGGGGGGCACTGCCCGGAAAGCTCTCTGCTCCAGGGCTGTGCCTGAAGATCCCGTGCTCCCTCAGCTCCCATCCTCCCGGAACTCCTCCCTGAGGGCTCCTTCTGGGGCCGGGAGAGAGCCCCGTCATTTCAGATCATCAGTGACATGGAGGCCAGCATGAACCTGAGCTTCCCCATCACCACCCAGGCCCTGGGCTCTGGTGGGGTGTTTTCACAACTGTGCGGTTGTACGCGCATCTGCTGCATTTGTAAGGCTCTTGCCCTGGTGAGTGGGGCGAGTAGAGCTGGAGTTGACCTTGTCTAGCCAACATGACCGAACTCCCACTGCATATGGGTCAGCCTCCCTGTCCAAGCCCAAATGCCCGTAGGAGACATCTAGGAAGTCACAACCATGCAGGTGCCCCATCCCCACCTTTGGACTCAGCAGAGACCTGGCACGGATGGTTTGTGTGAGGTCCCTGTGGGCCCAACACGCAGCCAGGGCGGAGGACCAGCACCCTCAAAGATTTGGGTAGAAACATCTGTGAAGCAGGCCTTTCGCAGGCTCACCAGACAGCATACCCTTGTCAGGGCTGAGCCCACAGAGCACAAAGGCTCACACAGTGAGCCCGCTCTCAGCTCTCATCCTTCTCCTCTCTTCTGATGGGGCACCTGCCTGCCAGTCAGGCCCCTGATGGCTAATTCTGTCCCCATCTCCTTGGTTCCCTTCTGCAGACTTCAGATGCCGTCATCAAGGTGGATGTGGTGAGTGTGGGGCCATCTGGGGACTTTGGGGAGAGAGAACCCTACAATGGTATAGGGCATCAGGCCAAGGGGCCCCACATCTGGGACTGGGCCTCTCCCCAGCCCCTGGATGCTCAGGACCAGCACATCCTGCCACAGAAGTAGAGAGAGAGAACTGTTCAGGCAGCAAAGCCCCCGAGTGCCAGGATTGCCTTGGCCAGCGGCTAGAATTGGGAAGTCATGATCCTCTCTGGGTCCTGGTATCCTCCTCCAAGCCCAGCCCCTTTGACAGTGGTGGTCCCCAGGAGCCTCACGGAGTCTAGGGCTTCCCAGAAGTAAATAGAAGGGATAGGGGACCCTTGGGTGGTCCGGGGCTCAGAGAATGAATGGCCAGGGAGCAGAGCTGTAGGCAGGACTCTGGACACGGCCAACCCTCCAGGCTGACGAGGAGAAGGAGAAGAAGAAAAAGAAGAAGAAGGGCAGCTCAGAAGAGCCAGAGGAAGAGGAGCCGGACGAGAGCATGCTGGACTGGTGGTCCAAGTACTTTGCCTCCATTGATACCATGAAGGAGGTAAGGCCTTGGGCCTGGGTTGGGGAGCCAAGGAAGAATAGGGCTGTGGGACCTGATCCCAAGTCCACATCATCCCCTCCTAGCCAGCTTCTTACCCATCCCCACTAGAGCCAGTTCTCACACTGCATTAACACGAGCTTGGAACAGACTTGTCTCACATCCTTGATGTACTAGCTCAGGACCCGCCTTTTCCAAGATGGCGGTCGGCCTACCTTCCTGGCTAGGTTTTCCCTTGTCTTCTCTCATGTATACCACAAACATTTCCCCAGTATATATGATGAATCAGACACCATCCTAGCTACTATGGGAGCCAAAGTCCATACTTCGCCTAAGGAGCCCTCATGGACATGTCGGCTGATACAGTACAGGGTGATGACAAAGGCAGATCAGTGCCTGGGGGAGTCAGAGGAGGCTTCACGGGGAAGGTGACCTTTGAGGAAGAGGAGAAACGTGTGCTCAGAGGCCAAAAGGGAGCAATAGTTTGCATCCGTTAGGACTTGCATCCGTTCATACTGCTTTGCTCTCCACATCTCCGTCACTGTGGCTGTGGAATGTTCTTCCACCACTGTGTGCACGCAGCTTCTGGCTGCCAAGGCTGATTGCACGGTCCAGAAAGTGCATCTCTCCTCTTCCTCCTTTGTTTCTCTCCACCCCGCCTACCCAGCTCAGGGCACTCCCTGACTGACCAGCCAGCCAGGAGGGACATGTGCCTGTGGTGTGCTTCCTTGGTAGGACCTGAGCTGATCCAGCCACCCTCTCTCCCCAGGCCATTTCTATGACCCAGGCTGTGTGTGGGGTTGACTGTCCACTGTTAGGTTAGTCGGCTAAGCTGCTGTAGCGGGTTAGATTGGTGTGAAGAAGACAGAAGCTTCTTTCTTTCTCCCATAATGTCTCCAAGAGTGGCGTTAGGCTGGTAGGGGGACATAATGGCAGCAACCGCAAAGCCCCCGCATCTGTGTGGTTAGAGATGGCTCACCCTCGGGTCCTAATACCAGAGCACAGGAAGAGGTAAAGAGAAGAAGAGGAAGCACACTCCTTTCCTCTTAAGAGCCCAACCCGGAGTTTGCACATATCCCTTTCATTCACGTTTTCCGGAATCTAGTCCCTGTAGCCACACCTAGCTGCAAGGGAGGCTGGGAAATGTAATCCCTGGCTACATGCCTGTGTGTCCAGAAAAACTTCTGAACGGCAGGAGGGCAGATCACTGGGGGTCACCTAGCGGTACCTTCTTCCACCATCACCTCCTGGATTCAAGCAGGCCAGGCTGGAGCTCCAAGGGGCGATCTGTGGTCTCCTTGTTTCTACTCCTGTAATTTGCACAGGCTGCCACCAGGGAGCGCCTTGGTTGAAACCTCGTGATTTCGTTTTCCAGCAGGTGGGGTGGACTGTAGGAAGGCACGTAAAACACATTTTCTGATTCAGTTATACTTTTCTACATCAAAAAAATAATAATAACACTAAGAATCAACATTAAAGGGCATTTTATTTTTAGATGATACACAATGCCAAGAATCATAAACTCCTGACTATAGTCCTATTGTACACATCGTAAACTTTTTTTTAACCCACTTACACAGAGCATGTGATGAGCTTGAAACCCAGTGGGAAACTGTTCCTGTTTCTCATTTTAAAGATGTTATTTATTTATTTGAGAAAGAGATCACAAGCCAGGAGGGGGCAGGGCAGAGGAAGAAGCAGGCCCCCACTGGGCGGGGAGCAGGGAGTCAGACACAGGGCTCAATCCCAGGACCCCGAGATCCTGACCTAAGCTGAAGACAGACACCTAACTGACTGATCCACTCAGGTACACCAAAAACTTTTCTGTTTCTAAGTATTTAAGACTGGTCTGAGACCACAGCGTGGGGTCAAAAGACCCCTCGCCAGGGAGCCCACCTTCCCTCCTCTTTCTTTCGGCAGCAACTTCGACAGCAAGAGGCCTCAGGCATTGACTTGGAGGAGAAGGAGGAGGTAGACAACACTGAGGGTAAGCCTGGGACGGTGGGTCTCTCCCTCCCCTCCTGTTCCCCCAAGGGCCGGCTCCCCCACCCACCACACCAGTGGCTTCTCTTTCCCCTCCCAGAGGCCCACACAGCTGCAGCAGACACAAGCCACCAGCCTGGGCACCAGGAGCAGGCGTAGGCCCTCATCTAGGGTGGCCTGTGCTCGAACCCGTTCAGCAGCCACTGTGCTGAGCAGACACTTAGAGCCACAGGACATCAGAGCTGGAAGGGAGCTCAGAGCTCCAGACCTTTCCATGGAACACTGTTAATGGGTATTCCAGAGGGAAAAGAGCATTCTTTGGTTAAACGGATTAAACAGGTCTTTCGGTGCAGGACTTAATATACAGATATTATAGTAAGTCTCTAAGTGGAAGATACAATATAAAATATTTCCCCAAGGTATCTGACCATAATGTACCCTTTCTTCTAAAACATTCCAACAACATCGACAGCTGGTGTTCCCCTGAATGTAGTTTGGGAAATGCTGATAGAGATCCGTCCTCTTAATGTGACAAACAGGTAGCTTGGGGCCAGAGAAGAGAGTGAGCTGGTCCCTTGCTGTGCTACTCAGGCCTCCTGACTCAAGACCCCTGCTCCTTCCCTGCTGTCCTCTGCCAGAGGGCATGACAGCAGTCTGTACAAGGTCCCAGCATGGCTTTCTGGGTGCCCTGCACCCGTGTGAGGCAGGCATGCCGGGAGGTATTGTCTGCGGTTTACAGATGAGTACACAGAGCCCTGAGAGGTCAAATACATCAGCAAAGTAAATTAGCAGCGGGTCTGAGTCTCTCACCCAGAACTTCCCGCTCCGTCAGTTCTGCCCCAAACTGACCAGGGCCTCCTTTTCCGGTTCTGGCCAGGCCTGAAGGGGCCGATGAAGGCCAGGGAGAAGGCAAAGGCAGTAAAGGAAGAGAAGAAAAAGAGAAGCCAGAGCCCCGGCGCCGGCCAGGGCTCTGAGGCCCCTGAGAAGAAGAAACCCAAGATTGATGAGCTCAAGGTGAGGCTCGGGGAGCAGACCGAGGCAGGGCTGTGGGGTCCTGCCTGGGGCAGGACGTGGCAGATGGGGCAAGCCAGAGGCCACTTGGTCACGCCTTGTCCCACCGGCGGCCCGGCCCGGCTCAGGTGTACCCCAAGGAACTGGAGTCCGAGTTTGACAACTTTGAGGACTGGCTGCATACTTTCAACCTGCTGCGGGGCAAGACGGGAGACGACGAGGATGGTTCCACTGAGGAGGAGCGCATCGTGGGCCGGTTCAAGGTCAGGCGAAGGACGTGCGCCCAGGCCCTGAACCCTGAGCCGCCCCCCTCCCCGGCCAGCTCTTATCCGCTCCCCAAACCCCGAGCCCGGGGCTGACCATCAGGTGGAACTCTCAGCTACACTGACTGGCAAAGTATGAAAGTATTTCTATGCTGATTAAAAAAAAGAAGAAGAAGAATGTCCCACCCCCAACATTGCCCTGGGCACTCCCTCCAGAACCCCGAACTTCCCTCCGATCCAGCAGCTAAAGGGTTAAGGCCCAGAGCAGTAGGGTGCAGACCCTCAGTGCAGTTTTGAATGCCACCCTGTGCCTGTGGGAACTGCACCCTGACGCCCCTGCCTTGCCCCAGGGCTCCCTGTGCGTGTACAAAGTGCCACTCCCGGAGGACATATCCCGGGAAGCCGGCTACGACCCCACCTACGGCATGTTCCAGGGCATCCCCAGCAATGACCCCATCAATGTGCTGGTCCGAGTCTATGTGGTCAGGGTAAGACTCCCCTCAGATCCTCTCCCCATTGTCTCCCAAGTCCCTCCGTCCAGGGGGAGCTTGAGTAGCTGCTAAGTGACCACCCCAGCTGGGAGACACCAGAAAGGTCATCTGATTTAGTTGCCACCTCTTTCCTTTTTTTAGGATTTTATTTATTTATTTGAGAGAGAGAGAGAGAATGAGTGGGGGTGGGGGCAGAGGGAGAGGGAGAAGCTGAATCCCCGCTGAGCAGAGAGCCGGACACAGGGCTCCATGGGATCATGACCTGAGCCAAGGGGAGACACTTAACAGACTGAGCCATCCAGGTGCCCCTAGTTCCCACCGTTTATGGGGGAGGAAGCCAAGACCTGAGACAGGCAGTGACTTGCCCAGGATCACACGGCAAGGCTCCTGTCTCTGGTCCAGCACTCCCACCCTTTGCCATCATGAGACCATCAGGGAGGGGGTGAGGGCACTGGGAGATGAGCAGGGTGTGTGGGGAGGCTGCTCAGGAGCACCCCTCCCCCATCCCAGGCCACGGACCTGCACCCCGCAGACATCAATGGCAAAGCCGACCCCTACATCGCCATCCGGCTGGGCAAGACAGATATCCGGGACAAGGAGAACTATATCTCCAAGCAGCTCAACCCTGTCTTTGGAAAGTAAGGCTCCTTGTGTCCCACGTGCCCCCCCCACCTCACCCCGGCTTCCCCAGCCCCACCCCCACCCACCCTACCCCACCCCTAACCTTCAGCTCTTCCAACCCCCACCCCGCCAGGTCCTTCGACATCGAGGCCTCCTTCCCCATGGAATCCATGCTGACGGTGGCCGTGTACGATTGGGATCTGGTAGGCACAGACGACCTCATTGGGGAAACGAAGATCGACCTGGAGAACCGCTTCTACAGCAAGCACCGTGCCACCTGCGGCATCGCCCAGACCTACTCCATGTGCGTGGGGCGGGGCTGGGCACACGTGCTGGCCTTGACACTGAAGACAAGATCAGAGATTGTGATTTGGGCAGGTGGCTCTAGAATGGTTTCTGTCCCAGGCCAGGACGGCTTCCCTACAGGCTCTGGGCAGACCACAGATTCTAAGACAAGGAGAGAGCCAGAGGATTCCGGACAGAGGAAACAGGGCAAGGAGAGAACCCCAGGCTGGGAGGAGAGGAGGCACTGCCCCGCAGAGTCCACTGGGGACTGGCCAGCCTCTGCCACTGACAGGCTGTGTGACTCTGGTCACATCCCTCAGCTCTCTGGTTATCAGGGTCCTCCTAGGAGTCTTCGAAGTACCAGAGCAGAGGGCACAGTTGGGGAATGGGTTGGGCTGTGTTGGGGGAGGCTGAAAGCCCATCCTTGGGACACCATGCGAGCAAGGGTGGAGCCTGGGGTCAGAGGCATCAGCCTCCAGCAGCCCTGGTGTCTCAGGTGGGGCCCACTTGCTGACAAGGGGCAGCAGCCACCTTAAGAGAACTGGCTGGAGCCCGTTACCACCTGGGGATGGGCCCAGCCACACCCTGAGCCCCCACGAAGCCCGTGTGTCCCCTCCCACAGACATGGCTACAATATCTGGCGGGACCCCATGAAGCCCAGCCAGATCCTGACCCGCCTCTGCAAGGAGGGCAAAGTGGACGGCCCCCACTTTGGGCCCCCCGGGAGAGTGAAGGTGTCCAACCGTGTCTTCACTGGGCCCTCTGAGATCGAGGATGAGAATGGTAACGGGGCTCTGGACACAGCCACGGGTGGGGGGAGGGCAGTCAGAGGCCAAGAGGAACCCACACTTCCCTGTGGCAGGACCTTGAAGCCTAGACTGGGGTCTCCTTAGAGCCTCTGCCTGTCAGCCTAGAGTCCCACTCCTGTCTGCCCAGCCTCTGCCCTTCCATCCTGCATAGCACCTGCCCACTTGTCTTCTCTCTCCCTCTCAGAGTTCCTGCCGGGCAGGAAGGTTCTCCCCATTCTGCAGATGAGGACACTAAAGCCCAAAGTGTTACAGTGACCTGCCCGAGGTCACATGGTCTTCAGAAGCAGAGTGAGGTGTGGGCTCAGATCTGACTCCGAGCCCCTCCTTTGCCCATGTGGCACCTCCCAGAGAATAGGGAGCCATGTGTGCTGAAGAAATATTGCTGGCCACCTTCGGGGTGCTGGGCCGGGAAGTGGATTCCTGCCCTTCCCACCCTCACAGCCCAGGAAGAGTCTCTGGTCAGCTTTCCCAGCCAGAGCAAACCCCAGAACACAGGACTCCCTAGGCCTTAAGAGGCAGCTGAGACCTTGGGCAAGCCAGTTCTTCCCCTGTGCCTCAGTTTCCCCAACAATAAAAAGGAGACAAGATGGCCGGGTGATGGTTCCGGGGCCTCTCTGTGCCCCTGAATCTAGCCCAGCACAGGTTTCTTGTTCTGCTGAGGCCGTGTGCGCAGCCGACCCACCCGCACCCACAGGTCAGAGGAAACCCACAGAGGAGCACGTGGCGCTGTGTGCCCTGAGGCACTGGGAGGACATCCCCCGTGTGGGCTGCCGCCTGGTGCCCGAACACGTGGAGACTCGGCCGCTGCTCAACCCTGACAAGCCAGGCATCGAGCAGGTGACCCTTGCGGGCCAAGATCTGAGGTTCTTTGGTATCTAGGATCGGGGAGTCCCAACCGGAGTCCGTAGAATCCTCATACTGGTCACCACATCCCCAAAAATCTGGCCCCACCGTGGCCACTCACAGCGACTCCAGGGCCGGGAATGTTTGCTTTGAGTGAGAATCACATGGGCTCCGGGGCAGCCCGGACCATCTCCCCTAGAAGCTGGGATTGGCTATCGGTGATGTCGTAGGAATTCCCGCATCCCAGGATGAAAATGGAGGAACTGGGTCCTGAGGGAACACAGGTTGCGGGGTGGGGGTGGGGGGCGCGGCAGAGGAGAGAGCTGGCCTTCCTGGACAGGGGGGAATCAGTGGGGAGATTAGCCACGCCCCCTCCTCTGCAGGGCCGCCTGGAGCTGTGGGTGGACATGTTCCCCATGGACATGCCGGCCCCCGGGACACCTCTGGACATCTCCCCCCGGAAGCCCAAGAAGTGAGCTTCTGCAGCCCAGCACCTACTTCCTTCCCGTCCTCACCCCTCTCCACCCCTCCACAGCCTTCCCTCCTGTAGGGACCCCAGGCTCGGATCACCCACATCACCTTAGTCAGTGGTGCTTCTCCTGGGGCCTGGTGGGGGAGGGGGAACACAGCAACCCCTGGAGCCCTCAGTGGGGCTGGCCCTGGGTGGGCCCTCTTGGCCAGGGCAGAGCCACACCCCTGGGTGCAGTCCCAGAGTCCGAGAGGCCATGCGCCCTCGCTGGCGCCCTCCAGTGGACTGCCATCCTCACAGCGACCACTACCCCAGAGCCTGCTCTGTGTGTCTGTCCCCACTCCAGGCTGTCACTAAGCTCTGCTTTAAAACCCCCGCTGAGGAGATATGCAGGAGGGAGACCAAACTGCCTGCCTCTCCCACTTGACCCTGGCCAGGTCATGTTGCCTGCCTGGTCCTCAGTTTTGCCATCTGTAAAATGGCAGGATGGAGTTGCTGCCAGTTCTGACATCCTGGGTGCCCGGAACCAGGGCCAACTGCAGGGGTGGGGAAGTAGCACAGGCCCCGCACTCAGAGGGGCCCCATGCTTATTTCAAGATGGCGATATTTAAATTCTTAATTTTTTAAAAGGGGTCCCACATTTCCATTTTGCACTGGGTCCTGCCAGTTATAGAGCAAATTCTGCCTGGAATAGCCTCCAGGTGAGAGGTCACGAGGGTGCTGTTCCTGGGCCGGCCACTAGGGGACACGTCACCCCACTGTGCCACCCGGGACTTACAGTCAAGGTATGACGTAACTCCAGGCAGAGCCACACTCCAAGTGACGTGGAGGGGATGACTCAACCTCCCTCCTAATGGCTGAAATGTAACCACCAATTTGCAATGACAATTATACTTCAAGGGGAAAAAATCCTCTGTGGGGACAAGGACATAAAGGAAACCAGATTGCATGGGTGTCCAGTGCCAGCTGCTGGGCTTAAATATGCATTTGTGTTAGAAATGGATGTCTTCTGGCCTCTGGAGACCGGGATCATGCTCAGGAGCCCCAGCAGCGGCCCCTGCCCCTCCTGGCCCTGGGCCAGCCTCCGTCAAGGAGTGTGCGCCAAAGTGCTCTCGGCCCTGGCGGGCTGGCCAGACAGGCTTCCCCTAGAGGTCTGGTGGCTGGTGGTCATGCTGGCTGGGGACTCTCTCTCTAGGGGGTGGCCCCACGACTCCCTGTCCTCTCCACTCCCCCTCCTTGCCCCCTTCCCTGAATCAGCTTTCTCCACCCCAACGTGGCCCAGACCCCATGCTCACCCTGAGTCCCCATGACTCCCCTCGGTTACCTGCCCCACCTAAATCCACGACCCTGGGGCAGCCTGCAGCCCCGGACTGCAAGCCAGCCTCTCCCCTGCCCAGGTACGAGCTCCGGGTCATCGTGTGGAACACAGACGAGGTGGTCCTGGAGGATGACGACTTCTTCACTGGGGAGAAATCCAGCGACATTTTTGTGCGGGGGTGGGTGAGAGGGTCCCTGGCTGGGGTGGAGATGGGTTGGGAGGCACGCTGGGCTGGGTGAGCCCATCTTCCTGGGAGAAAGGAGGAGAGAGAGGGGGCTCCCTGTGGGTGGCCACAGGTCTGAAGCCGATGACACCGGGCAGGTGGCTGAAGGGCCAGCAGGAGGACAAGCAGGACACGGATGTCCACTATCACTCCCTCACCGGCGAGGGCAACTTCAACTGGCGCTACCTGTTCCCCTTCGACTACCTGGCTGCTGAGGAAAAGATCGTCATCTCCAAGAAGGAGTCCATGTTCTCCTGGGATGAGACAGAGTACAAGATCCCCGCAAGGCTCACCCTACAGATCTGGGACGCCGACCACTTCTCCGCGGATGACTTCCTGGGTGCAGGGCTGGGGAACGGAGTGGGTGGGGAGGGGGAGGCTGAGGCAGGGGAGCCCACCCTGGGGAGGGTCAACCCGATCTGGCCCATCGGAGCTGACTCTGAGGCTGCCGTAGGGGCCATCGAGCTGGACCTAAACCGGTTTCCCCGGGGTGCGAAGACGGCCAAGCAGTGCACCATGGAGATGGCCACGGGGGAGGTGGACGTGCCCCTGGTTTCCATCTTCAAGCAGAAGCGAGTCAAAGGCTGGTGGCCCCTCCTGGCCCGCAATGAGAATGATGAGTTCGAGCTCACGGTGCGGACCACTGTGGCTTGGGCAGAGGGCAGGGCTGGGCCTGAATAGAGTGCTGAGGGCCCAGCACCCCTCCTGAGCGCTGGGACCCTTCTGTTCCCTTCTGCAGGGCAAGGTGGAGGCAGAGTTGCATCTGCTGACAGCCGAGGAGGCAGAGAAGAATCCTGTGGGCCTGGCCCGCAATGAACCTGACCCCCTAGAGAAACCCAAGTGAGTGTGCTGCCTGCTCCCCCACCCCAACACTGGTCCTTGGGGCCAAGGGAACAGGAAGGAGGGGCTGGAACCTTGTCTTCTTGCTCCCGCTAAGCAAGTACCTCTGTGCTCTCTATCCCCTTTCTGCTTTCCCCCACTCCCACCCCCGCCCCCCACAATCCACCTCTCCCTCTGAACCAAAAAGCACAGGCTACCTTTGCAAGAAAGTGGCGCCTCTCCCAGGGAAGGCCCCATTTCACGGAGTGAAATGCTCTTCCCAGTTTTTGCCAGAAGCCAGCAGCTGCAGCGGTGGGGTGTGGGCCCCCCCACCCCCAGCAGCCCTGATGGCAGGGAGGCGCCCAGAAGTGCCCACACTCAGCTCAGGAGCGCCCCCTGGCGGCGATGCCGGGCCACAGCCTGAGCCTTCCCCCTGTGCCCTTTCTCCGTGCTCCCTCTGCCTTCTTGCGGCTCCAGCCCGCCAGACCCACGCTTCACCTGGTTCTTGAACCCTCGCAAGTCTGCTGGCTCCTTCCTGGGGCGCACACACCGCGGGCTGGGCCGCCAACTGCTGCAGCTCCCGCTGCTGCTCCCCCTCCTCGCCCTCTTCCTCTACCTGGTGCCTGGCTGCTTGGCTGAGAAGGCCCTGGGGCCTGAGCCTGACGTCCTGCTGACTTCTTTCTCTGGAGTCCGGGCTGACAAGCTCGGCAGCGCGTGACACACGTGTACACACACACACACACACACACACACACACACACGGCAACTTCCAAGCCGTCCCACCGTCCCACAGGCTTTCAGAACCAAAACGACTGCTGTCCATGAGTGCGTATTAGGCCAGAGAGGCCCAGCAACTTGCCTAAGGTCATGAAGCAGATTAGAGCTAAGACCCAGCCCGGTTTTCAAATGGCCAACTCGGTGTTCTGGGCAGGACACTGTTTCCTGTCATGGTGACAGACAGCCTCTAACCCGGTGCCACAGGCAGAAAGTTGGCATGTGGATGGGGGACGGGGAAAGGTTTGGCCAGAATTAGCCAGCAAGGCCTCACTAGCTCCCACTGGCCCCAACCTCCCCACCCAGAGCCTAAGGGAACTGGCAGTGCTGCCCAGGAAGGCTCTCCATCCTGGCCCCTCGGCTTAGACACCTAGCCCTGCCCGTGCACTCTCTCTCCCTGCCCTTTGCCAGCCTCAGAGGCAGGGTCCAAGTTTAACCCCGCCATGCAAGTAAGGAAACTGAGGCTCAGACAGGGGCCAGGAAACCAGGTGCCCTGCACCGGAGCCCCACTCTGCCCCGAAGGCTCTGGAGAGCACGGTCTGCGTCCTCGGGGGGGGGGGGTCACTGGGACAGGAGTTTGAAAAAGTCTATTCAGTACTTGAATTTTCTACCTGACCTCTTATAAAACCTACTGTGTCGTAACACCGACGGCAGAAGGGAAAGCTTAGCCGGCCCTCTTGGCCGAGAGGCCCAGCGGGAGGAGGGGAAGCGAGTGGTAGGCAACCCACGGGGGCTCCTCAGAGCCTCGGCAGGGCCCAGTGGGGATGGATGCTCATGTTCACCAGAAAGGGGGTGAGGCTGAGACACTCTCGTTTCCCAGAGACCATGTGGGGCAGCCCCGGAGCTCCGACAAGGAGCAGCCCCGGTGGCAGCCCCTTCCCTACTGAGCGAGTGTTGGGGGTGGGGGTGGGGGTGGGGAGTGAAGGCTGGGACTACGGGAAAGTCTCTCGGCCTTGGGAGGGGCCCAGGTGCCAGGGGATCCCACAGAGAACGCCCCCCACCCCCAGCATGTAAGCAGCAAAACTGGTACTTAGAAAGGGCGTGAACCCTGACTCCAGTCACTGCTTTCGGGACCAGGGCTGGGACAGGGCCTGTGGGGGTCCAGAAGGGCTGAGGGCACCGGGTGTCCCCGGGCAGACCCACTGCCTGACGACCTGCCCCCCCCCCACCCCCAGCCGGCCTGACACCGCCTTCGTCTGGTTCCTCAACCCCCTCAAGTCCATCAAGTACCTCATCTGCACGCGCTACAAGTGGCTCATCATCAAGATAGTGCTGGCCCTGCTGGGGCTCCTCATGCTGGCGCTCTTCCTCTACAGCCTCCCTGGCTACATGGTCAAGAAGCTCCTCGGGGCGTGAAGCCCTCGGCCAGGCAGCCACTCCTGCCTGGCCACTCCCCTCCCGGGCTCGGCCCCTCCTCACCCTGGGAAGCCCACCCCTGTGGCCTCAGGTCCCAGAAGCCTGCTGCTGGGCTGGTGACCCTGCCCCTCTCATCGTCCCCCCCACCCCCCCGCCCCAGGCCTGCTGCTTGCCCCGGGCCACCCATCTGGTCCCCGCCTGTGGGGCAGGAAGGGTGGGAAGGAGTGGGGTCCTGCCCCTCCCTGGCCGAAGCACCCCTGGCTCCCTATGGCCACCCCCGACCTTCCCCCAGGCCTTCCAGGGGAGGAATAAAGCTTTAATGGAATTGACTGAGAATTAGCCAGTGCCCAGAGCTATGAAAAGAATGAATAAGCAAAAAGCACCACCCTCCCTCCCCCACAGCATCCTGTGAGCACGGCCACACACCACCCCTCTCTGTTCTGCACTCCATCCCACCAAGGGTGTGGAGGCGGCTGCTTCCACCCTGTGGCCCTCCAGAGTGGCTCCTCCTGCTGCCCAGGGAGCTGCCGCGGTGGGTTCACAAGCCACACCCTGCCCTGCCTGTGGGTTTCGATCACGTCCCAGAGCTTCCTCTGTGCAGTCCAGTGCTCAGAAGCCTAGATGAGGCACAGCAAGGGTGAACCCCGGTACCCCACCCCGTGCCCACCTGCCCTGCCTGGCGCTCATGGAGGCCAGACTGGGAGGTGGTGCTTGCAGTGAGAGCTGGGTTTCTGTTGGCTGTTGTTCCTTTCTTGAGTGGTGATTTGTCTCTTAATAAAAGGAATTAAACACTGAGCTGAACAGCACTGGGCCAAGTGGGGGGACCAGAATAGGGGCACAGGGTCGGTGACTGTGGCAGACTCAGCACCAGTTGGACCCCTCCACCTCGTCCCCTTTGGATAGTCTCATGGGCCAGGGTTCAAGGAGGGCTGAAGGCACCGGGCCACCTGCCCAGGCTGCCCAAGGGAAGAGCCTCACACTATACCAGGTGGCACCAGGAACCCCAAAAGCTCACCAAAAGGGTCCTGCAGGCCCAAGGACAGTGTGAAGGCTGAAGAGTCTACAGGAGCCCAGGGCACGTGGGAGGCTCAGTTGCTTAAGCCTCCACCTCAGCTCAGGTCTCATCTCAGGGTCATGAGTTCAAGTCCTGCACCAAGCTCCACACTGGGTGTGGAGCTGACTTAAAAAAAAAAAAAAAAAAAGATCCCACAAAAGCCCCCGAAGTTCCAGCCTCCAGGCAGAGACACCAACTGCCCCCAGATGCGAGAAGGGGGTCCCATGCCCTTGGCCTAGGCCCAGTCCCACGATGACGGGCCTGTTCTGGCCCAGTCTGAGGTGGCCTAGCATGTCACTGGACCTGAGCTCTTCAAAGAGATTCAGCCACAACTTTTTAAAGACTTTAATGGTGACGGCAGGATACGGGTACCGGCTCCCGTTGCCTTAGTTTGCCGGGCCCTATCCCGGCAGCTCTGGAGACTCAGAGTGGTCCCAGGCAGGTCCCCAGGGGGGACGTGCCCGAGGCGGCTCTGGGCCCGACCCCGGCCCCAGCATACAGCCTAACGCGGCAGCCTTTGGAGGCCCTGCTCTATTTTGTGGGGACCCGGAGCACCTGAGTTGGTGGAACTTGCAGTTCAGAGTTTATCTGGAAAAGAAAGAGGAAAGGTCATTACGCTTCTCCCAGGGCCCTCCTCCTTCGCACCTGTGGGCTCTCCGCAGCCTCCAGGTGTCTGCAAGCATTTCCTCCCCAAGTGCTTCCGAACGCCAGCGAAAGCTGCCAGGCTGCCTTCCTTCAGCGGAGAAGTCCTGCGCCTTCTGGTCTGGCTTCTGCTCCTGCCAGCTAACCTTTGGTAACCTTCTGAGCCTCCTGCTCTGAGTCACTCTCTCAAATCCTCCGTCCGCCCCTCACCTGTGCAACCCACCCCCGGTCTAGCCCTGCCCTTCCCTGCTCCTCCCCACCCTTCTGGGGCAGCAGCGCGGATGAAAGCATGGGCCACACAGCCCTCTGAGGTCTGTCACAGGCCGAGATGCCATCACGACACCAAGGCTCACCACAGCCTCCGTTCAGGTGTGGCCTGGGGCCTGAAACTATGGCAGGGCCACACTCCCAGTTCCCGCGCTTGTGGCTGTGGCCTCAGTCACCTCTCCCACGCACAGCTGGTGACAGAGGACCTGCCCTCAGCCCAGAGTGTCAAGACTTGTCCTGGCCCACGGCCTCAGTGCCAGTGGCAGAGCCAGCCACAGTGTGACGAACGAACTCTCCCTTTGAAGCAGAGATGGTGAGATTCCTTCTCCCGCTGGCCACGGGGAAGTTGCCCCAACTGTCACCGGTGTGATCAAGAGTGGGGACCAGGGAATATCTGTCCCAGCTGGAGCGTCTTCTAGCCACGTCATATCCCAGGCCACACAACCTGGACCGGCAGGGTGGGAAGGGCCCAGGGCTCTGGGCATGTCACATAGTCTCCCAATTTTGATTCTCCTTTTTGGGAGAATCACTTGTACCCTATTGACTTCACAGAGGGGGGTACGAGAAAGGGGAAATTTCATAAAGTAGGGCCCTGTGTCCTGTGACACTATGGCGGGCTTTGGCCCTGTCTCTGAGAGTGGTCCAGCAAGCAGCTGGCGCCAAAGACCATGGCATCAGAAGGGCCCTGTTATAGCCCAGATGACTTGGAGGAGACTTCGGGCAATGTCCTCTCCCTTGGCCAATAATTCTGTCCCGACCTGAGGCACGACGGTTCATATTTTATGTCACATCTCAATGCTCCCTTGCTTCTGGTGAGGGAAGAAACTCATCTCCTAAGAGGCGTCCCGCGGCCTCCCTCAGCCTCCTGCCTGCCCTCCTCGGAGGGTCCCTGCCACCCACCTTGGAATCTAGATACTGTTGCAGCAGCATCTGGAGCTCGGTGTTCTGCTGCTCCAGGGAACTGTTCTCAAGCAGCAGCTTGGCCCTCTGGGTCAGAACGAGGCTTCAGGTGGAAAAATCGGTTAGAGGCTCATTGACTCCTCTTCCGCCCTCTGCCAAGGAGGGGTCGGGATCTCTGGGTTTCTGTTGTGGTTAGAGGTGGAAGAGGAGTGCAGAAGCCTCACCCACCCACCTTCCTGCCCTGAACGGACCAGGCGGGCAGGAACAGAATGGGAGCCCGGGGCCGGGGGGCCAGCCCCCCAACATCGCAGGCCCCTTTGGCGGGAGGTTTCCCTCCAAAGGCAGCTTTTTCTCTCCAAGGCAGGGACGTGGCAAATGTGGCCCCGGCAAGTGGGATCCTTCCCCAGCGACTGCCTGGCCTCCTCCTTCACCTGCGCAATGACACACACACTCACTGGTATTTCTCCAGGGCTGTGTACAGGGCGTCCCAGAGGTTCTGCGTGGCGTCAGGGATAACCGTGGTCAGGGCCTCCCAGTACTCCGAGTCCTTTGAGTTATCTCGCACATACTTCATCTTCACTGGTGCCCAGGAGTCCCTGAAGGTTGAGAGCGACAGTGGCCTCGTCTCCACCTGGCACCCCTGGGCCCCCACGTGGTGCCAGCCGCATTGCCCACCCCTCACACTCTCGCTTTCCCACTGCTCACCTGCCCACTCGCCTATGCCAGCCTATCGGTTTATGGCAGATTCTCAGAAAGGGCACGTGACTATCATCAACGTTCCCGATTCCTGGTGCCTCTGTCGCCTTTGTGACAGCATCACTGGAGTTCTATCCACCCCCTTCTCTCAGCCAGTTTACCTCACTGGCATTCCATCCTGCCCATTTTTTTCACTAATGTATCTCAAACCCCTCTCAAAATTCAGCCTCCCCTCGAGGATAGCCTTGGTCCAGGATATCATCACCTCCGCCAGGACAAGCCCTCGGTTGCTCTCCTGTAGCCAACATCACCTCCCTCCCTGCCACCAAAGGGATCTTTCGACGCAAGCCTAGGAGTGCCTGGGTGGCTCAGTGGGTTAAGCGTCTGCCTTCGGCTCAGGTCATGATCCCAGAGTCCATGCTTCTCCCTCTGCCTGCCATTCTCCCTGTTTGTGCTCAATCTCTCTCTCTCTCTGACAAATAAAATCTTTAAAAAAAAAAAAAAAAAAAAGCAAGCCTACCCATGGCTGCCCCACTCCTCAAGACCATGGTCTAGCTCCGGTCCCATCAAGGCAAAGACAAAGGTCTTGGGCACAGAGGACAAGGCAATCCAAGATCCGGCCTGGCTCCCCACCCACCGGCCACACTTCCCAGGGAAGACCCTGACAGCAGCCACACCTCTCCGTCATGATTCTCGAAAACACCTTTCCCCACACTGTGACACCCTGAAATGCCCTTTCCCCCACTTTATCCACCTCAGAAAACCCGGTCTGGGTGCCTAAAGCCCTCTCTGACACACCAGATGGGGTTGCCACTGCTTCCTCTGAGCAACGTGACACCTTGTTACGCTCTGGCCATTGTCCTGATGACAAGGTGCAACCTACACACAGCAGACCCCGTGACTGACCGCTGAATGAATGATGCATGAGAAAATGCAAATCACTTGTGCCCACGGATTCCTCCAGCCCTCCCCCATCATCCTTTCCTTCCTGCCCAGGTTCCAGCCCGCTCTTCTGGGCCTCAGGAAAACCCTTCAGCACTGTACCTGGGTTTCTTCAGACCCATGACAAAGGCCTCCAGGATCTTGAGGACATCATTGGGGTGGATGAGACTGGGAGAAGGAGGGGCCTCCTTCTCTTCCAGCTCCCCTTCCACGAGGCTTTCCTCCTTCTGTTTCTCGAGGTCTATCTGCTCTCCTGGCTTCTGTCCCGACATCAGGCTTGTTTGCTCCTATGGGGGTGACAGATGCCAGGGGTTGAGCTGGAGAAACACGCAAGGGTGACTGTGGACTGGGGGTGCAGAGCAAGCATGAGTGTCTGAAGACAGGAAAAGGAGAAAAGTTTACTGTAGGTTACAGAAAAGATGCAAAGGGACACATTTACAGGAAGGAAAAACGGTGAGAGGCAAGAGAAGAGAAGGGGGATGGGATCGGGGATGGGATCAGGGAGAGGCACACGGGGGCTTCAAAACAGCGATAACCTCCTATTTCTAAATCGAGACTCATAGGTATTCATTTTACTGATATCCATAAAGCTGACACCACATATATATATTTACCTTTTTGAATCAAAAATCACAAACTACCTTTTAATTTTTTAATTTACAAAAGTCTTCCTCCTACTCGTAGTTCATTCTCGTGGTTCATTCCGTTCACTGCCCGCAGGCAAACCAACATTCATCCATGTCTTACCCTCTTTCCAGAGAAATCCTCTGTCCACACAAGCAACGCCTTCCCTCCCGTTTTCACAGAAATAATGCTCTGCGGCAGACCCAGTTCTGCACTCGGCATTTTTCACACACCGATAAACTAGAGATATTTTCGCGTAAAAAAATATGTAAAGAACTTCCTTGATTTTTTGTTTTGTTTTGTTTTGTTTTGTTCCTGGTGCATAGCATTCCGCTGTCTCGATGCACCCCTGATGAGGAAATCAATCCCTTCCTGATGAAATTGTAGGCTGTTCGAAATCTTTTCCCATTTCTAGTGGTGCTGAAACCCATGAGCTACAACAAGCACGTGCTTTCATCGTATTGAGACAGAGCTGCAGAGCAAAATCCTAGAGGAAGAACTGCAGGGGACAGTGTTTGTGGTGTTGTCATCCACACTGCACGCTGCCCTCCGCGGAGGCTACGACAACCGGCTCATTAGCAGTGACAGCAGCACGTCTGGTTCCCACGCCCGGGCCGTCACTAGATCCTATCAAAATCGCAGAGTTTTGCCTACGTGACAGGTGCAGATGGAATTTGGAACAGTTTTCATTTCACTCCTCTTATTATAAGAAGCCTGGTTGTCTTCTCATATGTTTAAAAGTTACTCATATTGCCTCTTATAGGAGATTTTTGTTCATATCCCTTGTCCATTTCACTGAGTTGTTGGTCATTTTCTTATTGGTTTATTTGAGTTCTTTGTATATCAAAGAAATAGGCCCTTAACTGTGGTAGGAGTTAAAAACGTTCCCCACCCCCACCCCAGCTGTCATCTTTATCTTAACTTTGTTTGTAGTGATTTTTGCCCCGCAGGGTTGTGTTTGTTTTGTTTTGTTCTGTTTCACGTAGTCAAATACATCCTATTTTTCCCCCTTTATGGCTTCTGGGTTTTGTTCACGCTACCAGTTCTTCTTAGAAGCATATCAGGTTACTCACCCTGGAGCCAGCAGTACGAAACATATTTTTAATTCAAGTTTTTAATTTTTAAGTTAAAACTTTTTAATATTTTTTAACATGGTGTCTTCTTTAGAATAGTGCATTACAATCAAGATGAGTATTACAGGGGCACCTGGGTGGCTCAGTGGGTTAAAGCCTCTGCCTTCGGCTCAGGTCATGATCTCGGGGTCCTGGGATCGAGCCTCGCATCAGGCTCTCTGCTCAGCAGGGAGCCTGCTTCCTCCTCTCTCTCTGCCTGCCTCTCTGCCTACTTGCGATCTCTGTCAAATAAATAAATAAAATCTTAAAAAAAAAAAAAAAGATGAGTATTACAGATGGGCCCTGCTTTGCAGGGAAGTGGTAAGGATCAAAATACTCAGAACTTGATGGGCCCAGGGCTCCCAGGGGCTGAAGCCTGGCTTTGAGGAAGGGCCCAGGAAAAGACATCTTGGGCCTTAGTGTGAGAACAGACTCCCACTCCCAGTCATTCTTTCCCTTGCATATAGAAAAAGTAATAATACAGGAAACACTACGTTAGCTATCTCTGACATAAAACCCTCACTGTTTCTCCAGAAGGATTATACAAACGCAGCAATGCCCTCTGGGGGCGTCCAGAATTTCAAACGTTCTCTCTTTTATTGCACTCCACGTTACCTGACGGGAGGGTGAATGATAAACTCGGTATTTGAGGAAGAAGTTCACCAGTTTATATAAGTCGTCCTCGCTTTCAATTCCAAGGGCCTGGGGAGAAACAAGAGCATTGCTCAAACACCACAGCAAGAAGTCCACCAGCTGGGAGAGTTAACAGACCCTCATCTCCTAAGAGCTGGAGGTTTGGCTTGTCCCCCGAGCCCCCCAGCACCTGCCACGGCCCAGAGTGAGGCCACTCGACACTGGGGAAGCTCAGTGAGATCTCATCTGAACAGAGAAACAATGCTCAGAGTCACGAACAGCTCTGTACAGGCCTGGTGGGTATGAGAACGCTAGAGGAGGCTGGACACACATCTGAGTTCAGGGGTGTAGGGGAGAACCTACAGTCTGAGAGCCAGGCCGTGAGAGAGAAGCTGGTAGAGGAAGGGTCAGGGCTGGGGGAATCCGTGGCTAATTTGCGGCATGGAGAACGAGGAAAGGGAAGGAGGTGGCAGCGAACCCAGAGAAGCCGGGAGGACCCATATCTCTTCCTAGGGCCACAGCAATGTTGGAAAAAGAGAGGAGGCCGGCTTAGAATGAGGCCCCCGCCCCATCAACTCGGCCCAGTGGGACTCACCGAGAAGATGGCGTCCAGCCTCAGCAGATAGCATTCGTTCTTCTCCAGGGGAAGGAGAAGGCTCAGCAGCTTGCTCTCTATGAGGAAACCCTGAGAAGGAAGATGACATCTCCAGTCAGAGACAGGTTTCCGAAATGAGTGCCGGCTCTGCAGCCTACCTCTGTGTAACTGTCAGCGATGACTCCACAGAGCAGGACCCCGGGGATGAGCCCTTCCTGGACACAAGGCCAGTTCTCATCATGGCTTTAGTTCCTCCCACCTCAGAAGGGTACCGGCTTACCTCACCCCCAGCCCCTGGGCAAACTTCTAAGTTCCCCAGAGCCGCCCATACCTGATCCAGTCACAGATCCTCACCCACCCAAAGTCGCTTCGCTCAGAGGCTGGCCCTCCAGTATCCGGAGACCAGGGCAGCAGGCCCTGAGATGGGGGGGGGGGGCGGTAGGGGAGGACATGGCTGCGGTGGAGGGGGGACACGGCAGGGGGTGGACAACCATATCACAGCTCAGTGTGCATGATGGCGGGGGGGGGGGGAGACACTGGGCGCCCGCCCCCACTCAGAGCTGCGAAGGCCTGGGGGAGGGCTGCAGGCGGAGGCAGCCACTGGCAGCAAGCAGGCGAGAGAGAGGAGCACCTGCCCCACTGCCTCTCCCAGCAGGAGCCGCCCTCAGGGGCAAAAGCCAGCTCTTGGCCAAAGAGAAGTGCCCCTAGGGGATGGGAGGCTGCCAGTCCTGGCTGCAGCTCTTGGACTCATCTCAGAAATACGGGCTTGTGTGCCAGTCATATTGCTGGAACACCTCAACTCCTAGCTGAGCCAGCTCCAGCACCCTTTACACGAAATCCCGTGGGTCTGGCTAACATGCTGCAGAGATATCCGTAGCTGAACACACCCCGAGAAATCACAGACCGAGCTCCCAGAGTGAAGCCACGTCAGCTGTGGCCACGCTACTCGGCAGGCGGACTCACCGAGGTGAGATGGGAGCTAGAATCAGCTTTTTTTTTTTTTTTTTTTAATTAGAAGGATCCCGTGGGCCAACTTGGCCCACACCTTGCTGACCCACAAAGGGAGGACCCCTTTGCCAGCTGGGGGGCAGCTCTGAGGCCGGGCCTGTCTGTGAACAACCCCAGCTCTGCTGCTCAATGCTTGTGGCCTCCTGCATCCAAGCCGCATCTAGCCCGGCCAGCCTGGGCAGCAGCAGCACACCGGACACAGGGGCCGGGGGTCCTTCCAGCGCAGCCCCACGTGGCCACCCTCACCGACTCATCACACAGGAGCATCAGGATCTTTCTGGTAGTTCTCGGGGAAATTTGCTTTGGCAGGTCGAGGTAAGACTCTGCTTCCGAGGCGCCCTCCTCCGTCCCCTCCTCTTCTGCAGACAGGGCAGAGAGAAGAGAGAAGGGGGAGAAAAAGGAGATCGTTGCTTGGTTTTGTTGACTTTGAGCAATAAACATCTTTCCTTGAGGAAATGTGCCCATTAAAAAAACCTTTTTAAGGTCCTATGGAGTCTCATTAGCCAAAGAAAGCCTAGTATGGCAAAAACAGGGAGGCTGGGGGTTGGTTGGATATGAGACTAGCAGGAGAATTCTGCCCTCCTACAATGCTTTGCTGTTCTAAATTTCATCTCTATGCCAACATCATACTCAAAATCCCGCCATGACCAGGAAGTGGAAGGGAGAGTTCAAACCTGTTTATTCTCACATTAGAGAACAATCTAGCACATCTGCTAAGTGGTTTCTAAACCGGCCACAGATCAGAAGCTGCGAACGAAACCGAGGTTCCAGGGGGCAACCTCATTTCTTAGCAAGAATTGGTAGCTAATAGCAAGAGCCAAACAGTTTCTTAATTAAAATTAGAAATTTAAAAATGTTTTATACTGTATATTCCTCATCTGGAAATAGTCCTAAAAAATTGTGCTACCAGGTTTTACTAGTTGTTCAAAAGATAAAAGGAGGGGCGCCTGGGTGGCTCAGTGGGTTAAAGCCTCTGCTTTCGGCTCGGGTCAGGATCCTGGGGTCCTGGGATCGAGCCCCGCATCGGGGCTCCCTGCTCGGCGGGGAGCCTGCTTCCTCCTCTCTCTCTGCCTACTTGTGATCTCTGTCTATCAAATAAATAAATAAAATCTTAAAAAAAAAAAGATAAAAGGAGACAATATAAATGAAGATATTTTGAAAAGTATGAGACACATCTTGCTGGTGGAAGTGCAAAATGGTCCCGTCGGTATGGAGCAAGACCCAGCTGAATCACAGAGGCCTTTACCCTTTGATCCAGCAGTCCTACCTTTAAGGATCTATCCCAAAAATTCACCGGGAAAAATATGCAGACACAAACGCACATGGCTATTTTTTGCAGCAATGTTTATAAGAACAAAAACAAACAGACCAAAACCTGGAAGTATTCCAAGTGGCCAGCAACAGACCATATCTGATTAAGTTATAGCACGGCCACACAAAGGAATACCGAACAGAAACGGCATGAAGAACTTGCCCTCTTACTACCATAGACTGACCTCCAGGATACTTCGTAAGTGAAAAAAGCAAGATGGAGAAAAACATACGCTTTTCATTTAGAAAGCGGGTCTGTATAAATACAAACATATATATATACACACATCTGTTTGTAAAAGCAATGGAAAAATAAACCATACATTTTTAGATAGTTACCTACAGGAAAAGAATAAAAATAGAGTGGGGAGGTTAAGACTACATTTCCTCCAGTATACCTTGTTTTGTACATTTGACTTTGGAAGGATGGAACTATTAAATTGTAAAAAGCAATCCCTAACAATCAAAAGTAAAACAAAACAAAAAGACCTAAGTATGTATTCGGTTGGTGACATAACCAAATAGAAACTATTCTAAGTGGCTTTAAAAGGCACCAGTCGGGGCACCTGGGTGGTTCGGTCAGTTAAGGATCTGCCTTTGGCTCAGGTCATGATCCCAGGATCCTGGGATCCAGCCCCATGTCAGTCTCCCTGCTCCACAGATAAGTCTGCTTCTCCCTCTCCCTTTACTCCTCCCCTCTGCTCGTGCTCTCTCTGGATCCCCCTCTCTCTCAAATAAATAAATAAAATCTTTTAAAAAAATAAAATAAAAATAAAGTAAAAGACACCAGTGGGGGTGGGTGGTGGCTGTGTGACTCGGTTAAGCAACTGACTCTTGGTTTCGGACATGTTCTCAGGGTTGTGAGATGGAACTTAGTGTCCAGCTCCTTGCTCAGTACGGGTTCTGCTTTGTCCCTCTCCCTCTGCCCCTCCCCTAGTTCTCTATGTCTCTCAAACAAAATCTTTAAAAAAATAAATAATAAAATAAAATTTAAAATAAATAAAAGACCGCAATCTGTCTGTACATCCCTAGTGGAATGTGTCCTAAGAGTAAAAAGAACTTAAAAAAAACTTCAAACAATCTTTCATAATCATTTTTTTAGTGCCAAGTTGATACTTCATTCTGCAACCATTCTGTGGTTGTGGGAAAAACAATAAGTAATTATTTTGGAGTCACTGTGCACCAAGATTTTCAAGTTAGGAGAAAGGAGATATACCTTGATAAGGTTAAGTAAAAATTCTGGCATCCCAATGATTAGGAAGTGTTGGAAGGAACATGTGATTTATTTTATGGTGAAAATGTAATTCTACACCCTATGCTCATCCACTAGGAAGCCCTAAAAATTGATCTATCCCAAACAATGTGCACTCCAGCTCCCAGACTATGGTTTCAAAATACCATTCCCTTTAAAAGAACCAGGCCGCCTTGACCTTGAGAAATGGCTGATTACAAACTTGAAGCAGGGAAGTTACAATGTGAGACTGGAAATTGGGTCATTCTGGAAAGCCCGGAAGCTATCGATGACTACTGAGGTTGTGTCAAAAGGACCCAGAAGCCAACATGAAGAGACCCCCACTGGCCGGATGGGACAACATGAGCACCAGGAAGAATAAGGGCAGTCAACGAAACACATCAAATTTGTTTAAATCCAATGTGTCCATAATGATATGTTTTTATTAATTAACTTATATATTTGAGAGAGAGAATGTGGGGGGGAGGGATGGGAGAAGGAAGAGAGAGGAACTCAAGCAGACTCCAAGCTGAGCACAGAGTCCCACGTGGGGCTGGATCTCACAAACTGAGGTCACCACCTGAGCAGAAACCAAGAGTCGGACACTTAACGACAGCACCAACCAGGTGGCCAATATTTATTTTATAAAACGTTACTGGCCACCTTTGGAAAATGCTAGAGACCCAGCCACTTACTTTGAAAACTAGTAAAGAGAGAAAGAACAGCATCTGTTTTTCCTATACGAACTGTGCCTCAGGGTAACATATAGCTGATGAGGGGAAGATTCTGTTTCCAGAAGTGTTTCAGCTACTACATGAAGATGTATGATAGAATGTAGAATATCACCACTTTGCAGCCCCTAAGGCAATGAATGGATCTTAGACAATGACTACCAATGGCTGCCAACCTCCCAAAGAGACAGACAACCCGCTATTATTTTCTCCCAGTGGAGGTACGCAACAATGTACTCAGCAAAACCAAACTGAACCTGAATCTGATTGAGCTTCTAGATCGAACTACCAGATTATAATACAGGGAAGAGGGTAAAGCCGTCAATTAAATTAGACTTAGAAGCCACAACAATGGGCCTTCCAGCTACGAGAGCTCCTCCCCTCTCTGGACTTCAGCGTGCTGGTCTTTGAAAAGAATGGGTTGATCTGATGGTCGGACAGGCCCGAGGCTCGGGGGCTATGGGGCTCTAAGACACCAGCCCAGTCACCTGCTTGCATCAGCACCTCCTCTAAGATCTGCGCGGCAGACTTCCGCGGCTGCTGAGAGATGGGTCCCACATTCCTCAGGAACCAGAAATCCGGTGCCGTCCAGGGGAGCCCCAGGTGATGGGTATGAATGATCCTGTCTACAGCAAAGGCTCTGCTGATCAGATCCTTTGCCTCCTCTTCGTTCATCAGCCAAATCTCCCGAAACTGCTTGTCATCAACAAGAGCAAAATGCCTGTGAAGGAGAGTTGCTCGGCGTGGCCAGCGGACCCCAGGGCCTGGCCTGAGTCCCCTCCATGAGCATGAGGGTGAGCCTAGATGTGGAGCTGTGGTGCCTCCCCCGCCTGGGTCACCAGCCCTCTCCTATGGCAGCCTGGAAGCGGTCCCCACGCGTCTCAAGAAAAGGCAGGTGACATGCGAGGGAAGAGGCCTCTCTGTTGGGACACGTGCCTGGGACCCAGGTTCCTAAAATACCTCATGGCTCTCTGTAGCTCCTTGAACTGCGTCACAAAGCGTTTGTAGTCGGAGGTCAGTGACTGGTTCTCCTCCTGAAAGTGCTTGATCTGTTTGTTGTATTTCGCTCTCAGATTGTTGAGGGCATCGTGCAGGCTGCGGGGCGGAGGGGACAGAGTTCATCCGCAGCTGAACAGAAGCTGTGGTGTCCGTTCTTCTCGGTGACTATACGAAGCACTACAGACCCCAGGGCCAGAGCCGTGCAGGTGCAGAGAACCCTCCCGTTTATTCCAACACCCAGCGGCCCCGACTGTGATCGAGGAAAGGAAGGCCATGGGAGGTAAGGGGATGGTCCAGGACTAAACTCCTTCACGACGGTCCAGAGCCCCTGACATACTGAGGGACAGTCTCCTGCTCAGAAGCGCGACCCAACCCTCCCCAACACTCCTTCTGCAAGCTTGTCTGTATCGAGCTCCACCTCACGTCTTTAAAGGGCAGATCTCAACTATTTCCCTGCCGTAATCTGGATGTTCAATTCCCATCTAAAACAGGGAAAAAAGTAAAACTTCACACCAGAAGTCTATGAGCTATGAGCTCTCTATCCTCAGAGAGCCGATACTGTTCATTCATTCCCTCCCTCACTCATCAAACATGGACGGCCTCTTGCCAGGGCTCTGTTTGAATACAGCGAGAGTATAGGGATATGTTCCAACAGAAGGTACTATCAGTCGAGCCAGAGGCAAAGACACACTCATCACAGCGGAGCATGAAAGCGCAGTGGGGGACATGTTACACAAGATGCCAGGGAGCCCAGAGCTGAGGCCTGGAACTTACCCTTCAGGGGCGTGGCCGAAAGTTCCAGCACAGTAAGGGACAGTGATAGCCTGCCAATGGCCCTGCGGGCTCAGGCATGTCACAGCTCCACATCTCACTGCTCTGGGAGCTCTGGGCATGGAAACTTGTCTCATGAAATATGCATGGCAGGCTCGGCTTTTAGACCCAGGACCATATGTCAGACTTCAAACCCGTGAAGAGGTGTCTTATGTCAGTGCCCCACTTACACAGGAAGACAGAGTCTGAAGGCCTACATATTTTCAGTTTAAAAATTCTAAAAATAAAATTTTCTGTCTTAAGCATTATTCCAAAATAAGCATAGGGTTCCTAAACATTCACCCTTTGCGCTTTCAGCCTCAGTAAAATGCAAAAATCATTTAACTTAGGCTCTGATAAAAGCCTAAGTTAAAAAGTGATATCTATTTCATTTCCTTAACTACGACATTCTAGGAGACTTTCCACATATAGATGTAAAAAATTTTACTAAGAAAAAAAATGTATTAAGTAACCATCCCAAAGTGTTTTTCCCTGCAGCACTTAGTAAAGGGGTTTCTATGTGTCATCTAACCATAGAAGCTAATAAAACAAAATCAACTCTCGGTGCGTGCTGCAGGTCGGGGCAAGGCATCAAGACAGGAAGTAGACAGGACAGGTAGCTGTAAGGGGAGGCTCCCCAAAACGTCCCATCCTCCGTGACTGGCTGGAAGCTAGAGATGGAGGGGACAGAGGTGGAGGATGGGAAAACTGGGAGGGGAGGCAAGCCGGGTTTCAAAACTTGTCTCCTGGCAGTGACAGCGACTCTCCAAGCTGAAATGTCTTTCGGCAGTCCCAGATAAAGTGAGGAGGTGAGGTCGATTTAGGGATATGTAGTTGGGAGTCATCGAGAAAGAGGTCATTATTCAGGGGCACCTTGGGTGGCTCAGTGGGTTAAGCGTCTGCCTTCGGCTCAGGTCATGATCTCAGCGTCCTGGGATCGAGTCCCGAGTCGGACTCCCTGCTCAGTGGGGAGTCTGCTTCTCCCTCTCCCTCCATCCCCCACTCATGTTCTCTTTCTCAAATAAACAAAATACTTTTTAAAAGGAGGTCATATTCAAAGCCATGAGACTGGTGTAGAGGGTAGCTGGAATAAAAATATAAAGCAAAGGGATAAGATGGTTTCCAGAATATCTTATCAGGCAAGAGAGAGCAGAACCACCAAAGGAAGCCAATTAGGGACACACTGAGAAAAAAGAGCAAATATTTTACAGTCATAAAAGCCAAAGAAGAAAGATTGCAAGATTCGGTGCCAGTAACAACAGGATGAGGACTGAGGAAGAGCGGTGGTTGTTTGGTTACAAGGACATCACTGATCACCTACAGAGGGAAGCGGCTGTCCAGTTCTGGGGTCAGAGGTCAAATTAGGAGTGTTGGAGGTGAGGGGCAGCGCTGGTGGTGAGAGGAAAATGGCCACACGATCAAGAAGAGGAAGAGGTGGCCTCACGTAGGAGCAGCAGGGTTGGCTAAAGGGTTTTTCAGGATAAGGGAAACTGTGCAGGCTTGAAGTCAGAGGGAAGAGCCAGGGAAGGGACGGTGGGGTTGAAGTCCTCATCTTTCGGCCCTTGGGATCAAACCCAAGGTCTGCCTCACATATCTGTGCCCACCTCCCGTCCTACCAACCTCCCCCTCCCACAGTGCAGTCTCTTTCATCAAATGTGGAACTTTGGGCTTCCTACTTCCTTGCCTTCAGCCCCGCCCTTGATTCCTGGCTCCGGCCCCATCCACCCTGGAGTCCTAACTCCTTTTCACCGATTCCCATCCGTCCCCCTTCACTATTTGACTTCTTCAAGGAAGCCTTCCCAAAGAGCGCCTCACAAACTGCACAGATTTGTGGCTGTCACAGATGGATGGAGAGAGGGAGAGAGAGAAAGGAGAGATCTAGAAAGAAACACTACACACTTGATCTCTGCTGGTAGGCATATGGTGTTTTTATGGGTTTTAAGATTTTATTTACTTATTTGACAGAGAGAGAAAGAGCAAACACAAGCAAAGGGAATGGGAGAGGGAGAAGCAGGGTTCCCACTGAGCAGGGAGCCCGATGTGGGACTCGATCCCAGGACCCTGGGATCATGACCTGAGCCGAAGGCAGACACTTACCTGACTAAGGCCCCCAGGCGCCCCTGTTCTTATGTTTTTATCTTACTTCCACATGTGGTACTCCCTACTTCTCTAAAATGCACAGTCTTGCTTCTGTACTAGCAAGTGGAGAATTTACTCTACAGCTGGCTCCACGCAAATGCGAAGTGGGATGTTGGCGTGGGCACTGGCACCAGCATCCCCTGCAAGAGCGGAAGATTAGAAGCAATCTAAATGTCCATCCATAGGGACATTAGATCCTGTCAAAGCTCTTAACAAACTGCTATGGAAACATTCAAGACACCGAACAGTGTGTATAGAATGCTATCACTTGGTCTAAAAACAGATGGGGGGTGGGGGGAGGGAGTTGGGAGTGAGAGCATTTATCTGTGTGTGCTTGGATGTGGTTAAAGAAATTCTGGAAGAAACAAAAGAAATGAACAATTATTACAGAGGTGGGAAAGAGGAACCACACAGAACAGGGGGTGGGAGACAGGCTTTTTGCCGTACACTCTTTCATGGGGGAGGCGCTGGGGCAGCAGAAAGCATTATTTTTTCCCAAAAAAGACCTCTTTTGGGGGCACTTGGGTGGCTCAGTGGGTTAAAGCCTCTGCCTTTGGCTCAGGTCATGATCTCAGGGTCCTGGGATGGAGCCCTGCATCGGGCTCTCTGCTCAGCAGGGAGCCTCCTTCCCAATCCCCTCTCTGCCTGCCTCTCTGCCTGCTTATGATCTCTGTCTGTCAAATAAATAAATAAAATCTTTAAAAAAAAAAAACTCTTTTAATAAGATTTGGTCTTATCTTCACCAGCTCGCACTCCTCTGGAACAGAAGAGCTCGTCCCCATCCCCATAGCCTGCACGGAAGGGGCTGGTGGGCTGCAGGTCCGCTTACCGATTGATCTTCCTCTTCTGCTGGGATTTAATCACTGTGCTCTCCTCGTCCCTCTTCTTCAGCACCTGGAAGTTGTACTCCAGCTTCTCTTGGTTTAGCTGGTAAGTTGCTTTCATCTGCTGAAGCTGCTGCTCAAGAACCTACCGTTGAAGTTTAAAAAAGTCATGATAGTCACTGGCCCCGGTATCATCGGTTATACCTAAGGGTCCCTCATTCTTCGTTCTGGAGTCATGTCAGAGGAGCCGGAGGGACAAGTGCCTGCCCCTGAATTCTTAGAAAATCTGTCATTACGGGCAAATGAAAGGCCAACCACAAAAAATATCCATCATTCGGGCGCCTAGGTGGCTCAGTCGGTTAAGTGTCTGCCTTGAGCTCAGGTCATGATCTCAGGGTCCTGGGGTCAAGTTCCACATCAGGCTCTCTGCTCAGTGAGGAGTCTGTTTCTCCCTCTCCCTCTTGCACTCGCGCTCTCTCTCTCTCTTTCTCTCTCGCAAATAAATAAAGTCCTTACAGAAAATATCCATCATTCTGCTGCAAGCTTAAAGCCTATGTCCCTACAGCTGGGGAGAGGTGACATTTAGAGCCTTCTGGTCTGGCCCGCTACGATGCTGTGCACCAGACCCTCATGGGGAGATACACATCGTCGCAGCAGAAACACAAGTTCTCATTGCCACAGAGGTGTCTGCACTCTGACCTCCAGCCGGCAGTGCTGGTGTTTAAGAGATGGTGTTCATTTTAAAGGAAGCTAGACATGACCATCCTTTCTTTCTGGATTTCCATTACCTGTATTCATTCATTCACCAAATACTGATCTGAGGGCCTGCTCTATGTCGACACTTTTCCAGGTGCTGCTGAGAAAACACTGCTGAAAAAGGCACAGTCTTGCCCTATCTAGGAGAGGGACAGATCGACAAGCACCGGTGACAAGAAGAGAGGGGTAGGCACAGGGTAGCCTGGGCACCTGTGGCCCTGAAGGCCAGGCAGGCATCCCCGAACAGTGGGCACCAACATGTCTGAGACCTGGAAAATGAGGAGGAGTCGCTCATGGAGACGCCTCAGGGGACAGAGGTCCAGAGAGGGAAGGGGAGTGAGGTGCTTTGGGGAAACCACGAGCAGTGTCCAGTGTGAGGTGTGAGGCAGGGAATGCTCAAAACAGAGGCTGACAGAGCAGCAGGGCAGTAGAGAGAGATCGCTCTGGAGGCACCTGGGTGGCACAGTCGGTTAAGCATCTGACTCTTGGGTTTCAGCTCCAATTGTGATCTTAGGGTCATGAGATCGAGCCCCACGTCGGGCTCTGCACTCAGCATGGAGTCTGCTTGGGATTCTCTCTTCCTCTCCCTCTGTTCTTCCCGTTCATGCTCTCTCTTTCTCTCTCTCTCTCTCTCTAAAATAATAAATCTAAGGAAGGAAGAGAGGAAAGAGGGAAGGAAAGAAGACAGATCATGCCAACTGTGGGTAAAAAAAATTTTTTTGTCAAGAGCAGGACAGGGCTAGAGACAAGGCAAATAGAGGCAAGCTTGCTCCCGCCTTTCCTGAGTGGAAATGCAGGAACAGACGAACAGACGATGCAATTAAGTGTAATCAAAGGTTGACAAGCATGGACATGTGACATGTGGCACTCTTTCAAGCCTCCTTCCCCTGTCCCCTTCCATGCAGCTACAGGGCCTTGCTAAGGAATCAGCTTAGATGGGGAATCCAGGCAGTGTCCCCTCCCCTCCCCTCTCCGGACTATCCTCAAGGATGTTAACCGGCCAGGAGGTGATGCAGAGGAGAACAAAGGCATTGGCATGGACAACCGATCAGTTAACAATCAGTTAAGAGCACCCTGTTTAACTATTCCAGAGAGTTCTAAATCTCCACTGTGGGTAGGTATTTTGCAATGGTTTGTGCCCCTGTGTTCCAAATGAAACCAGCCCGGCTGCTTCACATGTGACCAGCCCTGGACATGGGGAAGGCCACCGACCTAGGAGGTCGCTCAGTACAAAGTCCAGCAGAAAAGCTCCTTGTTGGATGGAGATAATCTGGAAGGTATGAACGTTCTCTGGGTTTGCTCTGATTTGGAACAACAGTGAGGGGCTGAGACCCCGAGTGCCTGGTGTTTGCTCTGAGGATGTCGGGACCTCCTTTTTCTCATAGCTTTGCAATAAGCCCCTATCACTAAGACAGCATTTCCCAAACTTTGGCCATAGGACAGTTTTTACATTTATAAAGAAGTGAGAGCACGTGAGTTCTAGCAGTGAATGTTCATGTAAATTTCACTCTTGAAGTCCAATCATTAGATAATACTCACAACGGAAACCGACTCTATTTTTCCTGCACCATACATCTTGAAAGGAAAAAAAAAAAAATCACTGACTCACTTTTTTTGTGAGCTTTGTGAAACCACCACATGTACCTCACCTGGCTGAACACGGTTCACAAAACTCCGAGCTAAAGTAAGCAGGCCATGTCTTTTCCTTTGTGCCCTGAAAGAACTCACATCTGAGCTGATTTTATAGGCAAAACAACAAACAAAGAAACTCTGTCACCTGCCGGTTCTAATTTGCATTTCTTTGCCTGCACTCCTGGTTAATTATTTATTAGCGGATTTTATTTTCTTTTGTGGAACGCACCTGCTCCTGCTCTTTGCTAGAATATGCTCCTAGGAGACTGATACATGGAAGGACTAGCAATGCAACACGCACTGTGGGCTTTCCATCTCTAGGGGATCCCAGATCAGCTGCTCAGTCACCCCAGCTCTGGTCCAAGACCCCTGTGGCCTCCACAGTCACGATGCCCCTTGGGAGTTACTGGCAGTGTTGTCAATGAACTTGCAGAACTAATAGTCTGGTAGTCTCACCCAACAGAGCCGCCAGCGGCTGCGTGTATCATGTGACCCATTATTTGTTTTCAACACCTGCTCGAGATAATTTTGGTCCTGGTGACTCTATTGTTAATTATCTCAGGGTTTAGTCTCAACAGACAGCCGTCCCTGGTTGTCATCTGTTGAAGATAGTTTTATATTTTAAAATTGTAATTGATTTTGTTAACTGTCTGCCCTTATTCTTCAATTATCCAAAGACACTGTTGCAAAGCTGTACTTCATGTTCCCAAGACTAACTGCGAAACATCGTGTTTGGTTTTTGTGAATAATGTACAAAGGTGACAATCTAACATGCCACGAAAGGCCTTCAGCGTAGTGGGGGCTGCGGATCTTGATCCCATCTTCCCCTTCTTCCTGCATCAGCATGAGCCTCCCCGCAGCCGCTCTCCGCGCCACCTCCTGCCCCACAACCTCCGGAAAACCAGCTGCCATCATCGCCCCAAGCAGAACGGAAATTTAAAACAGCCTTTCCCCTGGTCCTGTGTGCTGACTTGCAGAACCTACTGGGCCCCTTCACCTCTGCTCTCAGGACCTGAGCCTTGGTTATCTTTGTGCTTTGCACAATGTTAAGTTCATGGTGTTTGTTAAATAAGTAACTTGGATTTGATTTTTGGTGATTAATATTCTGGTATTAAAGGTAACAGTCCCTGAAGTTGAACTAAACCATTTTATAATTTTAAAAGCACAAGTAGGACCCAAAGTAAAAAAAAAAAAAAAAAAAATTTGCTTCCTGCATCAAGAACTAAGTGTTTCTAGGAGTGTTATTTGGGGAGGGGGGGATGGGGGGCTGTGGTAAAAATCCCTCTCTAGGGCATAATGTTTACAGACTTCGTTTTGCTCATTAATAATGTCACCTTACTGGCAGTAAGCACTTGGAAAGTATTCATTCTCTTTTTTACTTCTTGTACTTTACCCATCAAATAAAATCTGTGTATTTGGAGCCTTCATATTTTTGTGGTTTGCAAAAATTTTAGTTGTTATATTTCAGAACTGATACAGTGCTATGAATTACTTAGGAAGACCAAATTTGATGTTAAGCTGCATACTGTATCTTCTTGACAAAATCGATGCTATTTGACTTTACTGTCTAATGAAAGCACACGTAAGGGGCATTATGATCAAGTTTGATCTACAAAAATGCCCTGCATACAGCAATATGGCAATCCCTGATTTATCTGTTCCAAGTTAAAATGTAATATGGTACAGTATACTCCTGGTTTCCATTCTAACACAGGAACTGCACACACTTCCCTGCTCTGAATATCTCCATCTGTCTGTCTCCCACATACCCACATTCCATGGGCAGTCCAACTGGACAGGGGAAGCCAGGAGATGCGGGTCTCCCAGGCTCTCAGGCTCTCCGTCCCTTAACTCCCTAGTCTTCCATCACCTCCTACCCCCCAAAATCTCCCCACATCCCAGAATTTTTTGGCTGTGTTCAAGCATTTGAGGATTAAATTAAGAATGTGAGGTTTGGGGCACCTAGGTGGCTCAGTGGGTTAAAGCCTCTGCCTTCAGCTCAGGTCATGATCCCAGGGTCCTGGGATTGAGCCCCGAATTGGGCTCTCTGCTCGGCAGGGAGTCTGCTTCCTCCTCTCTCTCTGCCTGCCTCTCTGCCTACTTGTGATCTCTGTCTGTCAAATAAAAAAAAAATAAAATAAATTTTTAAAATTTAAAAAAATTTTTAAAAAAAGAATGTGAGGTTCTACTCCTACAACTCAATGGCAAAATAATAATAATAATAATAATAATAAACTACCCAATTAGAAGACATACAAATGACCAATAATTATGAAAGTCACTACTTATCAGGGAAATGCAAATCAAAGCTACAATGAGATATCACCTCATGCCTCTTGGATAGCTATTGTCAAAAAACCAATGACAACAGGTGCTGGCAAGGATGTGGAAAAGGAAACCGCTGGTGGGAATACAAACTGGTGCAGCCACTCTAGAAAGAGTATGGAGATTCCTCAAAAGATAAAAAATAGAACTACCATTTGATCCAATAATCCCACTTCTGGCTATAGATCCAAAGGCACAGAGATCTGCAACTTGAAGAGATGCCTGCCCTCCCATGTTCTTTGCGGCATATTCACAACAGTCAAGAGATAGAAACAACCTAAGTGTCCATCAGTGGACTAATGGAGAAAGAAAATGTGGTATATCACGCAATTGTCCTCAGCCTTAAAAAAAGACAATCTACCATTGGCAACAATAGGGATGGACATAGAGGACATTATACTAAGTGAAATAAGCCAGACACAGAAAGACAAATGCTGCATGGTCTCACTTGTATGTGGGATCTAAAACAGACAGCCTGGGGGAGGAGAAAGAGGGGGGTGTTGGGCGGAGGTCACAAGGTTCCAGTTATGTGGGATGAATAGGTTCTGGTGATCTAACAGATACAACAGAAGTTCTTTGAGTAACAATGCTGTTATTGTATATTTTAAAACGTGTTAAGAGAGTAGATCTTGTGTTACGTGCTCTCAACGCAAAAGGAAAAACAAAACAACAGATGAAAGAACATGAGTTTCCATTATTTCACTGTTTGAGGCCAGCGGTGTGTCCTTTCGTCCCATAAATTATCATAAAACCAAAATAACGGAAGAAAGCTTAACAACAGCCATTTTCATTAAAAGAGCCACGTACACACCCCACATACGCAGCACTGCTCTCCCAGACGCCCACTGTTCTTCGTCAGTGACTCTCATTTCCATGACATTACTATGAGAAAGGCCCAGGAACAGTCTCAAGACCGGTAAGAATATTTGTAGTCTGGGGAGGCTTTGATGCAACCTTGTCACATAAAGCACAAGAGCAGTAGGTCCTGAAATTCCATCACAGGTTACGTGCAAAAGCTTTAGTCTAACAAGTTTTTCTAGACAGAGACTGAAGTGAATAGCCCGTACTGAAACATTAAGAGCTAATTACATCACACCTACATGTAATTAGAGATGAGCTTTTTTTTTTTTTTTTTTTAAACTAAAGCAGCACAGAATCCTAGGCTTGGAAAGAACTTCACAAACCAGAAAATCTAACCTTCCACTGGGAGAATCCTTTCTCGGCACAGAAGACAGACAGTCAGGCAGCCTTTGAATACTTTATGAGATAGAAGACTCTGTTCTGTGGGATGACCCTTTTCTACATTAGTAGATAGTTCTACCTATTAGAAAGTTCTTTCTGGGGTGCCTGGGTGTTGCAGTCTGTTAAGTGTCCGACTCTTGGTTTTGGCTCAGGCTGTGATCTCAGGGCTGTGAGACTGAGCCCCAAGTCAGCCTCCACGCTCAGCACAGAGTCCACCTGGGATTCTCTCCCTCTCCCTCTGCCCCACCAGAGCTCGCTCTCTCTCGAATAAATCAATCTAGAAAGAAAGAGAGAGAGAGAGAGAGAGAAAGAAAGAAAGAGAAAGGGAGGGAGGGCGGAAGGAAGGAAGGAAGGAAGGAAGGAAGGAAGTGAGTGAGTTAGTTCTTTCTGATGGCAAGTCGAAATCTGCCTTACTGTGATGTCCAACCATCAGCCAGAGGCTGTTTGGAATATTAGGAACATTGCAGGCTACCGAGCCAGACAGAGCTGGTTTGAATCCAGGGCCTACCATTTGCCAGGTAAGTAGCCTATTTCCTGGCATAAAAATGTGGTCAGTGATTCTTCCCTTCTGTGTTAATATGAGGCTAAGAGACACTGTGCCTTAAGTGCCCAGTCACTCACTAGATGGTGGCTGTTCTACTTTGGCCCCGGCACACTTAACTTGCCCTGGGGATACCTTCCCTTTGCTTGGCTAAAGTCATAATCCTCCCATTGATTCCTCAGGTCGTGGTTTCCTGCTTTGCCTCTTGGCAGCCCTCCATGATTTATTAAAGGAAGAATTCTTCCCCATATATTTTGTCCATGAGCTCCTTCAGATACAATCGCTTGAAAGAAAGCAGATTACGAATACGTATCTGTTGAAGGGACTAACTCTAGAATGTTCTGGGCAGTCACCAAGGATGAAACTGCCATCAGACGCCGAGCAACAAGTCAGACCTGCACATCCTGCTCCAGCTTGATCTTGATCGTGTTGTACTCTTCCCAGTCCCATACCCTCTGCTTGTTCAGCTGATTCTCGTAGTCCTCTACCTTCTTGATGCGGTTCATAAGATACTCCAGCTGAAGGCACAGGAAGACAAGAGGAAAGTCAGCCCTGTCCCTGTCCTGTCTCAGTCCTTCCGGTGGCCTGACCAGCATGACCCAGCAAAGGGTCTCCAAGTGTCAGGAGTCTGGAGGGAGTCAGTCAGCCCTCAGAAGCTCCTGGGCCCCAAAGCTTTGTATCGTTTACCATACTCGGGAGCCTCCTTACTTGAAAAACTCCAAGAGGATTGCTCCTTTAAGAAACTAGCGATGGGCCCTGTGGTCAGACATTTGTGTTTCTCAAAAAAAAAAACAAAAACCCACTGGATCTTGGTCAAGCTATTTCTTTGTTCTTTATGTCTCTGAAGTAAAGTGATACCCCCACACCCTTTAAAACATCTTCTGAATCACAAACATCCGTGGCTGGGGTAGAAGCCTGGGAACAAAAAAGAGAGGGACAGGAACAGAAACCCCAGCGAGCTGCGAAGGAAGGTGGTATTCACCGCCACCAGAAGCAGCAGGGACTAACCACGAAGTGGAGTAGTAAATGTCTGCCGTGGCAATCCTCCCCAAGATACATAAAGGCTAGCGAATTCAGTCACAGCAGATACGGCCCCAGATTCCACGGAGCACCCCTGACACATCCTCCCCACCCGCTCCCCCTTCCCCACCCCCTTCCGCACCCATCACCCCTTTACCTCTTTGGCATTGTGAGCCTGCAGGGCCCGCTCCCATTTCTTCTTATTACTGGCCAGCATTTCTTGTCGTTCTACCTCAAATGCTTTCTACAACCAAGAAAGAAGAGGGCTCTAGTGTCTGTTTTGATTGGGCAGGTTCCACAGGAGGAAAAAACTCATAAGTAATTGCACAAGGGGCCATGTCCAAGTCCAAGTCAAATCCAAATGCAACCTTGCCAAGTTTCATACAACCAAAGGGCTACAAAAGGAGTTGTGTGGAAATTAGTGTTATGAAGTCTGGACTTCCCACAAATTTTGAGAGGAAATGTGCCAAGTGCCCTGTGGCTCAGCCAACATCGGAGGAGGGAGCTGGAGGAAGGCCAGGGCCCTGGGTGAAGTGACGGGGCAAGCCCTGGCATGCGCTTCAATCATGCCGAGGGCTGCTGCATGGTTGGGGTTCCCACGAAACAAAGGAACGCGTTGCTCACAAGAGGTAGGCCAAGGAATGCAGAAAGGAGTCTATAATAATCCAAGACAGTGGGAACCCTCTTGGCTCTCTTCCATTCTGGAAAGGCCAGTCTCAATGTCAAGCCTTAACATTTCATTCGAATTTAAAGTATTGATTCCTGAACCTGTTTTCCCATGCTCCCACTCCCAGCTGCCATAAATACAACAAACAAACAGCTCACATACCCCCCTCCTCCATTCTTCTTATCCCTCCATGGTTTTATTTTCTTGCAGAGCACTTATTACCACCTGTCCAGCTATATATTTAGTAGTTTATCTGTTTATTGTCTAGCAGTCTCCTACTAGAATACAGATCCCATCGAGGACTTTGTTTAGTTCATAGCTGTATCCACAGCCCCGGGGACGGTGTCTGGCACATAGTAGGTGCTTAATGAATAGTTGTTGGGTGAGTGCATAAACGGGTAAACAAATGAAGGGGCAGACTTCACCAGATGAGACACCTGGGTCGGTCAGGGCCGACCTGGCCCTCCTCAGGGGCCGCCGCCAGGGCATAAGGCAGCTCTACCACACCGTTACCTCAATGTAATTCAGCTCCTGACGGAAGGTTTTCATGACGTGCTTCACTTGTTCTTCCATTCTCTCCAGCAGCAGGCAGATGTCATCTGACTGCTTCTTCAAATCCTTCACATACTGGTCATCTTTTGTTTTCAACTCCTAGAGAAGAGCAACCGAAAGTTGGTCACCAAATAAGACCGAGGCAAGAGGTGTTAAGCGCACTCCCCCAGGACCTCACTCTTCAGTATCTCTGAATGCTAGCAATACACAACCATACACAGAGAAAGTCTCTTCGGAAGAATCTGAGGACATCCAGGAGAAGGCACAGGCGGACAGAGCACAGTGGCCTCAGCTTGGGGCAAAGCCGGACATAGCAGCCGGCGATCAAACCCTCCGTGACTACTTGCTGTAAACCTCCTTATAAGCTCCCGGGCAGCTTACAGCCCCCCAGCGAAGCAATGGCGATCCAGGATCCAACACGGGACTCTATCGACTGCAGACTATGTGCCATTCCTTACTGAAAACATAAAATCTGACACAGCATTGGCTACGAGCATGCATCTTTCTAAGGTCACCAATAATTCTCAGATTTCTCCAAAGCTCTTCCTTCTGGTGGAATTTATTGCCTGAGTTGTGCAATAATCTGAGTTGTGAAGTAAGGCCTCCCCATCTTTCCATTCAGGAAGAGCAAACCAATAAGCCAGTTAAATCCCCCAGCCTGAGCCCACGCGGCAGGGTCGGGGCCGGGAGTCTCGCCTGCTGTAACTCGCTGATCAGCTTGTTCTTGTCCTCAATCAGCCCGGCGCAGTGCACCTGCTGGGTGTTGAGCATTTCCCACAGGTCCTGGGGAATTCTCTTCTGTTTGCCCTCCTCCCACTTAGCAGTGATTTCATCAAATTTGTCCTGGCTGGTCTTGACTTCGTTCTCCAGCTTCTCGAGTCTGTGGATACAAACACAGCGGCCATGCCAGCCCAGCCGGGGAAGCCGCCTCTTGCTGAAGCAGGCCGGTTCTCAAGAGTCTGAAATACCAGGCCCGGGCCCCAAGCACTGCTCCCACGCCCACCCCCCCCACCCCACCCCCCGCTCAAAACCAAACCAGCCTCTGAGGAATCTTCTTTTAGCTTAAGCAGTGCTTGGAAGCAAGGAGACCAAATAAACAAGGTGACCCATAACAAAAGCAGATGGACCTTAAAGCTATACCTACTTACACACGCACACACGTGTGCGGATCAACAGTCTGTCACATACTTCCGCGACAAGCTGTACGACTTCAGTGACCAAGGCCTGACTTTGCCACTAACAGACTTTCAACTTGAAACAAGTCCCTGACCCCCAGCAAGCTGCGTTTTTCTCCTCCATAAGAGGAAGGATGAAAGCACCTACTTTCCTACGGCTCTTCCCAGGGTTAGGTGAGATGACGCTCGGCACAGCAGTCGCTCAACAAAGGGTACCCATATTATTGTTTCTGGTTATCGACATGACTTCAGGTGTGTGGCCGTTCCTCTCCCAAATCATCAATAAATACAGGGGGCCATACAATATATACTATGGAGTATTACACCTCCATCAGAAAGGATGAATACCCAACTTTTGTAACAACACAGACGGGACTGGAAGAGATTATGCTGAGTGAAATAAGTCAAGCAAAGTCAATTATCATATGGTTTTGCTTATTTGTGGAGCATAAGGAATAACATGGAGGACGTGGGGAGATGGAGAGAAGTGAATTGGGGGAAATCGGAGGGGGAGATGAACCATGAGAGACTGTGGACTCTGAGAAACAAACTGAGGGCTTTGGAGGGGAGGGGGGGTGGGGGGTTGGGTGAACGTGGTGGCGGGTATTATGGAGGGCACATATTGCATGGAGCACTGGGTGTGGTGCATAAACAATGAATTCTGGAACACTGAAAAGAAATTTTTACAAATAGATAAAATTTTTTAAAAAATACAGGGAGCCATGAAAATAGGGAAACTCCACCATTAAGGAGTGGAAAATCAGCATGGCCTTTCCAGAAATTCCAAAAGAAACTCTGTGATGAAGTGTACTGAGGAGGGAACCAGCCTGAAGAGAGGCGTGAGGACGAGAGGTGAGGTCCCCCCTAAGAACGGCCACTAGGACATACACCAGGACTCTCCCTATCTTCACAGACTGTCACTGTAGGAGGCTGCCTCCCGACAAGAGTGCCAACCCCTACTGGACAGGAGTCACAACTTAAACTCACGCTCCCCTCTCTCCTTCTTGCCTCCCTTCCGAGCTAGAGCAAAGAGCACATTAATTCACTTGACTTTTGGCCTCAAAAAATGAAAAACAACAGCCAGGTCATCTTGCCAAAGCCCACATTTATCCTATACTTCTGCCACTGAAGACCTTCAGTTTTTCCTCCGTGGTCATAGGACACAGCCTACCTCCTTGGCGTGGCTGGGAAATCAGCCAATCTCATGCTAGGTACAGCCCAAGGCAGACCGTGGGAAGTCACAAGAATAAAATCACCAGTTGCACACTGGTAAAGCCAGTAAAGGTGCTGAAGGAATTCCTTACGCTGAACAACTAAAAACATTGTTAACCCTGTGCTCTTGCGGAGATGAGCTAAAATGGCCGCGTGGAGGAAGGGGGAAGAAGGGAGGAAAGCAGGGAGGGAGGAGGAGATTCATTCCTAAGGGCAGTAAAAAGATTCTGCTGGATTGACTCTGACACAACCACTTTCCAACGGTTGGGGAGAATTTGGGGACCCATGGAAGAGACGTCCTCATGTCCGTGCCGCAGAGCGGGGGTTCCTCACCTTTGACGCTTGATCTCCTCTTCTTCCACTCTCCTGTGGATCTCTCTGATATCTGCAGCCACCTGGATATTTGTCACCAACTCAGTGCCACAGAGCAGCAGTTTATTCAATTTCTGAAAACGAAGAATTTATGAAGTTAGAGGGATACCTGGGTGGCTCAGTCGGTGAAGCGTCTGCCTTCTGCTCAGGTCCTGATCCCGGGGTCCTGAGATCGAGACCCACATTGCTTCAGAATCCCTGCTCAGCGGGGGAGCCTGCTTCTCCCTCTCCCCGCTCCCCATTCATGGTCTCTCTCGCCACTCTCTCTCTCTGAAATAAATAAAATCTTAAAAAAAAAAAAAAGAATTTATGAAGTTAGAAACCTTTTGCACAACTGCCGATAGCTGTTCTATCCAGCCAAGCGGGAATCAAAAGCAAACTTAAGACCCTTAAGAGTAGCATGTACTTGGCAATCCCTTTTCATCAGGATACTGGTGATGTGATATCAGAGCTTATGATTTAATAGCACGTGTGATTCTGGAGGTACTTTGGCTTATTCTCGTTAGACTAGGGATCAGCTGGCTAGCACACTGGCAGATACCCTAGGCACATCTCAGCACTCGCCCCGTAGACCCTCCAAGTGACTGACACCACCAGGCGCTTTTCTGAGAATTCGGAGGGAGAGGTGAGGTAGAGACAATGGTGATCATCCTCCCATATCCATTCCCTCCTCCTCTCCGAGTAACAGGACCCCCGATTTTAGCTGGACATTGGATCTACCAAGATGGATACACTTCCCAAACTCCTTGGCAGCTAGAATACAAGTCTGATCGACAGAACCTGAGCAGAAGTGATGTGTGCCCCTTCTGACTCATGCGTTGAAGGGAAAGGGCCTGTCCTCTGCTGCCGCATCCCCCCCTTCTCCGGGGCCAGCATGTGGTGCTCTGGTATGACACGGTGAGCACATGCACCCACCAAAGGAATGGCAGAAGGAGATGAGGTCCCCGACATCAAGGAGCTGCCACATCAGCCCTGGACGCTGTCCTGATGCTCTGAACTACTAAGGAAGCCAGAGGAATAAGCTTCTATGTTGTTTAAGCTACTGTTACATAGCGTCTTCTGTTCCAGACACTTGGGCTCCACCGCTGCCTCCCTTAATGGCTCAACAATTTTGCTATTGGTGCCCCCCCTCCTAAATCCCTCTTTGGGGGTGCCTGGGTGGCTCAGTCGGTTAAGCATCTGCCTTCGGCTCAGGTCATGATCTTGGGGTCCTGGGATCGAGCCCCACATCAGGTTCTCTGCTCAGTGGAGAGTCTGCTTCTCCCTCTGCACTCCCCCACCTCATGTGCTCATGCTCCTGTGCGCTCTCTCTCTCTCTCTCTCAAATAAATAAAATCTTGAATAAATAAGTAAGTAAATAAATAAATAAATCCCTCCTTGAATTCCACATCAGTGTCTTCACTCCTGACCTTTGGGCGATGACAGGATTTCAACCAAAAATTCAGGTACCCTTAGGCTATACCTCTGTTTTTCTAAGTCTGTTTTGGAACTTACAAATTCTCCGGCTCTCAGACTGTTTATGAACAAAGAACTGATAAGCTTCTCCATACGAAGGAGTCACTGAAACAATTAGAGATTCTATTTCATTTCACCCTCCTAAGGACACTTGGAAATGCAGTTTTAATGAATACAGAATGGGAGCCTTAACCCCGATATCCAGAGGCACACCAGACTTTTTTTTAAAATGGCTACCGTTGTAGCACCTGCACCAAATGGTTTTACATGCCTAAGGAAGTAAAGGCTTTCCAGTAGTTTTCGAACAATTTTCTATTTTCTGCTCAGACAATGCGAACATCAGAAATTTCTGAATCAAGTATTTCAGACTCAAAGTAAAACTGAAAAATGTTACAGTCACCAACAGACCAACAGACACAGGAAAAGATAAAACTGTCGTTTTCAGATATGATTACATATGTAAAAAAATAAACACACAAACAAAAGAAGCCACAGGACAACTATTAGAATTGACAAGAGAATTTGACAAAGTTGCTGAATATCAGGTCACTATACAAAAAACCAATTATACTTTTATATATCAGCAAAAAACAGAGCCTCAACACAAAGTGTAAGACATTGTTTTTGTTCTTGTTTTGTTAACATATAATGTATTATTTGTTCCAGGGCTACAGGTCTGTGAATCATCAGCCTTACACAATTCAGTGTAAGACATTGTTGACAAAATTAAAGAATACCTAAATAAGTGGGGGGATATTTTATACTCATGGATTGTAAATCTCATCGTTGGTAAGATATTAATTCTTTCCTAAATTGATCTATAGGTTCAATCTGACTTCAATTAAAGTCCCAGCAGGGGACACCTGGGTGGCTCGTGGGTTAAGTGGCTGACTCTTGATTTCGGTTCAGGTCATGATCTCAGGGTCCTGGGATTGAGCCCCACATCAGGCTCCACACACAGGGGGAGTCTACTTGAGAACTTTCTCCCTTCCCTTCCCCTTGCCCCCAACTCCCCCACCCCACACACACACACCACGACTCTCTCTCTAAAATATATAAATAAAACTTTTAAAAATCCCAGTAGGTTTTTTGGTGGAAACTGACAAACTCATTGTAAAATTTATATGGACATGAAAAAGTCAAGGATAGCCAAGACAATTTGAAGAATCACAAACTTAGAGGACCTATTCCACCAGATGTCAAGTCCTGTCATAAGGCTACAGTAGTTAAAATAGTGTGGAATTGGTGTAAAGTCAGACAAGCAGACCAAAAAAACAGAACAGAGAATCCAGAAACAAATCCACATATGTGATCACCTGACTCACAACAAAGGTGTATTGCAGTGTAGTAGGGGAAAGGATGATCTTTCCAATAAATGGTGCTGGGTTAATTAAAAATCCATATATAAAACAGTGACCTTGAACCTTACCTTTACACCAGCCACAAAAATCAATTCAAGATAGACTACAGACCAAAATGTACACGATACAAAAATAAAGCTTCTAAGAGAAAATTTGGAAGAATATCTTTATAAAATTGGAGCAAGATTACATAGGAAACAAAAGAATCATCAAGTAAAAATGATTGATAAGGTGTAGGGCCAAGGACAGTGGCCCTTCCTGTCCAAGTCTTATGGTAGAACCAGTTATTAATATCTTGATATTAAGGAAGGCAGCATTTGGTTTTTATACATTTTATACATTTCTTTTCTATGCCAACACTTTACATAACTTAAGTCATAAGTGAAAAGAAGCTTGAAAAGCTGCTAATGATGGGATGCCTGAGTGGCTCAGTGGGTTAAAACCTCTGCCTTTGGCTCAGTTCATGATGCCAGGGTCCTGGGATCGAGCCCCGCATCAGGCGCTCTGCTCAGGGGGGAGCCTGCTTCCCTTCCTCTCTCTCTGCCTACTTGTGATCTCTTTCTGTCAAATAAATAAATAAAGTCTTAAAAAAAAAAAGCTGCTAATGAAAACAACATTATCTCTTCGGGTTCACACTCAAAGAGTGCTTCAGATGAACTCTGTATCAGTATTTTCAAGACCATAGCAGTATAAACTATAACAAGAGGTTCCAGATTATATACAATATCCTTTTGATCCTACCCAGCAATGCTCAGAGATGATCGACACTTTGACGAAGTGACCCCAGTACAGACAGGAGGCAGGACACATCAACGTCACAGTGAGCACCAGATCGGGACCAAGAACACACTGCAGCTCAGTGTTCTTCCCACCACCGTAAGGTATCTTATCCTTGACCCAGTACCATACAGTTCACTCAGGTGTCATTGTAGATCTCTTTGCTCTATAATGACCTTTCAGTAACTTGAGTATTTTTCTTTCTCGCAGTAAGTTTACTTCAACTTCTGCCAGAAATGCTCTCTCTCCTCTCTGCTTTTATAAGTCCCACCTATTTTTCCAAGATGCAGCTCAAATCCCACTTTCTCCATGTAACCTTCCCCATCAGGCCCGCTTGGGCAGCCCTCTTCTTTCCCTCAATTCCTACCATCCCGCTGCCCTATGATATTCATTTAACAACTAATTAAATGCAGCACTTTGCCAGTTCTGCTTGCCGTTTGGAAGTGGTGTTCATTCTTCCTGCACCTGTTGTTCCAAGTTCTTTATTAAACATCCCAGGAGCCCTGGCATTGCCATGGGACAGCAATCGATGACTTTCTTTTTAGTGGTTATTGAGTCCAAGCCCTGCACTACCCCACAGGTATACGGAGAGGCGCTCGCTCTCACGGAGCTTCCAGCTCTGCTGGGGACCCTGCAGGCACACACATCGGAAGTCCTACAAGGAAGAAAACGGTCTAAAATGAAACACATGGCACAGAGAAGTACCCGGTGTGTGAATTAAAGGAGCCTGGGCTGCGGAGAAATCATGGACTTGCAGTCCTCTCGAGCTGGGACTTGAGATGGTCTTGAAGTATGGGAAGACATCCAGATAAGAGAGAAGACGGAGGTAGAGGACAGCGGGGAGGAGGGCAAGGGAGGGACTGGCATCCCCGAAGATAAGAGGCACAGAACAGGATGAGCAGAGCCCCCACTGGAGGTGAGTGAGCGGATCGGCCAAGCCAGAGCGAAGGCCCAAGGTGGGTATCAGCGGAAGAGAAGACTGACATTAGGACGGAAACAGAATGGGCAGCGTAAACATCTTGACTTGCGCTAATGAACAGCTCACAGGATGAAACGAAAGCTCACTCCTAGAGAGCTCTCAAAATGGGAAAGATTCAAATTCGCTTCTGCCTAACTAAAGGCAGGAACATGCAATCCCTCTTGAGATTCTTCTGGTCTAAGTATGAAAACCATGACATCACACCCAGCTAGTGTCACTGGCTGATAGGACCCATATGCCACCCAGCTCATACCAGTCGGCTTTCTTCTTTCTGCTTGTAGCTCTTGCTTTGATCTTCCTCACTCTCTTTCTTCCCATCTAAATATTCGCCAAGTGCTTCCCTGTGATGGGATAAAGTAGAGAAGCTAAAGTTATTTCTAGGATGTGGATTCTATATTTAGAGTTTCCACAGTCCATCATACTATATATGAAAATACATCCCATATGGATAAAAATTTCAATATTAAAAAACACAATCATAAAAACACTATAAGTAAATACAGGAGAAAACCCATCTTAGAATAAGACCAAAGCTAGAAAAAAAAAATAAAAAGATTAAGAGACTTTACTTCTTAAAATGTAAAACTCTTCTCCTTGATTCGAGGGATATACTCAAAAGATACTTGATAAAATGTTGCCATCTAGAAAAGAGAACAGGCTCTCTCAAATCAATACAAAAAAGACAAAATACCAATTAGAAAAACTGGCAAAGGATGTGGACAGGCAAGTTACAGAAGAAATATAACAGGCAAACAGACATTTGAAAAATACGTTCAACTTCACATAGAACCCGAGAAATGAAATTGAGAAGCCTGCAAGGTATCATTATTCTCCATACCAGACGAGAAAAGATTTAAAAGGTTGATAATGGGATGCCTGGGTTTTCTCAGTCAGTTAAGTGTCTGCCTTTGGCTCAGGACATGATCCCAGAGTCCTGGGATCGAGTTCCGCATCGGGCTCCTTTCTCAGAGGGGAGCCTGCTTCTCCCCCTGCCTGCCACTCCCTCCACTTGTGTGCTATCTCTCTCTCTCCAACAAATGAATAAAATCTCTAATAAATAAATAAATAAATAAATAAATAAATAAATAGTTGATAACATCAGGCATGGGTGCCCAACTCTTCACAGCACACCACAGCTGGGGATGTGAAGTATAACAACCTGTCTAAAAGGCGATTCGGGGGGCGCCTGGGTGGCTCAGTGGGTTAAAGCCTCTGCCTTCGGCTCAGGTCATGATCCCGGGGTCCTGGGATCGAGCCCCACATCGGGCTCTCTGCTCGGCAGGGAGCCTGCTTCCCCCTCTCTCACTGCCTGCCTCTCTGCCTATATGGGATCTCTGTCAAATTTAAAAAAAAAAAAAAACTTTAAAAAAATTAAATAAAATAAAAAACTAAAATAAAATAAAAGGCGACTCAGTAAGGTTTATCACAAACTTAAATACACCTCCCCTCTGACCCAACCTTCAGGAATTCCCTGCAGAAAGTACTCAGAGAAATCTGCATGTGGATGATTATTACAGCACTGACTCTACTAGCAGAAGCATGGAAACATTCCTACACACATATTAACCCTTGCTACTATCCACCTGTTTAAGAGCTTACGAGACAACAACATAAGAAAAAATGGGGGGGGGGGGCACCTGGATGACTCAGTCGGTTAAGTGTCTATCTGCCTTCGGCTCAGGTCATGATCCCTGGGCTCCGGGACCAAGTCCCGAGTCTGGACTCCCCACTCAATAGGGTGTCTGTTTCTCCCTCTCCCCCGCTCAAGCTCTCTCTGTCTCTCTCTCAAATAAGTAAATAAAATCTTTAAAAGAAAGAAAGAAAGAAAGAAAGAAAGAAAGAAAGAAAGAAAGAAAATATTTTGTAGCCTATAGAAAGAATGATGTAATTTCTAGCAGTATGCAAAGACATCCATGACAGTTAAGTAAAAAGAGCCAGTTGTAGAACGATATGGAAAGTATAATATACATTTTCTTTTGAAAATAGGCTTATATACACATAGAAATTTTTTGGAAGGACATATGACCACAGATGACAGTAGCTATTTAAGGAAAGGGAATTCTACTGAGGATTTCGGTTCTCTGTATTTTTGTATAGCATGAATTTTACCAATAGCGTATATGAGTGTGTGTGTGTGTTAATCAGAAAATCAGACCAAAGAAGAGGAGGTAACATAAGGTTCCAGATTATGGGCTTCTTTAGAGGATGCATGGGGGAATGACCCCACCAACCCCCATCTCATTTACAACACGGAGGTCCCTCTCCCCTCGGGCACACAGTTGGCCATGAGGACTCCCAGGGCATGAGAAAAATGAAACCATCCTGTTAGGACCCCATCTGTGGTGCAACAAACAGATCTCTCTGTCTTGTTCTTTCTTGATTTCTTTCTAATACTGACTTCCATTTCCACTCCTTTTGTTCAAAGTTCAGCTCCACTCTACACTGTTACAGCATTTTTGAAATGTGGAGTTGTTAGGTCCGTGATCAAAGGAGCGAGACTGATACAAAGCGAAGGTCAAACAAACCTTTATTTCACGCCAAGCATCGAGAATCAAACTGACCGTTCGGGGCCGCCTCTTACAGAGAGAGCAGCCCTCCCAGCCTTACAGACTAACTTTTAAAGGGCAAAGGCCATGTGGTTGAGCCTGGCCACACACAGGTGGCCAATGAGATTGTAACACACAGAGAAAGTTGCATAGTCATGCTAGGTGACGCACGGGTGGCCAATTGAATTACAATTCACCCTAGAGTAGATATTTGAACTAGCCTATCACCTTGGTCAGAATTGGCACCCAAAAGGCGCCCAAAAGGCGGGGCCCACACTCCTTGGTAGCTAGGGAGACAGTATGCACGCTCCACGATTGGATGTCTCCACCTGGCCTGACCCGCCCTTGTGTTTGGGCTCTGTTACCTGGGACAGGTCGACCATATTTTACTAGTTTCCCAGACTTCCTTTTAAATAAGTCCCCCGGTGGGGGTGGCAGGGTCAGTTTAAGGTTTACGGCATAAACAACAAAATGGCTGTTCAACCGAGATGGAGCCGCTCTGGCTAAATAGGCCCTTACGGAGTTGAGTTACCGCTCCCTGCCAACTCCAAGCCTAACTAAAACCCCATTTTCTTTCTTGTCATGACATGCACTTCCCTATTCTTATTCAATCTACTCTTGGCCATTGCTAAGAGAACTAAGTGTTCTGTTCCACTCGTCTTCCGAAGTTGCTAGGTTCATGGATCTCCCACTATCAGACAAAATGCACTCATTCTCTTGACTTTCTACTTTGACCACCAATTAAGTAACCAACTGTATCTAAATAATCCTTCCAGTTGCTCCACTTCCTGGAGCAAAGACCAGTGCTTCAGAAAGAGAAAGAAATCTTATTAACCTAGTTTTCACTGGAACCCCATTGCTGCCTTTTACTTAGCATTTCTGACTTTCCTAGCACTGCCCTGTCCAATGAAGGGAGCAACTGACCACAAGTGACCAATCCAAACTGAAATGTCCTGTGAGTATAAAATACACTACATGGATTTTTGAAGGCCCTGAATAAAAAACAAAGTAAAATACCTCGATATAATTCATACTGATTACATGTTAATGTAATTAACATGTAATTAACATTGTGGGTTAAATAAATATTGTGGGTTAAATAAACAACAAAATTTTTACATTGTGGGTTAAATAAACAACAAAATTTAATTTCACCTGTTCTGTTTACTTTAACAGGGCTACTAGAAATTTGTTGTTTCATTTCATTTTGCTTGTTGACCTAGCATATTCCCCAAAGGAGTCAACCCCAAAGAGACTTCTCCCCCCTCAGGTTTCCCTCAGTTTCAGGAAACTGCTTCCTTGGGGCTCCCACCCACATGGTCTCCATGGAGCTGCCATCTTGCTGAAATACCCCACCTCCTGACCAATCAAAGTCCCTTCTCGGATTTAAAAAATTGGCACTTCATTGGTTGTTTGGCTGGATTTCGGGTCCAGGGTTGGAAATCATTTTCCTTCAGAATTTTGAGAGCATTGCTGTGGTGTCTTCCACCTTCCAGTGTTGCTACTTCAAAACTCTGAAGTCACTGTGTTTCTTAATTCTTTCCTTGGATGTGACAGTTGTTCTCACTCCAGAAACTTATAGGCCCCTCTGGCTCTCCGGGCTCCTGAAACTCCTGGTTTAGCCCCTCAGGCCAACTAGTGGTCTGAAAGTTTTAGCAAGCACTTTTAGCCCACATGATTGATTAACTAAACCTTTCTTTGTGTATCTATAGATTAGGCATTGCATTGTTTCCTCGAGGCGGGAAGAAACCCACTTGCACAACCTCCCCACCACCCCACCACACCCCCAGGGCACAATACACAGCCTCTGAGCACCAGGGTAATGTCTGTAGCTCGCACCACTGAGTCTGCCCTCAATCAAGAAGGGTTAAACACCACTGTGCTCCCCTTTTACTGATTAACTGCCCTAAAGTGCCTCTAAAAACCTTCAGGCAGATACATCGAAGTTGGTTTTTGGACAAGAGTCTGCCTTCTCCCCAGATGGCCAGCCCCCTGAATAAAGCTCATATTCCTTTCCAATCAAAACTTTTCTCATGGGGCGCCTGGGTGGCTCAGTGGGTTAAAACCTCTGCCTTCGGCTCGGGTCATGATTCCAGGGTCCTGGGTTCGAGGCCCAAATCAGGCTGTCTGCTCGGCAGGGAGCCTGCTTCCCCCCTCTCTCTCTGCCTGCCTCTCTGCCTACTTGTGATTTCTGTCTGTCAAATTAATTAATAAATTAATTTTTTAAAAACTCGTCTCTTGAGTGCTGGCTTTTGGAGCAATGGGCAGCCGAACTTGGATGTTTCAGTAACGCTCTGAACTTTTTCAATGGTGTGCCCGCGGGTGGGTCTACTTTCCTCCACTGGGCTGAACATTTCCCCCACCCCAAGCAGGAAACTCAAGAACTTCAGTTCTGATCAATTTTCTTGAATACTTCCAGTGATCATTTCCTCCCCTCTGTTCGCTCTGCCCTTTCTTTAAGGATCTAGAAAAAAAGAGACTAGATCTCCTGGACTGGTCCTCTAATTTTGAAAAATCTTTTTCTCTCCTAGTTTCTGTTTTTCTTTTTGCTCTACCTTCTATGCGACTCCATGACTGTTATTTCCTAACCCTTCTACAGTTTTCCATTTCTATCATATTTTTTAATCTCCAAGAGCTCTATTTTGTTCTCTCACCACCCCTCTAACAGCATCTTATTCTTTTTCTGTGGTTACAATATCATTTCTTTTTTTTCTCCGAGGATCGTCTGAATGATAGCCATTTTGATGTATTACTGTTGTCTTTTTTCCCTACATAGTCTCAAGTTCCTCTAAGTTACTTTTTGCTGTGTGTTCATTTTGGTGTCTACCTTTCATGATAAAGACTTTCCTCAGACGTCTAGAAATCCTTGGCTACCTTGTCACCATTAAGACTGAAGAGCTGGGGGCACCTGGGTGGCTCAGTGGGTTAAGCCTCTGCCTTTGGCTCAGGTCCTGATCCCAGGGTCCTGGGATGGAGCCCGGCCTCAGGTTCTCTGCTCAGCAGGGAGCCTGCTTCCCCTTCTCTCTGCCTGCCTGTCTGTCTACTTGGAATCTCTATCTGTCAAAAAAAGAAAAAAAAAAAAAAAAAGACTGGAGAGCTGAAGGAAGTTCTGAATGCAAGGGTGCAGCTTGACAACAATGAACTTCAGCACAGGACCATCTACTTGGATCGCCTGGTAGGCAACTCTGAACTTCAGTGTCTTTAAATCCTTCCTGGGCAGCTGGTCAAATTTTCCAGAGAGACTTCAGTCTCCTGCCTGTGTGTGAAGCTCCAACTTGCCCCTATTCCCCGAACACACAGGAGGATTGCAAGGTCTCGGCGGCAGTGTGCCCGTGGCCACTGTGTTTAGTACAGTGTTTCTGCCTCATCTCTGCCCAGCACCCCCCAAACTGCAGATCCTCCGATTTACTTCCTCCAAACCTCCCATCTTTTGTGCCAGGTGGGGAAAAGTTTCCTGGCATCCAACTATTTTCCTGACTTCAGTCCCCTTCTTCATCTCTACTTCAACTTGAACCTGATGCTTCCGATTTCCTGGTGTTTTGCAGATTTACTGCAGAGTAAATCAAGGTGGGGGGGGGGGCGGGCTCTCAGCTTTCCTCACTGCTAGTTTATATTTCCATAGTGTTGAATCTGCGAGACCATTTACCATCTGTCCTTATGCTTCCCAGCTTCCAAATGTTGTTGCTGTTGAGTCCCTTCTGTTTTGCTTGACTTTTTGGGCTTATGTCTTTTTTATTTAATCCCTTTAAATGTCACGCTAATGGAGTTTTGATAGAGATCCAAGATAAATCTATGTGTTCCATCTGCCATCCTTACACTGGAGTCACATCTCCAGGAATTTCAAACTTCAACCGAGACAGCAGAGACTGGGATTTTTTTAGGAGCTTTAGCCTATTAAACCCGTTCTTTATTTTTATTTGACATTTGATTCTATTAACAGCTTCTTCCCTAAAACTACACCTCAATGGCATACTGAGGCCCCAGCACTTAGGGTGGTGGGCACCAGGGGCAATCAAGGGGGCTACAGATCATTTAAAAATGATACAGTGTGGGGCGCCTGGGTGGCTCAGTGGGTTAAAGCCTCTGCCTTCAGCTCGGGTCATGATCCCAAGGTCCTGAGATGGAGCCCCACGTCGGGCTCTCTGCTCAGCGGGGAGCCTGCTTCCTTCTCTCTCTGCCTGCCTCTCTGCCTACTTATGATCTCTCTCTGTCAAATAAATAAATAAAATCTTTAAAAAAAAATATTGGACTCTGAAAAACAATCTGAGGGTTTTGAAGGGACGGGGGGGTGGGAGGTTGGAGGAGCCAGGTGGTGGGTATTAAGGAGGGCACATATTGCATGGAGCACTGGGTGTGGTGCAAAAAACAATGAATTCTGTTACGCTGAAAAGAAATAAAAATATATATATATATAAAATAAAAAATAAATAAAAAATAAAATAAAAATGATACAGTGGACTAAAAGTCTGTCTGTGTATTACTATTAACCTGTGCCAACAACAAAAAAGGTCAGTGACAAAACACTCCTTTCTGAAAAATCTTCTGTTAATCTAAGTTCTAAACAATTTCTGCAGCTACTGTTAATTTTTAATAATATGTATGGGGGCACCTGGCGGGCTCAGTTGGAAGAACATGAGACTCTTGATCTCAGGGTTGTGAGTTCGAGCCCCACATTGAGTGTAGAGATTACTTTGAAAAAAATCTTAAGGAAAAAAATATGTATGTAGGCTTCGATACAGCAACTTTCTATGTCTTATCCTTTAACAAGGAAGTTAATTCAGAGAACACAAAGAATACAGTTGGCCTGTGACACACACAGACTAAGCTGCACGCACGTGTTCTGAGGGCATGTTTAAAATGGCTCTGTCGTCCCAGCTCAGTTAGGCACAGGGTAAATCCCCAACCCCCAAGATACTACATCTCCCAGCACAAGAGGGATTTGATATATGAGGCTCCTGGGTAGTTCAGTCAGTTGGGCGTCTGCCTTCAGCTCAGGTCGTGATCTCAGGGTCCTGGGATGGAGCCCTGTGTCGGGCTCTCGGCTTGGTGAGTCTGCTTCTCTCCCTCTCCCTCTCCTTTTGTGCTCTCTCTTTCTCTATCTCTCAAATAAATACGTAAAATCTTTAAAAAAAAAAAAAAAAAAGAGGGATTTGACATGAACAACAGCCCAGCTATTGAAAACATGAAGCTGAAGTCTGGTTAGTTCTACATGTAATCATTCTCTAAGCCTCACAGAATTCTTTTGGAAACACTTCTTCATGTTTTTCCTTCCTTTCCCACCCAAAAATACAGTAATGTAATTAAAAGGTATCGATCTGTCCCTGTTTTCTTATTTCATATTGTAAATTTTATTTTTAAAGTTTTTTTCATTGGCCTGGTTACATAAACAAAGTTCAATAGAAGAAAACGTTGACCGCCCGCTCTCCTTTTCAGGCTATTATTATTTTTAAAACTCCCCAGGTCAGGGTGTTAAATTCATCAGGTCCACCTCTGTACCTTGCATATTCATTTTCCCAGCAGCACCACTGGCCACTCGATGGCATCTTTAGATCATGGAGATAATTCTCTGTCAGTGTTCCCTTTTCTATCTGTTTCTAAATGCACAGCTTTCCTAGGGCTTGGCATGAGCTCTCCTCTCATCTTTTTATCCTCTTTTGCAGTGTAAGTCAATCCTTTCCTATGGTTTTCAATACAATCATAATGCTGTTGACCCTCTGCACTGACCTCTCTAATCCAGAATTCTCTTCTGAGTTTCAGACCCATGTCCAACTGCCTAGTAGACATGTCAGTTTTAATGTCTTCCAAAATCCAATTTCATTTAATATGTCCAAAGCCAAACTCTCTGATTTCCAAATCCTGCTGCCTCACTTCCCCCCGTAGCTTTATCGTTTCAATACAAGGCACTACCACCTACCCAGCTGTTCTAGCCATTGTTGCCTTTTCCCTGTCTTCCACCAGCATATCCCCAATCAGGAAATCCAAGCAGTTTAAGCTCTAACACATGTCTTGAGCACATCTGCTTTCTCTCCAATCCTACCAGACCAACTTCATCCCTCACCCAGACCAATGCAACGGCTTCCTAACTGCTCTCCTTAATTACACTTCTGGCTTCTCCAAGCCATTCCCTCAAAGAGCAATCAGAGTGATCTCAACATACTTAGGAATTTGAGAAACTCCCACATTAAGTCCTTGGCCCGTGGGTAAGAGCTATCATGACGGGAAAGGCCGAATGGATGTCACCCTTAAGGGGGGATTAGTGTCACCCTTAAGGATGTCAAGGATACAGGAGGGGTGGTCCCGATCAAGTCTCCATTTAAATCACTGCTCTGGCCCCTGCAAAAACTGGATGGATCTGACAAAATGATTATCAATACTGCAAGCTGAGCCAAGGACTTGTCCTAATCGCGCTGCCATGCAGGTGTGGTATCTTTGCTAAAGCAGATCGGGGTGGTTTAAAGTACACACAAAGCGGCTGTTGATTGGGCCAAATGTGTTATTTTCTACTTCAATCAAGAAAAAGGATCAGGAAGTTCACATTTACATCCGACAGATGATAGTGTTTACTCGTACAACCCACACACTTACAGGGTCACGTTAATTCTCCTGATCTCAGTTAAAATATAGTCTGAAGAGATAAGGACCATCTGGATATCCCGCAGAACAACATCACATTGATTCATTACATCAGATTGGACTGTGAGCCAAATATGACCCACCAATTTTTGTAGGGCTCACAAGCAAAGAATGATTTTTATACTTTTTAAATGGTTAAAAAAAAAAAAAAAAGATCAGATGACTAAGCAGAGCACAGAGGATTTTTAGGACAATGAAACTATTCTGTATGATACCATAATAGTGGACACATGTCATTACATTTGTCAAAATCCATAGAACACCAAGAGTGAATCATGATGTAAACTATGAACTTAGGGTGATGATGTGTCAACTCAGTTTCATCATTTGTTACAAATGTGCCACTCTGGAGGATCTTGATAGTGGGACAGGCTGTGCATGCGTGGGGGCAGGTAGTGGACTGGGAAATCTCTGTACTTTCCACTCAATTTTGCTGCAAACCTAAAATTTCTCTTAACAAATGATCTCAGGGGGTGCCTGGGTGGCTCAGTGGGTTAAAGCCTCTGCCTTTGGCTCAGGTCATGATCCCAGGGTCCCGGGATCGAGCCCCACGTCGGGCTCTCTGCTCAGCAGGGAGCCTGCTTCCCTTCCTCTCTCTCTGCCTGCTTCTCTGCCTGCTTGTGATTTCTTTCTGTCAAATAAATAAAATCTTTAAAAAATGATCTCAGAAAATAAGATCAATATCTGAAGAATATTTTGTGACATGTGAACATACTACATTCAAACTGCAGTGTCCATAAGTAAAGTTTTGTTGGAACACTGTCACATCTCTCTGGGCCCCTTGCGTCCAAATGGCCAGCAGACAAGTCACCATCTTGGTAGCGTAGCTGACCTGGCCACCAGGGCAAGGTACAAGTGCTGTCACACAGAGAGGTGTTCAGGAATTCAGAAGATCATGGAGGTGCCTCTTGGTACATGACAGCCCACTGCGTCCGTGAATGGACAGGTGCAACAACCCTGGCCTGAAAAGGGTATGATTATCAGTCTCAGACCCTTCAGGGATGAGAATTTGTGTCATACAACCAGATAAGCCTCTGAGACTTGCAGAAGTGACAGCTGAGGTCAACTGCAGAAATGCTTGTGGAAGGCAGGCTGGGATGGAAGAAGGAAAGAAAGACCTCCCAGGGGATGTCACGGATGGCCTGCGTCTTCAGTGTACTGCTGGCAGCGCACGGCACAGTAGGCTCTCAGTAATAGTGCTGAGGGGACTGTTCTTTCCGTCTCTGACTTTACAAGTGTGTTGAATGTCTTCATATCCCATACTTTGCTTGATGGAACCTTGTGGAAGAAATTCTTCCTATCTCACCGCCTATCTTTCCGCTCACACGCGGGGCCCGCCCGCCGTTCCCCTCAGAGCCTCCCGCCGGGGAAAGCGCCCGCCTCGTCCCCGCCCTGCGTCGCCGGCACCCGGGGCTGCCCGCTGAGGACCCGCCCAGACCGCCCCGCTCACCGCCTCCGGGCTTCTACGCGCGCGGCGATGCGGAGGCGCCGGGCCTGGATCCGCTCCTGAGGGTTGTCAGAATGTATGGACGGCCCAAGAATCGGGGTGGACAAGTGTTCCTCCTCCTTCTCCTCCAGGACCCCCAGGGGTCCCGGCGGATTCATGACAGGTGCCTCCCGCCCCAGGCAGCTCCTCCTGGACCACCGCCAGACCGCCGCCCGTTGCTAAAAACTAGCCGTTGCCAGGGAGAGGCAGTCACCTGACTGGCAGCTGGAGTGCGCGCGCGCGGCACCTCAGGCGCCCCCCCCCCCCCCCGCCGGCATTTGCGTGCCAGCTTGTGGTTTCTTTTCCGGGGAGATAATGGGCCTTGGGCTCTCTACCTTCGCGGGGTGAAAATGACATCAGTTCCATTCAGTACTGTACAAATAGCGCCTAGCATAATACCTAATATGTAGTAAGTGCACAACCAGTGTTTGCTGAGTCAAAGAAATGTACACAGGTGTATGCTCACTGCAGGTATTTATAATATTAAAAAACTGCTATGACCCCCAAATCCATCAATAGGGGAACTGGTAAAGCTTTCAGGGGTTGGAATGGATGGATCTGACCTAGAAAGAGGAAAAGATTAAAAGAGGAAGAGAAGATGTAACACAATATGTAGAATGTAACCCAAGTTCTATTTGAAATATATCTAGTATATAGGGAAGAAAAATGAACAGAAAATAAGGCTGATATCAAGGAAGTTACTGCCTGTGTTCCCTTCTGGGATCTTTATGGTTTCAACTCTCACATTTAGGTCTTTAATCCATTTTGAAATTATTTTTGTGTACAGTGTAAGAAAGTGGGCCATTTGCCCCCACATCATTTGTTGAAGAGACTTCTTTTTCCCACTGGATATTCTTTTCTGCTTTGTTAATGATTAATTGCATATAGTTGTGAGTTCATTTCTGGGTTTTCTATTCTGTTCCACTGATCTCTGCATCTTTTTTTCTGCCAGTATCATACTGTTTTGATCACCACAGCTCTGTACTATAACTTGGAAGTCTGGAATTGTGATGCCTCCAGCTTTGCTTTTCTTTTTCAAGGCTGCTTTGGCTATTCAGAGTCTTTTGTGGTTCCATACAAATTTGGGGATTGTTTGTTCTAGTTGTGTGAAAAATGCTGTTGGTATTTTGATGGGGATTGCATTAAATGTGTAGATTGTTATAGGTGGTGTAGACAGTTCAACAACATTTGTTCTTTCAATCCATGAGCATATAATGTTTCCATTTCTTTGTGGTGTTTTCTATTTTTCATCAGTGTTTTATAGTTTTCAGAGTATAGATCTTTCACATCTTTGGTTTGGTTTATTCTTAGGCATCTTAGTATGTTTGATACAATTATAAATAGGATTGATTCCTTTCTGCTGCTTCATTATTGGTGTATAGAAATGCAACAGATTTCTGGGGCGCCTGGGTAGTTCAGTAAACATCTGACTTTTGATTTTGGCTCGGGTCATGATATCAGGGTTGTGAGATCAAGCCCCATGTCGTGTTCTGTGCTGGCATGGAGCCTGCTTAAGAGTCTCTCTCCTTCTGCCTTTACCCCCAACTCCCTCTCTTAAAAAAGAAAGAATTAAATGCAACAGATTTCTATACATTGATTTTGTATCCTGTGTGTTGTATGCAAGTACACTATATTGTACACTTGAAACAAATAGTACGCTGTATGTTAACTGACTGAAATTTAAATAAAAAAATAAAAAACAAAGGGATACATACACCCCAATGTTTATAGCAGAATTATCTACAATAGCCAGATTATGGAAACAGCCCAAGTGTCTGTCCCATTTACTGATGAATGGATAAAGAAGAGGTGGGAGATATATACAATGGAATATTACACAGCCATAAAAAAAAGAATGAAATCTTGCCATTTGCAATGACATGGATGGAGCTCCAGAGTATTATGTCAGGAAGACAAATACCATATGAGTTCATTCATAAGTGGAATTTAAGAAACAAAACAAGCCAAGGAAGGGAAAGAGGGAGAGGCAAACCAAGAAACAGACTCTTAACTATAAAGAACAAACTGATAGTCATCAGAGGGGAGGTCAATGGAGTGATGGAGAAATAGGTGATGGGGATTAGGGAGGGCACTTGTCATGAGCATGGGGTGTTGTATGCAAGGGTTGAATCACTATACTGTATACTGCATGTCAGCTAACTAGAATTCAAATAAAAACTTGGGGGAAATAATTAAAATGCAGAAATTGATTAATATCCATTATTTCCCAAATTTACACTGCTTTAATAAAGCTTTTTATTTGGGGAAAAAAAACACAAAGTAAGTATGGCTATGGCTATAAAAACCTGGGTGGTTTTTATTTTCTATTCCAAAAAAACTTTACAAATAACACAAATCACTTTTAATGTAATTAAAAAATAAAATTTTTTTTAAAGATTTTTAAAATTATTTATTTGACAGAGATCACAAGTAGGCAGAGAGGCAGACAGAGGGAGAGAGAGGAGGAAGCAGGCTTCCTGCTGAGCAGAGAGCCTGATGCGGAGCTCGATCACAGGACCCTGGGATCATGACCTGAGCCGAAGGCAGAGGCTTTAACCCACTGAGCCACCCAGGCACCCCTAAAGTTTATTTTTTTTAAAGAGTGACAGAGGTTTCTGAAGAGACTGCAGCAGGCAAATATCACAGATAAGAGGGTTTTGGGGGTGGGTTGTAGGTGTCCACCCTGATGATTCACAAATGTTCACAAATACTGAGAGTCTGGTCCTCACTGGTAGGCAATACCTCAAAACAAAAAGCAGAGATGCGGGGTGCCTGGATAAACGCAAACCCTTCTGGATATATGGGCTTCTTCTGCTATGCAACAGGCTTGCCATCTACCTTCAGTATATAGTCTTTTTCCAGGGAAATGATACACTGACTAGATTTTAGTCTATGAAGTCAAGTCACATACTTAATTCCACATCCATAAGATTACAGCAAATCATCCCATCAAACATTTACATAATTCCTTGGCTTATTCCTGTCTCCCAATTTGTGTGAATTTTACTAATAGATTCTCAGAAGGCAATCTTCTTTTATTCATTTCCAAGTTATTTTTAGAACTGCCTCACACACCATCTTCATGTCTTGACTACTAAAGGTACGAAGGATGGAACAGGGAAGGGAAGGAAGAAGGAGAATCACGAGTAGGTCATAAGGCTTAGGGAAGAGTTCAAAGTTATTAGTAGAAACCAAGCACCTACCTTAGACCACACGCTGTGCTAAATACCTCCTTGCATCATTCATAGCACATATGCATGACTGCGGCAATATTACTAATCCCATTTTACAGGTGAAGAAACTGAGTCTCTGAAAAAAAAAAAAAGTAACTTGCCCCAGGTCAAAGCTTGCCAGGCCGAACATGACTAAGAAACGGTCATGGCATTAAAAGCTTGGGAGGTCTTGAGAAATTTTCAGAATGAAGGCAAAAAGAAAAATGGAAGGAGCAGCTATCAAGTTTGCTTTAGGGGAACTTGCAAGCAAGGAGAAAAGATGAGAGCAGGAAGAAGAGCAGGACATTTTGGAAGCACGGCGTCTAGGCTAGGACAGACCCGCGCTGTTTACCTAGGACGCACCTGCGATGCCGTCAGGCACGGACTGGGTGCTGGAGGTCTGCAGACAGAAGGGCAGGGGTAACTACTAGTGCAACCAAGAGGCTGGGAGGGGCAGGGGACTGTGAGCACATTGCTGGACAACTAGCCTGGGCTGCAATAGGGGACTTTATCCTCACCTTCTTTAAACTTCTTACAGAGAAAAAAAAAAAAAAATTAATGCTTGCTGCTAGAAGTGGGGAGATCAATTCTGATGTAAAAGACAGGAAATATTCTCAGAAGCAATGTTAGGAAATAAGAGGTTTTTCAATAAAGCTTATGATTCATACACTAAAGTTTAATTGTACCAAGTGTGGGTCATTGGGTTCTTATGGAATTAGTCTGGAAAATTAACATTCTTTCTATAGGAAGATGTTTTTAAGTATGAGACAACCACCTTACAAACTAACTTGAGTGTGACCCAGTATTATTATACACTGCCCAGTGCCCAGTTCTGGGGAAGTCAAGAGCAGGACACCATGAATCGCTGTTACTGCCACCTGCCTCGTACTCTGCTTTCTGAAACACGGCCCAGGACTGCAGAACACCTGGGAGCAAGCAGGCTGATCGTTATTTTTTTTTATTTTAAGATTTTGTTTATTTGAGAGAGGGAGAGAGAGAATGAGTAGGAGGAGGGGCAGAGGGAGAAGCAGGTTCCCCACAGAACAGGGAGACCCATGGCAGGGCTCGATCCCAGGACCCTGGGATCATGACCTTAGCCAAAGACAGACGCTTAACTAAGCCATCCAGGCTCCCCGGGCTGATCGTTCTTTAAACAAACAAAAGAAAAAAACATTTAATGTTTTGTTTTAAAATAATCAGTAACTCAGGCAAGTGGCTGGACATTATGTTTCTCCCCACAGCTCCCTCCCCTCTTGCACCTGCCAAGGACAAACAAAGAAGACAATCTGAAAACAGTTAAAAGGATTTAAAAATTATTTACTCTTTACTTTTATTACAATAAATATTTATCAATAATAGAATTAAACAATTTTAAATTAAAACCTACTGCATTACTTTTGGGGTTCACAGCAGCAGAAACAAACACAAATCCAGTTGAAAGGGCAAGGCTTCCAGAATCCAGTGGCACGAAACAGTCGGGTCTTGATTATCTGGGCTAGCAATAGGGAACAGTAACACCAATGATGCGAAAGTGACGGTGAAAATGCACAGCTGTCATCGATCTGTGCCTCAAATTACCTAAGACCTCACAACACTGGAGCTCAGGAATTTAAGCAAGTTATGAAGCCCCGGTTTGGCAAGGGCTGGATTTTTTCCCTTCATGAGCCCTTGAGCACAACTGCTCCCAAGCTGCCTCTGGGCCAGGAATGGGCTGCACCATCCTTCAAGCCAGAAGCCTCAAACCCGGTGGAAGCAGCTATCTTTCTCATTCGCAATCCCGGGTGAAAGGGAAAAGAAAGTGACATATTTCAAGGCCCTTCCTTGGGGGTAAAGATGAACTGCAAATAAGAGAGACTGTGGCTCCGGAGCGGGAAGAGGCTTCACAGAGTTACAGGCTACATGTTAGGTCCACGAGAAGGGAACACTCTAATGAGGGCTCACCATGTTGTAGATAATCAAGAACGGACTGCACGGATAAAGGAACATATCATACGTATAATGCAGAAATACGTGTTCATATTAAATATGTACATACACACGCCGCACATAACCAGGTAAAATAAATGCTATGTTATTTACGATGAACACAGCAAGTTCTGGACAGACCAATGATGAATATGCTCACTGAACGACTTGAAAGAGAAAACAAAAGACTTTGTGCTCCCCTTTATCTGCCACTCTAATATAATCTACTTGTCACTAACACATGCCGGCTGCTTAAGTGGTGTTGTTTCTAGGTACCTGAGAAGGGAAGGAGTCATCCTTTCATTTCAGAATACTACCCAAAGCGAACTGCGATGGCTCAAGCGACCCAGCTGAGTCACTGATTCGGCCGTGATTCCCGCCACCTCTTCTTAGTCATAGGGCATGAAGCCTTACTCAGAAAAGTACCAACTTCTCTTCCTACAGTTAAATTCCTGCAAATTTAACCTATTATATGTTGGATGGGAGGGTAAGGGGACAAGGTAGGCGGTAGGGAGTTTGCACCTGGGCAGTAATTCACTGCCTCCCCATTACCCAGAGAAAATGCCTTTTTTTTTTTTAAACAATTGAAATTTGGAGTTTAATACTGAAGTCTGCTCTCTTGGCACATTTTGGAACGAGCAAGTCATTACATGTCACTGGGACTTTGAATCTTGAAAGCTAATAGGGTAAGTTAGCTAAACAAAATAACCTACAGTGTTAATATTGTGCGCAGTTTTAATTAGCAGTTGTTAGAGTCTGCTGCTGAACGATACCAGTAATTCAAACAGATTTAAAACACAACATTCACAGATCTTGCAAAATGAAAACTCCTCCCATAACGGGTTAATAACATCACATACTAACTAAGCAGGTCCCAAGTAAGGTCAAGAACTTACTTTAGAGATAAAAAAAGTGCTTGTCAAGAATATCAGACTCATGGCAAATTGTGTTTTAATAAAAAAACTAAATCAATTCTAATCTTAATCATTATCCACAGGAACTGCTCAAGAGAAGACTTTAGCCAAAGAGCCATAAGGCATCCTGGCATTTAGCCATTCCCGGTTGTTTGGTTTTGTTTTTATTTTTGTTTTTAAGATTCTTTTTTTTAAGTAATCTCGACACCGAACATGGGGTTCGAACACACAACCCTGAGAATAAGAGTCGCACGCTCTACCAACTGAGCCAGCCACGCTCCCCCACACCTGGTATCTTTAACACTGTCTCTAAGTTCCATGTCACATTAGGTACTATATGGCCATGATCCAATTCACAAGGTTTAAAAACAGCACCACTCAGATTTAGCCTACCTTTCTAAAATGATTCTGTGAAGAGTAAAACAACATGAATGGGTCTGTAGAAGACCAGACAAACCTGTTAGGTCCAAATGGACTTTCCTACAGAGATAAGGCCTTGTTAAAATATTCTAAAATCAGTCCATGTACTACTTTCCAATTTTGGGAACCTGGCCTTTCTGACAAAATGAAACACCACTCCCTCACTCAGGCCACCTGTGAGAGGGCTACAAATGACAGAACATCTTTTGCTTCCCTAAATATAAGCTCATTTAAGATCTCTGTCTAAAGAGCAGGTCCCTACCTAAAAACAAACCAAAAAAAAAACAAAAAACAAAAAACAAAAAAACCAGCTAGATTACTATCTCTTGCACGCTTGTTTATTAAAGAGCGAAGCATATTATTAGCAAGTGGATTAAAAAGTAAGGTTACATTTATTTTGCACTGTAGAAACACTGCAGTGAATTAGCCAATAAATCCCACTCCCATGGTTCCACACAAGGAACATGTCGCCACTTTCTCTGGAAAAGCTACACAACCATGATTTACCATATACCCTAATTTAACTCCCTACCAATATGTCAGTCATCTGTGCCACTGTCACAGATGAAAAGTAAAATATGCAAATCACATGGGTTACCTAATTAATAAAGGAAAAATCAGAAATCCACTTAAGCTTCCTAAGATGTACAGAGCATCACACTTTCAAGTTTCACAGTGATTAGTTTAACACCGTTTTACTGTTAAAACTGTCACTTAAAATGTACATGTCAAAGTGCTTCAAACGCAGCATACTAATTAAAATTCCTTCTGAAAGGTTCTAGTACTGGCAGCTAACTTAGGAAGATTATTCACCCACAGGGTGCTCAAGAAAGGGCATGCTCTTACAAAGACACCTCACAGGAAAAAGAAAATTCTAATCTGACCAGAAATCTCCTATAGGGTGCTCAATTAAGACCAGAACTGAGGTCAAGATAAAAGCCACTCCGAACACAGGACTCAACACAACCAAAGATTTCTGTATTTGTTTTTGGCTTTTTTGGGGACCCAAAGTCAAAAGTTCTAGCCTATCGGGTTTACTCTGTTTCCTCTGGCACGTTCCCAGTCCTTGACATGTCAAGAGATCTAAGGCAATCCAGGAGATTTGGAAGGTGGCAAGACCTAGGTGCTCAAAGCAAGTGGGCGTCTCTGTCCTAGGTGGTAGCAAGTCAAAAGGGAGGCTGGCTGAAGAATGAAAAGGAAGAGTTACACATAGGCTTCTAGTTAAAATATAAAGGGGAAAGGGACCCTTTGATTCAAACACCTTCAGTTTATCTTTTTATTTTCCACAAGTTATAGAAGCAAAGCCTACTTTGGAAAGTGAGGTACACTCCACATGTTTTTTGACTGACTACAAAATAAATTCTTTGAAAACTGAACACTTGGGAACCTTTCAAATTCACATTTGAATTTGAAGTTAGTGGCGGAACGACGATTTAAATTGTGACAGTTTTAAACTCTGCACTGCATTAGCACTATAGGCACTGGGCATTAAGGTGATCCTTTCTTCTCCTTCAGGTGGATCCTATGCCTGATTTTTCTTTTCCATATTCTCCTAAAGTCGACTCCAGGTCATGACTAATGCTTTCTCAGTACCTGTTTAGAATTTGGGCAACTCTAGACATACACTCCTCTTCCCCATACCTCTATATTAAAATAAATGACATGCTGGTAGTACTAGAACATTCTAGACCATAATCAGCATGGAGCTTTTTTAAATTAGAATTTAAAATATTTTAAGCATAATATTATTAAAAGGCCAAGGACTATTTAGTTTTTTATTTTGAAGTTAGTCACTCCATTACTTGAAACTAAAACTCATGAACTACATCTATTATGTATAAATGGAAGAACAGCAGTGTCAACTGTGACGGTCTTAAACTGTGTAATGCACTAAAGATCATGAATGTTAGTAAAGGATCAGAAACGGCAGCAACAACATACTCTATCCAGGCATTTTAAGAATTTTTCTATCCCATGCTCCCCTCAAATATAGGGGAATTAATTTCTGACAAGCAGGAAAGGACATTTTTCATACCATAACCTGACAAGCAACTTCTCACAGGTCTAGGTAACTTTGGTCAGCAGAAACACAAAGCAAACATCTGGCCTGGCTAAGGCACTCCATTTTGAAATGTACAGAAAACATGCACGTACGACCAACCATGCCACTGCTCCCCAAAGGCAGCTCAGTGTATGCTGGGAGAAAGGCTGGGGTGGAAGACTCACCCCAAAATATCATGCAGAAGCCTGAAATATCTTTTATACTTTGGAAATGTTATGATAATTGGTATGACACAAATGCACAGAGCTATTTGCAAGTTAAGTCCTGCTTCAGCTGCTATATCACTGAACAACAAATGGGGACTTTCGAGGTAAGTTCAAGATGGCAGACTAAACCAAGAAAACGTCAGCAGTCCACTGAAGATTTACAAGTCCATGGTATTCTCAAACAGTACATCACTCAGTTTCACTTTCATCTTGTTGACAGCCACCTTTCATCTAATGGTGTCAATAAAACTGGCGCAATTCTTTACCCCTACAGAGAAACAGGTCATGAAGTACACGTGCAAAACCATTTCAAATAAACTTGATGCAATGGAAAAAGAACAGAAAGACACTCTGAGGTAAAATAGCCCCCAAAGTATAGAACATGACCCTACACCAGAAGGGTATTTTTTTTTTTTTTAACTATACTGTACAAGGTGAAGAAAGCCTGTGGTCCAAATTTGTCATTTACAAACATTTCTCAGTTCTTTTCTTATATAATACAGATTAATCTCATTCTTGTGTACAAGATCAACAAAAGGTAAAATGATTAGCTCAGAAACCTTAGAACAAACAAAGCTTTGTTCCCAGCCCAAATTACCACTTAATCCTATTCAATTTTATAGATGACAAAAAACAAGGTCTACAAAAAATAGTTACCGTTACTTAATTTGTTCATTCTCTGACCTCCATGATGGCGATTTATTAACATAGAATCACTATCCACATTTTCCAGCATCCATTTCTCACCATGTTCAGTCTCAGAAAAAGTCACCAAATATATCTCAATCTTTATGAACCATTTTTAAAAATGAGTACAGAACCGTAAGTTAGCTCCTTGACTCCTCATTTCTAATAGCCTGGATGACAATGATTAGGATTTACAAATTTAAAAGCTGAAATATCGATTACATAGTTATTTTTACAAAGCAGTAGACTGAAATTCAAAAAGGAATACACTATAATTAAATTTAACAATGGTCACATTCATAGATAAATAATGGTTAAGAATTTAATTACATATCAACACAGTGGTGCCTATTTTATCCAAGTGCAATCCATCCAAAAAAAAAGGGTTTAAGATACACTCTTCATTCAAGCACAAACTTCATTCGGTGGAAAATAAAAGAAAATCAGCAAGTAAATTTCACCACCACCAAACTAAATGGAGACAGAGTCAAAAAGAAATAATATATCCACATTCATGAAAAGGTGTAATCTATAGATCAACCACAGTTAAGTCAAAGGGATTTTTATGTTTGTCAGTAAACCTCAAAAATTATTCCAAGTCACATTAAAGACAGTAGGTACTCAGTAAGGCATATATATCAAAAACTTTCTTCAAAAGGGGAAGCGGGCAAGTCAGGGAGGGAAGAATTTCTACTTCTTTACCCTTATGAAATAAAAAACACAGCACTCTCACCTCCATAAAAAAGAGATGGACGGACAGAAGGAAGGAAGGAGGGTAGGAAGGAAGGCAGGGCAAACTGAATCAGAAAATTAATTTCGTAGTGTGGTTCATAGCAGGAATTCATAGTGAGGCTCATGAGATTTCGAAGTCCAAAGTAAATTTCTCTTATAAGGAAGTTTACCTGTGTTCCCTACAAGTAGTTATCGTAAGACTGGGGCTGTCACATGCATTCATATAAACATAGTCCTCGGGCACCCAGTCTCAGCAACTTGCAGCTGAGGGGGGAAATGCCACATTTAAACGATGAACCATGTCAATGGGTAAGCTACAATTCTGATCTACTCTCTGCTAAGTCAATCGAACATTTTTCTTTAAAAGAAAATTAAGTCATTTATCAAGATCTCTCCCAAACAAAGAGAGCCAGAATACTAGAGAATCTAAATATATATATATATACCAGCTCTCTCAGCGCATGAGGAAAAAAGGCATTTCCATGGGAAAGAGAAACCAGTATTTGGCAACTGTACATTATAGTTCTGTAATCATTTGGCATCTCTTGCTAAAAGGTGACTTGCTCTTACCTTTTCCCTGTTTTAGATTTGGGCTATTGATAACTTCCACCGCTAAAGACCTACTACTAAAGTAGTACCAAATAGGAAAACATTTTGTCATTTTCTTAATGTTATCAGTGTTCCTAAACCAATTTGGGGACTTTAAAAATAAAAACAAAGCATCCTTAGCTCTGTATGAACCAAAATATCATAGACTCATGAAGCTAAAATCACTAGAAACATTTTGCTTGTCTAAAGTACATTATGCTTAACCAAAATGCCACATGGTTTTATAAAAAATAAAGTAAGTTGGGAGTTAGCAGGTCCAAAATTCCCTAAGTTCAGATCATTTCTATCCCTCCTGCTGTCCAAGTACTCTACAAACTTGAGTTCCCAGGTCTGTTAAGCAGGTCATTTTAGTTCAATGGTGATGGATGAAATATTTACAAGCATCTTATTTACAGTACTTTTTTCTGTAGATTACAGGCCAATGTTCTTTTCTTCCATTCCTAGTCAATCTGAGTTTGGTTTCCTCAATGAGAAAGGATAAATTTGAAAATGGCTGCTCAGCTGCTTTACCTGTGGAAAACCAGAACATGAGGTAATGATAAATATATTCCTAATAATTTTTTCAAAGGACACAGAATTCACCCTCTGGAGATAACAATTTACTGATGCGGCAAAACTCAGCAGAAGTAAAGAAAAGGCTTTTCTAGGATAGTTATAGAGCTAGAAGGCTACAGAATTCTGTAGAATTCCAGAACTACTCCTGGAAGGGTTAGGACTTAAACCTAACTCCAACATCTAGTCTTTCCAGAGCCCTCTGGACCACACAGATTCACACCCAAATCTGCTGAAAAATTATAGGGTTAGCTGACTTGTAAGATCTAGTAGATCAAATATTTACATACATAGTTTGACTCAATATTCAACTGCTTATAGCATTTCTAGGTAATCATTCCTAATCCTGAAGAAACAGTATAAAAGTAGATCTGTACATTTTAGGAGATTTAGGCCATGTTGGTTAAGGTATTCCTGGTGGGTAGACAAGACCCTGGTTATGTGTCAGTTACCAAATGTCATTTATTTGATACTTCCTAGCTCCATTGTTATTACTTATATGTCAATAGTTCAAAAGTGAATGCTTTGTGTGTTGCTGTTTCACCTTCTGGTTAGAAGTTGCAGAAGTGGCAAGAGCACAAAGACAGACAAAAAAGATGTTCCTGGAATTTTTTTTTTCAATAACTTGTATTTATTTTCCAGGTTTTTAACAGTGAAAATGTACTACTTTTGTAATTTAAAGAAAAAAATGTTTTGGCTTAGTTTATGTACAGTTGCTTAAAGATATGCTTCTGAGGAGTTATAATAAATTAACACAATTATAAAAGACATTTACAACTACATTCTATTTCATACATGACTGATGAAATAGAAGATACAAGTGTTAATACAAAGTGAAGTATTTATGTTAATAGGTGCAAATAAAAACAATTATGTCTTCGTGTCATAATCCCTAGTTATCATGGATTTTTTTTCCATCTATTTTATCCCAACAAATGTAGGCTACTTTGGGGAGAACCCTAAGAGAAGAAATCTAAGTTTAGCAACATATGCACGCACAAAGTAGTTACCAAGCATGACAGGCGCCCCCATTTTAAAAATATGTTCAACGGTATAGAAAACACTTTGTTTCTCAAACTGAGTCCTAGCAGGGTTCCTTTTAAGACAAATATACCAAATAGGAGCATTTTAAGAGTCATAAAAACATGAATAATAATACGAATACTTTTTTACATTTTTCATTGCTATGAAACTTCCATCAGAAAACAAAGAAAAATATATTCCAGATTGTTCACTCTAACTTTAATTTATAAAGGTGAAAAGTTGGAAACAACATAAATGGTTAAAATAACTGGATCATAACTAAGTACACTGGGTAATTATTAAGTACTCTCCTTGATGGAATATTGTACAACAATTAAAAATCGTATTTATAAGACCATGCTAAAATACGTAAAATAATTAGAAAAGGCTGTTAAAGTGCAAGGAAAGAAAATAAACTTGCATGGTTCTCATTTTCACTTTATCTATCTTAGTCCATTTGCCCTGAAACTAGTCTCTTGCTTTAGAAGAGAATATGAAGGTATGCAAAATCCTCCTTAAATCCATTCTCTCCTAATATTTCCCCCCTGTAAAAATGTCCCTAACGCTAATGAAGCAAGTATAGAAATAAATCATCAACAAATGGGATTATTTGGTCCTCACAGAATTAAAAGCACGTGAGAGTTTACAATTCCTTTCACCAAGAAAACAATTTACATTTCTACTTAAAAACAACTAATTCCTCAAAATAATTATCCAGCTTTTAACTTATTTGTAGTAACTGTGACATCAGAGAAATGATATCTGAAATTATGCATCTAGATATTATTCAAAATGTATAGAGAATATCCAAATTCTTCCAGCTACTTTAATAAGCAACTTTCTTTTGAAATTTTCCCCTCACATCCTTTCCTAGTACTTATAAGAACCAAATGGAACCCATTCTGCTCTAGATTACTCACCACTTGTACTCCATAATGGATGTGGGCCAGAGTGAAAACAGCTGTTAAAGTATATAAGAGAATGCTCTCGACGTAAGAGGCTATTCCTAAGTTTACCACCAGGACAACCAAGAAAAGAGGAACCAGGAACCAATTCAAAGTTGGGCACCGGGTGCTACTCATTTGACAAACAATCAGCTGACACTTGAAGTTGGGAGAAAAAAAAAAAAAGAATGAAAATTTAATTAGCAACGCACTTCCAAAATCAGTCACTCCAACATTTAAAAAGGATTCAAGTACTTGAGCCAACACAGTTCCACGACATTATTAAAATCAGTAGTTCTCAACTGCTCATCTGCCCACACCTCCAAACCCACGGACCCTCAGAGTGTGTGTCAGAAGAGTCGGGAAGATAATTTAGTAAGGTTGCTAGAGAAGGGATTCTGCCAGCAGGTAAGTTTGGATAAAAGAAACTTCTCCCAATTTCAAGTACGATATCTGAAAAAAAGAACTTTCAAAACAGCCTTTTATAGTTCCAGACAACTAAACTGCTTCATGGAGCTGAGATGCTGCCTTCTTCAAGTCAATCACACTGTCATATTAACACCTCAAGACCTCTCTGGCTCCCTTTCCTTTCAATACCTTACTCAAAGTTCTAGTCCTTCAGATATACCTTTCATACAATGTATTAATATTTCCAGATCTTTAAACCCTGTGAAATCAAAAGGACTGGTGATATTGAACACATGTTACAGACACGGAAACATAAATTCAGTGGATTCCTTATAAAGTAAAAACGTATTAAGTTTTTAGAGTTAGAGCACAGGCTCCCTGGTTGTCAGAACCGTTAAGGTCTCTTCTCAACAACTTCTGATCTCTCCTACCTGTCTGCTGTCTTGCTGGGCCATTGCAGAGAAAGGGCTTTTAAAAAATATTGTATTTATTACAAAGTTTTTATTCCCTGTCAATCTGAAGATCAGCTGATTTAAAAATGTGTGTGTGTGTGTGTGTGTGTGTGTGTGTGTATGTGTGTTTTCTCTCAAAAACCCCTTTCAGGCTCCCTAAATTAATCATTAGATCTTCAGCCATTTGGAAAAGGAAAAAACCATTTTCAGCATGTTCTGTCTCGGGGTTCTAATTCTTTCAAGTTTCTAATAGAAAATATCTTTAAATTAAAATCTGCTTTTTTTTTTTTTTTAAGATTTTATTTATTTATCTGACAGACGGAGATCACAAGTAGGCAGAGAAGCAGGCAGAGAGGAGGAAGCAGGCTCCCTGCCGAGCAGAGAGCCCGATGTGGGGCTCAATCCCAGAACCCTGGGATCATGACCTGAGCCGAAGGCAGAGGCTTTAACCCACTGAGCCACGCAGGTGCCCCAAAATCTGCTTATTTTTAATACTATATAAAATTTCTCAAATTATCAAGCTTTGTCATATATTCCTTAGATATATTATGACTTATAAAAGAAAAAAACATCTTACTGTGATGTTGGCAAAGGCTGTTCCAACCATAAAGTAGAATACTCTTGGATGCAACTCTAAAATATCTGAAGGCGACTGAAGGATCCATGCTGTAGACAAAATGAAGAGCAAACATGGAGAAAAAAAGGGAACCATAGCTTCATAGACTGAATTGTGTTTCAAGGTGTTATTTTTATAGCTTCTGAAAAAAAGAAATCAGGTAATACAAAGAACATTATTACATATAAAACTTAACTGCATTTGTAAATTTTGTAGTTTTCAAAGTACTTTCACACTTACTCTTACTTTACACTCACAATACTCCCATAGCACAAATAGAACCAACATTACTAACCCCACTTTGCAGACAAGTTAAGTGACGATGTGAGAATTTAAATTTACATAACTTGCTACCAAGCAGCTGGGCCAGGACTAGCATGTAAGTCTTCTGAGCCCTAGTCCCCTGGAATGTAAAGATGCACAAAACTTGATCTTTGTTTTGTGAGATTTACAGTCCAACAGGAGAAATAAAATGCGCACAAAACACCACAAGGAAGTACCTCGGAGTGCAGCTACGATACAAAGTGACAGGAGAACCCACCAGGGGAAGACCGCACTGAGACCGCCCGTAGCCTGTCTTGGTATCTCCAGTGCACACTCCGAGACAGGTCTGCTCATCTGAACAGAGCCCCAAATTCTTGTCTGGCTTCTGCTCCTGATTACACGATCTTGGATGAGATACTGCCCAATCAGGACCTCATCCTTAGAAGATGAGGAAAAAATGTCTCCAACTCTAAGGCCTTCAGAGCCTTAAATTTCACGGTTTCTGTGAATGCCTGCCAGCTGCCATAAATAGGGAAGATTCGTAGAGCTTGGCTGGACACAGATAGGATTCTGCAGGACAGATCTGAGGGCTGAAGGATGAAGTGGGAAGTGTTTCAAGCAGAGGAACAGTACTAGAGGAAAGTGGGAGCAAAATTACCAAGAAGGGAAACAGCAAAATGCATTCAGGTTCCCTACGTAATTTCAGTGTGGCTGAGCAAAGGTGGAGAACTGCAGACCAAAGAAACAAAACACCACCCAGGAAACTCCTACCTAACCCCTGCTCCACTTCTCTGGCAAGAATTTTCATATAATGCTACCTGGAAGTCAGCAGAGATCAAGGGTTAGGTCCTAAACCACACAAGTTCAGAAATTTTATGATCATGCTGACTAAACTTACACAGAATCAACTTATAAAAACTTATAATCAATTTCTAAAAAGAACATAAACCTCTCAATATTCAACAAGAACACTCACCTTCCCAATTCACTCCACAAAAAAATGACAAATGGAAGACTGTCTGGTGAGCCAAAAGCTGTAACAAAAGCACCAGCAGTTCTGTGCTGTGCTTGAACTGAGCACACAGCTGCCACTGTAGACCCTACATGACCCTGACCTCATTCCAGATTCAAAACATAGGTTTCAGAACCTTTCCAAAATGCCCAGATGCCAAAAGTAAAACAGATCCTAAAATTCATCTAAGTAACAATTTTCACATTTCTTGCCCAATTAAGAAATACTTACCTGAAAAAGTTTAATAAACTCATTGGAAGAGTCACACATAATGCACAACCTAAAAGGAAGAATATTTAAATTGTTGTCATTATTATTCAAGAGTGATTTTTTATAATTTTCAAATACATACAAAATATTTAATGCTTTTAGACCCAATAATTCGCAGGTTCAGGTTGACTTCCGTATTGAAATTAAGTACACTTCTGAACATTTACAAGCAGAAGAGTAGCAGTATAGCTCGTTGATTCAGAGCAGAGGTCAGGGGTCAGATGGGGCTTGAACCTCGGTTGTGTCTACAAGTTATGAGATTTCAGGCAGATTAACGTTTCAGTGCCTCAATTTCTTCTTTTATAAAATAGACATAATAGTACTGACCCCATACGGTTTTGAGAATTAAATGAGTTATTACACATAAAGACACCTGGAACAGTACCTGGTGTGCAGTAAATTGCACAAGTGTGAGTTACTGAAAGAGGGGCTGATTCATGGATTCTGTGGTTTCCCATTTCCACTTATTTTTATTTCCCTAGCATTCTGAATTTCTCCACCCACCCCTAAGCATACACTGGTTCTTTCCCCTCAAACCCAAAAGCAAGGACAGCCTTCCCAAGAAGCCCTCCCATTGCTTCTGCTGCCCTCGCTATCTATTTCTTCTCTTACTCTCCCCGATCACTCGCCAGGCCTTCCTGTGGCCTTCCTCAGGACTCGTTCATTCTGCCTTCCCTCTGCAGAAACTGTACTCTGGAATTTACCAAGTTCTCCTAATGAACAAATTCAATATTCTTTCTTCACTCCTGACTTCTAAGTAAGGGGACTCTGTTGACGCTCCACTAACTGCAATTCTCACCTGCCTTGGCCTTTGTGATCCATTCTCCCAGTGCTCTTAGTTATCCAACCATTACACGTGCTGTCCTTTATTGGCAACTCTGCCTCCTGGCATATTCCTAACTAGGCATTCAACTGTGCTTCTATTCTCCCCCAGGGGATCCTCTCTTATAGCTTTAACTACAAGCTTCCTACAGATGACTCCAAAATCTAGTAATGCACTCTTGGGCAAATCAGATGATCTCTCTGAGCTTCAGATTCCACAGCTGTACAATACGGATGGGTTAAATGACTTCCTAATGTCCCTTGCATTTTTAAAATTCTCTGATTCTACAAATTATAGAGATGTAAATTCCTGATTTTTTTTTCCTCTGTCACAATCCAAATCAACACCTGTGGCAAGTTTCTGGCTACATCATTTGGATATTTCACCGTCACTCAACAGATCAGCCCTAGCCTGACCACTCCAGACTCCCGCTGACTGTACTTGGCTTGTGGTGGGAAGGTGGTCCATGTAGCTATGAGCTTAAGGATCAAAGACAGAAACGCATTCCCTCCAAACAACTCCATTTTGCTAAAAATAGATGAAAAGACTAGAATCCACCAAACAGAAATCTCATTTGAAAAGATGAATTACTCTGCCACTTCCAAGCCCAACTGTGACAGTTACCCAAGTTAGAAGAGTTCAGAGAGAAAGGAAGACAAGCTGACATCCTCAGAAATTTTTAGCAACTGACACTGTGTCAAGTTGGGAAGTACTAGTAGGGGAGCCGGAGCTGGATTAATTAACCCAGAATCACTATAGCTCTGAGGTGTTGAAAATAGGCTGACAGAAACTTGCAAAAGATTTGCTACCAAGAGTATTTTTAGTTTAAAATATCTTAAAATAGCTTTATCTTAAATACAGCAGGCATAGAGGAAGCCGGGCTATATATAGGTTGCCAAAGAGACATACTGTATCTTCTACTTCTCCTCTAAATAGCACCTAATGTACTTTCCATAAAAAGTACAGGCATACCTCAGTGAGATTGCAGGTTTCGTTCCAGACCATCACAATGAAGTGAATGTCACAATAAAGCAAGTCACATCAATTTTCTGGTTTCCCAGTTCATAAAAGTTATGCTTCTACTATAATGTAGCCTATTGAGTAAAACAGCATTATGTATAAAACAATGTACGTGCCTGAGCTAAAAAAAATACCTTATTACTAAAAAATTCTAACCATCACCTGAACTATCAACTAGTCGTAATCTTTTTGCTGGTGGAGGGTCCTGACTTGAGGTTGATGGCCGCTGAAGGTGGGGATGGCTGTGGCAAGCTCTTACGACAGGAAACAATGAAGCTTCCCACACTGACTCTTCCTTTCACAATCTCTCTAGAGTCTGCAATGCTGGTTGATGGATTTCATCCACAGAACTTCTTGCAAAATAGGACCCAATCCTCTCAAACCCTGCCACTGCTTTATTCAACTCAGCTGATGTAATATTCGAAATCCTTTGTCATCCCAACAATCTTCACAGCATCTTCAACAATGGGTTCTATTTCAAGAAAACCACTTTCTTTCTTGGTCTGTAAGAAGTAACTCCTCGTCTGTTACAAAGTTTGATCGTGAGATGGCAGCAATTCAGTCATATCTTCAGGCTCCACTTCTAATTCTCTTGTTATTTCCACCACAGCTACTTACTTCCTCCACTGACGTCTTAAAGCCCTCAACATCATCCATAAAAGTCAGAAATCACTTCTTCCAAATTCCTGTCAATGCTGATTATTTTGACTTCTCCCCATGAATAGTGGCACCTAGAATGGTGACTCCTTTCCAAAAGGTTTTCAATTTACTTTGCCCAGATCCATCAGAGGAACACTTTCTATGGCAGCTACAGCCTTATAGAAAGGTATCTGTTTCTTCAATCATAAGTCGTGAAAGTCAAAACTACTCTTCAATCTCTGGCAGGATGGATGCTGTGTTAACAAGCAGGAAAACGACATTCATCTCACTGTATATCATCATCAGAGCTTTGGGTGACCGGGTACTTGTCAATGAGAAGAAATATATTGAAAGGAATCCTTTTTTCTGAGCAGATCTCAAGAATGGGCTTAAAATATTCAGTAAACCATGTTGTAAACAAATGTGCTACCATCCAGGCTTTGTTGTTCCATGTAGAGAAGACAGGCAGAGTAGATTTAACAAATTCTTAAGGGCCCTAGTACTTTCGGAATAGTCAATGAGCGCTGGCTTCGCCTTCAAGTCAGCAGCTGCATTAGCCCCGAACAAGAGAGTCAGCCTGTCCTTTGAAGCTTTGAAGCCAGGCATTGACTTCTCCGCCCTAGCTACGAAAGTCCTAGATGTAATTTCCTTCCAGTATTAAAGTGGTCACATCTAGACGGAACATCTGTTGCTTGCGTATCACCTTTTGGATAATTTGCTACAACTTCTACGTCAGCACTTGAGGCTCCACCTTGCACTTCCATGATACAGGTAAGTCTTCTTTCCTTAAACCTCATGAACCAACCACTGCTAGCTTCAAACTTTTCTTCTGCAGCTTCTTTACCTCTCTCAGCCTTCAAAGAATTGAAGAGAGCTAGGGCCTTGCTCTGAATTAGGCTTTGGCTTAAGAGAATGTTGTGGCTGGTTAGATCTTCTGTCCAGACCACTAAAACTTGCTCTGTATCAGCAAAAAGGCTGTTCTGCTTTCTTACCACTCGTTTATTCAGTGAGTAGCACCTTTCATTTCCTTCAGCAACTTTTCCTTTGCATTTACACACTTAGCTAATTGGTTGGTGGCAGGATGGGAAGGTGCTGGCTTTGGGCCTATCTTGGCTTTTTCCTCACTAAGCTGAATCATTTCTAATTTGTAATTTAAAGTGAGAGATGTGTGACTCTTCCTTTCACTTGAATGCCTAGAGGCCACCGCAGGGTCACTAACTGGCCTAATTTCAATATTGTGTCTCAGGAAATAGGGAGGCCTGAGGACAGGGAGAGAAAAGAGAGGGAGAGCAGGGTAGGTAGAGCAGTCAGACACACCCAACATTTATTAATTAAGTTGCCATCTTATATGGGTGTGGTTTGTGGAGCCCCAAAACAATTCTAATAGTAACATCAGAGATCTCTGATCACAGATCACCATACCAAATATAATAATGTAAAAGTCTGAAATATTGCGAGAATTACCAAAATATGACAGAGGGAGACATGAAGTGAGCAAATACTGTTGGAAAAACGGCACTATCAGACTAGCTAAAAGGCTGCCACAAACCTTTGATTTGTAAAAAACACAGTACCTGCAATGCACAATGAAGTGAGTGCAATAAAATGAGGTACCCCTATACTGGGAAAGCGGCTTTATTTATTTGTAAAGAAACATGGGCTTTTGTTTTATTTCAGAGAGAAGAATTCAGATAAACTTATAAACTACAAAGAAAGTTGTATGCCTCTTAAAGTACCCACTTAACATTCAAAAATGTATCTCACATACCAGAGGATTCCATCTTATCGTTAAATCTGACATTTAAACATAAAGTGCAGCAATACTGCCACAGGACTAGTCACTTAAAACAATTTGCTATGTGGCGGGGAGTGAAAAATAGCTAGCCTTTTCAAGGCAGAGGATTCAGTTCATACAGAAACCCAAGAATGAATATTTGGATTTGGAAGAACAGTGGGGTTCTAAAATATCTGTAGTTTAGGGCCACAGAAAAAGGCCCAAACCACTGCCTAAAAGCCAGGGCCTAATGCACCGCTTTCTCAGCTGTTTCTAAAACCTACCCAATGCCCATTCTATTACCAAGGTTCACTGGTAGTGAGAGAGCTGGTTATTTTTTAGACAAGGGAACAGAGCAATAGCCAAGAGTTTGCTATTTTACTCCTACAGAGGTCCTAATGCCACTCCTAGTGCCCCAAAATCACAGCCCCAAATAACTTCCTCCTTGCCTCTTTGCATAGGAAACACTCTGCCTCCCGTAGATATCCACTCTCACTAAAATCAAAAGGGAAACATTATCATGATCAGAAACGTTTACCTAACAGCCAGTGGCAAAAGAAGGAGAGTATCTGAGAGGAGCAAAGGCTCAACTTTTGGAGTGGATGTATTATGAAGTCATCATTACCTTTCATCTATTCTACTTCCTACAAACTAGTGATCTTCAATTTTGAGATAGGCATGAAATCTATACCAATGTGGATCTATACTAAATGTGGATCCTCTGGAACAGTCTAGACTAATTTAAATAGTTAGTTTACAAGGTTTATGTGACATTGGTATTTATTTCCTTCTGACTAGAAATAGTGCTAAACAAAAAGACCAAAACACAGAAACCTCGTTTTCCTTACTGGTTTGGTTGAAACCAGGGCTGTAGGGCCGTTCTGCTTGCTGGAGGGTGTGGGAGAGGGGGAAAGGTGGTAGAGCTTGTGATAATCAAACACTGGCTTCGATAATAAAGTCATGTTAAAATAGGCTTCAACATGGAGCTTCTTACCAATAATCATTGCAGTGAATAGGTCTCTATATAAGAAATTAAACAGGAAAGGTTCATACCAGGCCTCAACTCCCACAATCGCAGTCACTATGTAGACAAAAGATATAGTCTGGAAGGAAAATGCAGACAAAAGCATACAGAGGCATTAACAGCTGGAAAGATCAGGGAGCCAATAATGCTGTATGCAGCCTGAGTCTAGTAAATAGCTTTAGTAAAAGCAAGAAGTACACTTAAATTCGATACTGTGGCAAGTCTTCTTGCCTTTAAAAATGTCTTTTTCTCAGCCAACAATGCCATAAAATAACTAAGTTCTAAACAAGGCAAGCAACTGGCCATAATTTAGAACACTGTAAGGCCCATCAGGATTTGGTTAAGGCACAGGATGATCCAATTTGCCTACTCAATCACTTTCTTCACACACACTCCTAAGTCTGATGCTCTACTGGGGCCTTAGGTGCAAATGGGCAAAATGGCAACACAAAAAGCTGGTATTCAAAGGCAGGGAGAGTTAATAGCAAGCCTATTAAGTAAGAAAAAATAAGTATTTCTACTCATTGAAACGTGGGCAGTAAAGGCAAAAAAGCAACAATTACATGTGCATATCTTTCTTTACAAAAATCAACAGTTCAAAGGAATATTTATTAACATTAAGAAGCTAACCATTTTTTAATAATAATGACATTGTGACTATGGTTTCTTAAACAGTACTCTTAATATTAGAGATAGATAGTAAAATACTTATCACATACTATCAGGAATTTCCTTTAAACTAACCGGGAGGAAGGGGATACACGAAACTGGACTGGCCATGCAGCTGCTGAAGCTAAGTAACAGGTACATAAGGGCTCACTATGCTATTCTGCTTGAAACTGCTCATAAATAAGCAAGAAATAACACAAGATAAAAAGGAAATTTTTAAAAAGCACCAAGTCAGTTCTAGCCAAAAAAGCATAAGGGCTATAAAGAAGGAATGACAAAAGCTTCCCCCAAAATTCATGGCAATGTTGAAAATTTAAGACAGATTTAACGCGTACTTACCACTTGGCTAATGTCATATCCCCATGGCAGGAAAAGAATCCCTGTGTTATATTTTTCCCAGTGGGACAGGATGAAAGAAAACAAAACTACCCATAGCAGGAGATAAAGAACAAAAACACTGACACCAGATGGTCCTCGTCCAAAGATGGAATATACAGTCACAACGAAGTAAACACATGACCAACTATCCAGGCCATGGTCAAAAAGCTCCCCTAAAGGGGTGCTGGAATTGGTTCTCCGGGCTTGCTTTCCATCCACACCATCTGCAACAGAAACACATTGCCATGGGAAAAGGTCAACATCTGTACCAGTATGCAAAAAGTCGTCTTTCATAAACTGGAGAAACACAAAACAAAAGAGATCCGCACTATCATAGGAATGTTAATTAACTAAAGAAGAGCTACCAGCCGATACTTTTTATAAAAATCCAACCTTTAATTCCTACAATTCAAAGACTTCAGAAATAAAATCTGTAATTTCTCAGAGTATAATCTAAAATTTAAATTCGGGGCACCTAGGTGGCTAAGTAGGTTAAACATCTGCCTTCAGCTCAGGTCATGATCCGGGGGTCTTGGGATCAAGTCCTGCATTGGGCTCTCTGCTCAGTGCGGAGTCTGCTTCTCTCTCCCTGTCAAATGAATAAATAAAATCTTAAAAAATAAATAACTGACGGGCGCCTGGGTGGCTCAATAGGTTAAAGACTCTGCCTTCGGCTCAGGTCATGATCCCAGAGTCCTGGGATCGAACCCCATATGGGTCTCTCTGCTCAGCAGGGAGCCTGCTTCCTCCTCTCTCGCTCTTTCTGCCTGCCTCTCTGCCTACTTGCGATCTCTATCTGTCAAATAAACAAATAAAATCTTTTAAAAATAAATAAATAAATAAATAACAAATTAAAATACATTACATCACACTAAATGGTGTCAATTTTAGATCTGAGGACAAAGCATCGTAGTTGGACTCTGAATTTTTCCAAATGAGCCTAACAACTGAGTTGTTCCACTAGTCACAAATTTTCAACCCTCCAGAGAATTTTCCATAGTTACTCATTACAACTTATCTAACCACTCCTTGCTCTAGGATCCAAAAACACCCTGTGCTTCAGTCCTAACACCTATTTCATCTTGTTTGAAATTACAGTCATTTTGTCACAAATGTACACTTTCACAATTCATTTTTTAATTTTTTATTTATTTGACAGAGAGAGAGATGATAAGTAGGCAGAGAGGCAGGCAGAGAGAGAGCGGGAAGCAGGCTCCCTTCTGAGCAGAGAGCCTGATGTGGGGCTCGATCCCAGGACCCTGAGATCAGGACCCCAGGTGAAGGCAGAGGCCCAACCCACCGAGCCACCCAGGCGCCCCCCACTTCCACAAGTTTAAGTGCTTTCAGAAAAGGCTTTGCACGTAGAAGGCATTCAGGAAATATAAGAATGTATTAAAACCGTTCAATGCACTATTCTTGACGCTGTGAAGATTACGAGAATAATCTCAGAATAAACTAAGTCTGTGCCCTCAGTCTACAACTGAGAAAGGAAACAAAACGTGGTAATTAAAGATACAGGACATCCAAACCACAGGAGAGTACAGAAAAGGGACAAGTACCCTTCAGGCTAAGATAATCAAGCATGGCCTTCCAGACCAGATGAAACCTGAGTGGAGACATAAAGACTGAGTTGGATTTCCGTAGATAAGAGTATGCTGTTTCAGGAGGAGGGAGTGCTGGCGGCAAAAACACCAAGATGGAAAAGCACATGAGTATTCAGAAAATGCCACATAGCTCAGGTTGACCAAAGAAACCAGTATGTGCAAAGGGCAGTAGGGAGGCTGGAGCAAGTCTCATAGTTTCAGGGAGGACAAGGAGCTACTAAAAGGATGTGAGCAGGGAAGCTAAAGGGTGAAAGCCATGATGAGCTTTGTAAAGATGCTGCTGTCATCGGCGGGAATGACTGGCTGGAGCGAGCACACTAATCCGCAGGCCCACACTGACATGGGATCCAGTGGAAATGGAAGGCTGGAGGCAGGTGAGATATTAAGAAAATAAAAATGGCAATGCAGTGAAAGGTGATCAGTGAGGGTGAAGGACTGAAAGATCCTCTCCAAAATTTTCCATCTGGCTAACCAACAGGGGGAAGGAAATAAAGAAGTCCGAAGAAGGAGCGTGACTGGTGTTAAAGAGGCTGAGTACAATTTTAGATGCTAAAACTGAAGTGTTGGCAGAATTATCCACATGGTAATATCAAGCAACTCCACCTAAGGCACTCACGAGCAACTAAAAAGACAGACGAGGGCTAGCTAGAAACACAGGAGTCATCTCCACAGTGGAAAGGATCAGGACTCCCAAGGGAATGAGCAGAAAGAGAAAATGAAGGATAAAGCACAGCGGAACACCTTCATTTAGGGGCAGAAACAGAGGAGCCGGGGGGCTGGGGCATGTAGGGAGAGAAGGAGGGAGAATGAGAAAGCCTAGTTAAAAAGAAGAGTCTGACGCATAGCTCTGCATGCTTGTGCAGATCCAAGCACCCCACTGAAGAAGATTCCACTCCTGTGATCTCCAGGAACTGTCAGTCTAGTAAGGGCGACATTATTAAGGCAAAAAAAAAAAAAGCAGCAGCAGGTGAACCATAAAAAGTTTTCCTCAAAAGAAATAGTTTTGTTAAGTATTGGGCTAATTGTAAAGATTCGGATTTAAGGAATTAAAAATTCCTATGATTACTGTGTTTATCTTACTCACTACAGTACTATCCCCAGGGACTACCTCAGTTGGTGGCAAAGAAAGCCTTGAAAAACACTGCTGAAGGAATAAGGGAAAGGACGAATCCCAGATTCCTGCCCAAACACTGCAGATCTCTGTTATACAGTGTTGGGAACTTTTTTGCCCTTAAGTAGCTTAAATATTTCCACAAAGTCTTTTCTCATTATTTGCTGGCTTAAATTCCTGTTTGCGGTGCAACTCCTGGGCAGTTATTACAAACACTGAAATTCATGGACTGCATACTAATTAGGTTTTGTACATCTTCTCACTGAACCCAATACAGCTCCACAAGTCTGGATATGTTTCAGAAAAAAAAAAAATTTTTTTTAAAAAGCATTTCAGGGCATATACCATATATTATGGGAAGGAACAACTCAGGAGGACCTAGAAGAGCACCTTGTGATCAAAGACATTATTATTTCTGCAACAAAAGGTAAGAATAGTCACACTAGCAGAATAAAGTTTATATATTGCCTCACATTAGTTCAAGGCAGTTTTGCAATAAATAGTTCATGTTTGGTCAGGATTTTTGCCAAAATCATGGACATGAAACAGGTAGGTGGTAGAGTATTATCTACAAAACGCTCTTTTTTTTTTTTTCAATATTTATTTATTTGACAGACAGAGATCACAAGTAGGCAAAGAGGCAAACAGAGAGAGGCGGGGGCGGGGAAGCAGGCTCCCTGCTGAGCAGAAAGCCCAATGTGGGCTGGATCCCACAGTGGGGATCCCTGGGATCACGACCTGAGCCAAAGGCAGAGGCTTTAACCCACTGAGCCACCCAGGCGCCCCCTCTACAAAAAGTTCTTAAGATATGCTGTTAAAAGCCAGAGCCGTAGGCCAGTCTCGCCTTTTTCCCTATTTCTCTCTATCCTTGGCAACCAAACCCTATAGAATTCTTAAACCCGCTCATCTTTAAGAACAAATGTACAAAAGCTTCCGCCTAAAAATGTTGTTTTTCACTAAGCTTTTCCCTAATTGTTCTGGACTTCACTCTCTTCCTTCCCCAAACTCTTGCAGCTCTGGTCACCTGCAATGTCAGCATTTAATCATGTACCAAATTATACTGGCTTTGTGAGTGCAAGTCATTTTTACCTGAAGAGATCTCAGCAACTTGAAGTCAGGGTCTGGTATTTTATATTCGTTTAAAAACTATATACTGGGTGCCTACTACATGTTAGGCACTATTCTAAACACTGGGTAGCCCTCAAAGCTACGTACATTTTAGGGCAGACAGACAAGCAGGTCACGTGGCATTAAGTACTACGGAGAAAAACAAAATAGGGAAGGAGAAGAGGAGCAGGCACGACAAGCCATGCAGATAATCCCAATAAAAAGCATTCTTGGCCAAAAAGATAGTACAGCCTAACATAGCAGACTACCCTGACCACCCCCTCCACCAAATAAGAATTGATCACTTTCTTATTCTCCCACTTATTTTTGTTTTCCCACTTTGCTCTATTAGGGCAGCTCTCTCAGTATTCCACAATTATTTGATATGTCAATACTGCTTCCCAAACATAAGGCAAAAATGATGTCTTATTCCAGCTGTGGGTAAATATTTTGTGTGAAGAGCCAGACAGTAATTAGTTGAGGCACTGTAGGTCATCAGAAGCCTCTGTTGCAACAACTCAACTTTGTCTTTGTTGCAGAAAGCAGGCACAGACAACATGTAAAGGAATACACAGAGTTGTGTTCCAGCAAAACTTTACTTATAAAATCAGGCAACAGGCCAGAGCTGCGCTGTAAGGGGTAGTGTGCCAACTCCTACCTTATTCTTTGCATTCCCTAGCAATGAGTGACAATATTTTCCACAGAGAAACTCAAAAATATATGTTTATACTGAACAGGAAATTAATAAACCCAAGTTAAAATGAATTAAGCATAGGAGAAAATGTTAACTTAGTGGCTGCTAGCTATCCCTGCTGACAGATTCACCAGTCATTGAGTATATGAGTATTTGCCAATTTCTTACCTAGAGTGTAGGCTATGAAGTTGAGGATGCCCACTACAATCCAAACCCAATCAGGGACGTGCTTGTAACCTGGTGCTGCAAAGGAAAGCAACACAGCTTTTAACACAAATACATGCATTCTACCATACCATGTACTGCCAATGAGAAATATTTCTACTTCTTAAATAGAAGTTAAAGTACCTTATAATAAATTTTTAATGCAGAATTAGGTAGATATTAAAATACATCACTAAACTGACAAAACCAAAGGAGTATCTCCCCAACCCCTCATAAACAAGAGGACTGAACTTTAATCTTAACTCAAAACTGATTGTCCATCTTTACTTGAAAATTACTTATGTGCTGAGAATAAAAATTAATATTTTTGGAACTTAAAAGATGCCTGTGTTTCATCTGTTCCTTGTTGTTTGCAATTCTCCTACAAACATATTGAGCCTTCAATCTGTATTTTTTTATTACATTATTAATTAGCTAAACAAAAGACCTTTTCATTTGGGTATAGATGGGTCACCTTCACTGGATGATTTGGCATCAGAATCATTCTGAAATGTCTGAACCTCACTATTGCCCTCTAAGACAGAACAACTGAGAATCAGGAGGTCTGGGCTCCCGGCTCTGTACTCAACCAGCAATGTGACTATGAATATACCATTTAACTCTTCCTGTCTATTTACCAAATATACCAGGACTAGATGGTTTATCTGGTCCTCTAGGTTCTATGATTTGGGGAAATAGACATAATATTTACGTATTTTTAGCTCTCTTAATAACTAAGCAAAAAATGTTAGAATAGTGGGAAAAAATATTTCCAGCTACAAAATGAACTTTTGAGGATGCTCTGAAGATTAAAATACAAATTTTTAGAAACTGTTTAATATCCAAACCAGCTTAATAAAATTTAATCTTATTCATCATGTCGTACTTTATGATCTTCAAAAAGTTGCCATTTTATTACCTGTACAGAAGACATAGCTTAAAATTTCAATTGATAGTTAAGCAAATATATGATTCCAATATTTAGAATTTCTATAATATCAAATCATAAGTTTTTGAAAATCTGAACTTTCCTACAAAAACAATGTTTTCAGCGACTGTTAGTTTCTCCAGGTCAGTCCACAAAAGTCTGCTAAACACACAACACAGATGAATTATAACACTAAAACTCCTTACCACATCATTTATAAGTATTCTTATTGGAAAATATATACTCCAACTCAGAATGCAAGATATGTTCATCTGCCTCCATCTTTCCCTTCCTCTCAACTCCATCAACTGGCTGAGCAATGAGAATCAGCTCTATCTCCCACTTATCCCCCCTTATCCCAAGTACAGCCAGATTCTGTCCTGTGGTCTGGGGCAGAAACAGGGTGAGGGAGAACGGGAAGACAGGAACAGATGTGAAAGAAGACTTCAAAAAACGTTTAAAGTCTAAGAACCATTTTCAGAGGAAACTCAAAGGTATTAAAGGCAAATATGGATACTGAGCAGAGGGAAAGAGAGATAATCTTCAAAACAAAAGGGGGGATTTTTCTTGCATAATTAGGACAAGGGAAGGGATATTTCTGGAACTGTTAAGTATGCTGGGCCCTCCTCATATTCACTTTCAGGCAAAGTGTCATAATCCTAATTTTTGTCTTCTTATAAATCCAATTATTCTTTTTTATCAAAACCTCATTGCTTTTCAGACAGCATATCTAAATTAAGGAGCCAAACTGGTTTCCAGAACTTAATGGAAACATCCATAACAGACTGTGAAGACACAACGTACTTAGCTTTTATACCCAATTCCTAACATTTTACATACCCTTATAGTATCTAAAACTTCCCCAAAACACAAGCATATGAATAGAACCAGAAAATAACCACATCTCATTTTTCTCCATTTAGATATTTTAAATTTTATATTAAAGTAGTAATCTTACCTGAAGCATAAAAGTCAGGATCAAAGTATGCCATAAGTAGGAAATTGAATACAACCAGCAGAAAGCCAGAGAAGGTTATCAAATTTGGAGCCAGCCAAGTAGGAAATACCTATTTTTTTTTCAAAGTAATTACAAAATAGTTAAAGTAAAGGAATCTCTCTGGCCACTACACAAGATGCAAATTTAAGTCATAATAAAGGCTATAAACTTGAAAGATCACACATATATATGTTATATATTATATATATATAAATGTAAACCATAATGTCCGCTGATAAAAATAAGCATCTTTCTTCTATTCTCTGCATTTTAAATAACTATAATTAACAAACTTTTATAATAATGACATTACATTTACTTATGAAAATTTTAAATTCATTTTATAAAAATGATAAATTCTAGAATATAAGCTTATACGCCAACAGTGAGATAAATCAAAAGGTATGTGACTGAGGGGAAAAAAAGGATGGGAGAGCTAGTTTCTCTAGATATCTTTCTTATTAAACAAACAGTTGTATCCATAACATTCCATAAAATATTTAAAATGTACTAAAACATAAGTACAAGTCTATTAATAATCTTACCTTGACTATAGTGTTCCAAAATGGATGCATGACATACAGAGAGAGTGGATTGGTATCCACAGCACTGTACTGTTAAGAAATGAAAGAAAATATTCAGTTATCCTTGCACATTAGCAAATAGAACAGTATTTCTGGAGTGAAAATAATATTACAAAAATAACCTAGAAACCATGTCTATTTACATGATGTCCTCATCTAAATAACAAAACTGGAGGAACAATATAAATGGGACAAAGATGGTCAAGTACAGCCAGATTTCTCTTTTTCATTCATTCAACTTTTATAATGTTACAATGTTTCAGTAGAGAAACTTATATTGCTTACAAGACCTCACTTACAATGCCAGATCAAAATGTGCACACTGTATACATTCCAACACAGAATTTCTCCACCTCCTCATACCACCACTAAAACACTTACTAGACGTGCAACTTTGGGAAAGTTACTTAATCTCTGCCTTAGTTTGTTCACCTGTAAATGAGGAGCACAGCTTCTTCCTCAAAGGACTGCCTTAAGAATTAAGTAAATTAATCATATGCGTGAAACACTTAAAGTAGTACCTTGCCCACGGTAAGTGCTATGTAAGTACTAGATATTCTTAAATGTTTTTTAACCACCAAAGCATGACAGATCCCTTTACAGCAGAAAAACAGCTTGCATAAATAACCAAAGGAAGGTAAGAACAGGTTAGGGTTCTGTGGTGATCCAGTTTATTCCCTAATTATTGAGCTATTTAATAAAAATTCAAAGGAAATTTTAACAAATATCTGTATTTACACAGACATACATGCATATAATTTTAAGAGTCACATCAATGACTTATTCATCAGATACACACACACTGGCGTACCCAGCATGTCATAAGCACTCCACTAGGTGTGGGGAAGAAGAGATAATTGGTAAGGGATAATTCCCACCTCAGAGACTGGGAATACCACCTAACTCATCCAGCTGACATTTAAACATCACAATAGCCCAATGTCTGAAAAAAGTTTTGTGTTTTATAGTAACGCTTAGTATGTCCATAAAAGAGGTAGTAAGCATTTGAATGATCTAATCTTTAAAAAATCATAATTAAAGGTCAAAACTTCTTCCTGAATGCTTCCGAATATGCACGAAATCTTTTCTCATCAATGTTTCAAGACTCCAAAGTGTGATGGAACAAAAAAGTAAATGCAGAGAAGTAATGTGAAATACTGCTAGCAAAGACAGTTAACCAGTAAGTCGAATGATTCAGCAGACTCCATGTCTGAGTGCCTCCCTTTCTCCAACTCATTCTGCCTGAAATGGGATAACTGGGACAACGGATCTGAGCTAGACATGGGAGGAAAACGGTGAAGATCCCGGTGTGCCTCTGCTGGCTGCGGCGACAGGCTGCGCAGCCAAGAGACTCTACTTGAATGCGAGTTATGTTCTTCCTAAAATCACCTTACACTTGCACAGTTTCCCACAGGTTACAAAGCTTTTCCACATAGCAAATGTCACTGCATCTGAACCTCTGCAGAAAGAAGGGGTCCTCAACTGACAGGACTACATGTATTTAAGTCTTTGGACCTGAGGACAGGGAACCAATAGAAGCTGCCAATGACAAGGGGGAGGGTCCTATTCTCCACTTACAGGAGCCAGCATCCAGACCGAGTTGACTAGCCAGCAGGTCAGATAAATGGGGAAACCACACATTTCAAGCCCACCGTCTACTGCAATGTACAGCGTAAGTAGTCCAAGTCAGAAGGAAACTGTTTAAGACATCCCATGAATACCGAATACGATGTACAAAGTATAATGTTCTTAATTCAAATGTTTACTGAATGAACCTCATTCAGCAGCTTTCCATAATTTGAATTCAGATCTAAAAGAAGGCCCTTAACTGGTGGAATTTTCATTTGAAAAGCTCCTCTTTTTAAACTCTGAAGTTCTACCTCTAAATTTCCACTTCAGGAGACCAGAAGTATGAAAAGAATGCAGAGCTAAATACAAGGTCAGTTTGCCCAAGTAAATGTTTCACCTTTAGCTGAAGTGCAGCAAGAAAATGTAAAATGAGATCACAAACGGTAGCAAACAATAAACCTAAAGAACACTCTGTGCTCTAGCCTTACACACCTGAGTATTTTTCGATATCACATATCACTTAGTATAAACAAAGAAACTTAAAACTGTCTTGTGAATCAACAGGAAAAAAGAATGATTCAAACTTTCCACGTGCATGAAAAAATAAATAAATAATAAACTTTTAGAGATGTTAAACTAGATTCAGGTATTTGTTAAAGCTTATTATATATTTTTTATTTTCTGGTGGAATGGTATATATCTGAACATCTAGAACCAGGTAGATAATCCACTGTTAAGGCCCACTGTGGCTTGCCTGATCTCCAATCTGCAAGGCCAGATGAAGCTAGTGCCCTGGAGAAATGCTTGAAAACCACAGCCCGGGTTTGAAAATCATTCCAAGGCAAAACCTCAGAATCACAAGAGTTCAGAAGATGTCTAGTTCTTGCTTGCCTGACCCTCATCAACGCAAATAGGTAAAGCAGACATCTGGCCTCTTTTTAAATGCCTCTGGTGCCAAAAAACTCATTTCCAGAAGCAAACCCAACCCATGTTAAACCAACTTTCTATACACTAACAAAATCCTCCCCTTGTTCCATATTTTCTATCCTGTTTTCATACTGCTTTACAAAGTTAAGCAGACAAGGGTCCAATTTTTCTTCCCAATAACCATGCTTCAACTATTTGAGGCCGCCCCCCCCCCATCACACCTATATCTTCTCTTCACCTGCTGACACATCTCACATTCCTCTTGCTGCTCCTCTTGCCATGCTTTCAATCTTCTTCCTCATCTAGGTCTTGTACTTTAGACCAGAAGCTAGAAAGCTTTTTATGGAAAGCATCGGATAGTAAATATTTAAGGCTCTGCAGGCCATATGGTCTCTGTAATAAACACTCAACACTACCACTGAAGCAAGAAAGCAGTCACACAAAATAGGTAAACAGGGGCACCTGGGTGGTTCAGTCGTTAAGCGTCTGCCTTCGGCTCAGGTCATGATCCAAGGGTCCTAGGATCGAGCCCTGCATCAGGTTCCCTGCTCAGCGGGAAGCCTGCTTCTCCTTCTCCCACTCCCCCTTGCTTGTGTTCCCTCTCTCGCTGTGTCTTTATCAAATAAATAAATAAATAAAAACCCTTTTTAAAAAAAAGAAAAAGAAAAGAGGTAAACAAGTGGGCACAGTTGTGTTCGAGTAAAACTTTATTCACAAAATACATTATATGTTTATTAAAATAAAAAAATTTTAAAAAAAATAAAATAAAACTTTATTCACAAAAACAGGTGCCTGAGGCTTTAGTTTGACGGTGCTCCAGGAAATCCAATTTGTTATTAAACCAATACAAACATGATCCAGGGCATAAGAAACATTTCACGTGGTGCATGAGTAGACAGAACATGACCATAAGGCCCTCTTCCTCAATATTCCTCTGATACTCAACATACTAATTTCCTATGGCAACAAAATCATTTGGCAGACTTAAATATGAATGCACAGCTGGACTACTAAGCCACCTTTCTCCATGCTAACTTGAGGATGACTGTTGGAACCTAAGGACAAGACTGTACATTTACCATTATAACATTTCACCTTACTAGATTCAACTCATTTTTCTATCCCCTCCAGAGCTCTTCAGATTCACTCACTTAAGCAAGGTAAGAGCTATGCCTCTTCAAAATCTCAGCATGTAAATCAGTCATGCTGATAATAATGCCTTCACCTAAGTCTCTGTAAAAATGCTGATCAAGACAGAACTTCTAAACATTTCCCTCAAGTACATTTAATAATTTTTAATTGGGTATAGAATTCTGTCCTGCCATCTGTGACAATTAGTCTATCTTTCCCACAAGAGAAAATTTTCATAAAATCTTAGTAAGATCAGAATTATTTTAGATAACATTTTGCCAAAAATTAGAACGTTTCAGAACTCTTTTTTTTTTTTTTTACTTCAGCACAAGTCAGAAAATAAAGGAGATTTCATTCTTCATTCATTCATTCATTCATTCAGTAAGCTAACAAATATTTATGATTGAGTACCTATGATTGTGCCAGGCAAATTTTTACTAGGCCCAGCGAAGACAACGATGAACAAGAGCAAAATGTTCCCTATGTTAACCAAGTCTATAGCCCATTGTGAGATAGACAGGAAGCACGGAAACAAGAAATAATCACAAGTTGTGTTAAATACCGTGAAAGAAATAAGCAGGGTATTTTGCAAGATGACTCGGGGCAGAGTGTGCATAGTGTCGGAGTGGTCAGAGAAAGCTTCTCTAAGGAGGGGATACTCAGCTGAGTCCAAGATGAGAAGACAGATAAGGAACATAAGACACACTATAGTGAGTAAAAGAAGAGAGACGCTAAAGAGAACATGCTGTTGTAGATTCCATTTGTATCAGGTTCAAAAACAAATTAATTTATGACAAAAGAAGTAATAATAGTAATTTGATGAGAGAGACTGAAGGGGGCCTTCTGAAGTGCCAGAAATAATTCTGTACCTTGATCTGGGTGGTGGTTATTTGGGTATATACATATGTAAAAATCCATTAAATTAGACACTTAAGATCTGTGCATTTATATGTAAAATACCTAAAAAGAAATAGCAAATAAAGAATATACATGTGGCAGTGTGCATTTGTGTGTGTGTGTGTGTGTGTGTGTGTGGTACATAGGTGTTGCAGGGAAGGGAGTGCATGCCAAGATACCTTCCAAGCAAAGAGAACAAATATGTGCTAAGACCAGAAAGCTAGAAATATTTGAAATACTGGAGGAAGGCTAATGCAGCTATAGCTTAGTGAGCAGGAAGAGTGACAGGAAATGAGACTGGAGAGACATGGGCCTACACCACCTAACAAGACCACAGTGAGCTATATTTTATTCTAAACCAATGCACATCCTGATTTACATTTTTAAAGGATCGTACTGATTACAGTGTAAAAAGAACTCCACAGGGACCAAAGTGCAAATAGAGGCCAGTTACAAGACTTAAAGTACATCAGGTGGAAAGGATTATGGGTTAGACTATGGGTTAGGGTTAGCAGCAGTACGGTGACTTCTAAATTACTTCCAAATATGCTGCAAAGTATACGTTTTTGAGAAGGGACATTAAAAATGTGAGACTCCCCTTAATTTAAGAAGGAAATTGGCTCCAATGAAAGGAAAACTATGAAACCACCTCTTTTGGACAAAGAAGTGTTCCCTTTAGAAAGGTACTATATTTCAAATCCCTTCTCTGTACTGATAAGAAAACTGATACGAACTGACACACCCTTGAATTAAATACAGAGCTTTGGACAAATTATTAATTAGACTGGGGCCACTGTCCCAAGTAATGCTCTACTACTATACTGAGCTACAGATTTCCCCTACTTTGTTTGTCTTCTAAACAATATAAGGAGAATAGGACTCTCGCTTTCAAATGATTTTAATATGAGGTCTGTCTTTACCCATCTGAAATATAAGCTTTATATTTTTTTAAAAAGATTTATGAGAGAGGAAGAAAAAAACACACATGTGGGAGGAGATGCAGAGGGAGAGGGAGAGAAAATCCTCAAGCAGACTCTCCACTGAGCAAGGAGCCTGATGTGGGGCCTGATCCTACAACCTTGAGATCATGACCTGAGCCGAAATCAAGAGTCAGCTGCTCAACTGAGGGAGCCACCCAGTGTCCTGAAGCTTTATAGTTATAAAACACATTTCATTAACTACAGTAATCCATAAAGTGTGGCTTGCTACACACTGTTATAGTTCATACACCACAATTACTGTTAATCACTTCAGATGCAACCCAACTCAAATGATACTTCTAATTTCTTTTAATTATTCCCAAAATTTTTTAGTTCAAAATTATCCAAGTTTTTAAGAGTAAAAAGCAAGATGTCCTTAAAAAGCCAATTTTAGTTCACAACTGGGTTATATGAAACTATAATATTTGTTGCTCAAACCAACTTTTCAGACATCTCTAAAATGCAACACACACATTACCAACCTTTCTGAAAACAGGGGAAAGAAGTGTCAACTCTCTCTTCCCTCTCCCTGCTCAATGAAGCTCAGTGTCTGGTATAGCACAGGGGTATGATACTGAGGTCAGACCCTTGCTGACAGGACTCATGGCTCAATTATGTTTAGGTGTTTTAAGTCTTTACAGGAGCAGAATCCATTGTGGCCAACATATATCCCACCAGCCACTTCTGGAGCAGAGTTCTTTAGCAATGGCATTCCAATACTCCAGGCAAGGCACTTTAAGCAAGAAACATAAAACGAGGGATCTCAATTATTTAAAAAATCGTTATTCACTCAACAAATACCAAGGCAATCAAAAGAGCAGCCTTTCACATAAAAGTGTGGGGCTCACTGAGCACTGGGATATAAAGAAACTTACAATTAAGAGAATGGAGAAAACTTCACAACCTAATCTTTTCTGCTTCTGGCACACAGTAACCTGAGTTCAATAAACATATTTAAATGTTTATACATATGAATGAATAAATGCATGAACTACTTTGCATGTTTATTTAAGTAGCAGTATGGAGTTAAGGTATCAGTGATGAGAAGAAATGTTACTCTCTTCACCAAATCTGCTTTCCCCTAGTCCACAGCAACTTTTAACTTCACAAGGGGATATTCTTCTTACTCTTCACCTTTTAATAATATCATGTCTACATTTGTATAATGTTTTCCAGTTTCCACAGACAATTACAGCTGTTCTCTTATTTGATATTGTAAAATAGATTATTCCTACTTACATTACAAATGAAGAGACTATAAAATTCAAGGATCACAACAGCTAATAAGCAGATCTAAACTATAAGTCCTTTCTGATTCATCCTGGAACATGTCTATGAAATTGATCACTTTGTCTGAAACCAGACTACCCTTTCTTGGCTTAAATACAATCATGATCTACCTAGACCCAATTTACTGAAATCATTATTCTCGTAATAGCCTCTAAAATATACTTTTGTCTTCCAATTTATGGCAGACACATCCTAAAGTAATCCCCAGTGAGTCAAGCCCCTCTAGAAGCAATCCCCTCCCTTTGAAGGTTCATTCCACTCCCTTGAGGGCAGACCCGGTGACTAGTTTCTAACCAACAGAACATAGCAAAGGTGACAGATGTCACTGCCTTGATTAGGATATATTCTATGACTAAGGTGATGAGATATCACTTCCATGAATATAAGTCTTCATCTTAGCAACGTGGAGGAGTCTCCTATTGACCTTTAAGAAGCAAGCAGCAATGACATGAACTGCGTATGGTAAGGGTCGTGTGGCAGGGAAAAGTGGGAGAGCCCTAGGAGCTAAAGGACTCAGTGACTGGGAAGAACTGCATGCTGCCAACAACCACACAAGCCTGGATGAGGACCCCACGCTGCAGATGAGAACACAGCCCAGCTGACACCCTAACTGCGGCCTGGTGAGACCCTGAGCAGAGAGAGGAGCCAGCTAACTGCTGCCAACTCCTAACTCACAGACAACTGTGAGATAATGTGTGTTGTTTTACGCCACCAGGTCTGTGATAATTTGTTACCCAGCGATAAGAAACCAGTGCACAATTCTGAAAGCGCTACATCATCTTTTCTGCTCAGAGATATCTTAGGGCTCCTACCCACAAAATCAAGACTACCTGATGCTTGAGAGCTAACTCATTACGGTAATATAGTTTCTTACTCCTTTACATCCACCTCTGGGTTTTATTAACTCCTCTTCAGATTGCAATATAGCTGAATATTTCTTCGATGGGGTGGTTTGCAAACTGTAGTCACCAAACTGAACCCATATTTTGGGACCCTGCCCCAGACATACAGATACAGATTCAGACACTCTAGGAGTACAGCTCAGCAATCTCTTTTAACAGACCCTCCTGGTAATTCTGCAGCACACTCAGGTTTGAGGACCACTGCTCTGGTGAAGGCAAACACTGATGGCACTCCCACAACTCCTCGGCTGAAGGAGAAACCACACCATTAGTTTAGTGGCCAACACCTAGTCCTCCCTATGGTAACTTCAAATACTGTACTGCAAGTAAGAGACAAGGTATTATAAAATCCAGCAAGTACTCACTAAATTTACTAAATGCAAGACATTATGCTAGAAACCATCTATGGTATAAAAACACCGAACCTAAACTTAAAATCCAAAAAGGTTGGGGAGGATTTCAAATAACTCTGGGACAAAAATTTAAAATTTCTTAAAATACTTTTTAACAATACAAGACTTTAGGAACTTCAGTCACAGAAAACATGACTCTGTAGACAACGAAATCTCATTTCAGTCAGTATTATCATTTACTTCTACTAACAAGTTAGTTAACAAGTCACTTACATCTACTAACAAGTGACAGAAGATTGGAGAAGCTGGAGCAGTAAAAAACAAGCAAGTCATGATGACAAACAGGTTTGCTTGCTAACTTAAGTAATCTATAATAAATTCTAACAAGAGATGACAAGACAAAAGGAGGGGTCATTTAATGAGGAAACCTGAAATCCTTGCAGGGAAATCTGGATACCAAACACATGATAAATTATATGGAGGAGACTGCAGATCCTTAAATAGGAGAGCAATATTTGAGAAAATTTACTTACTCTGCATGTTGTACTATTATATATGATTAAAGAGAAGAAGAAATCTGAAGTCAAAGTCTCTCTCTGTTACTCCTCCTGTCTCTCCATTAAGTTGTCACCCTTAACTTGCTTTCCTAAAATATACTTCCTCTTGGTTTAACTTCCTGGGGTATGGGTACACATGTGTATGTTGTATGTTAACTAATGTCCACAAACAGAGAAGCACAAATGTCAAGTTTTATTTCTTACTTAACATTAATATAGCACTATGTGCCAGGCATTTTACAAATATTGAATCATTCAGTTTTGATAACAATCCTATGAGACAGATACTCCTTCATTTCACAGATGCGGAAATCTTGTTAGAGATGACACTAAGTTAAAACACTAGCACGTGGTTTCTCTCTAACTTAATATTAGTCCCAAAGCTAATTATTTAATCAAAAGACTTTTATCTCAATTAAAGCTACTAGTATATGACATGTTCTTAATACTCAGCAAAATGTTAAGACTAGAAAATATGGTCATCCACCTGCCCCCACTAATAATTTTAAAATGGGGGAAAAGAAACAAAAATAGTTCTTTCTTTTTCACTGTACATTTTCCCCACCTGCACACATTAGACACTGAAGGTCTTCACTTTACTGTTTCTATATCTGGTACAAACATCCAGTAACTACAAGGCAGAGCTTATCTTTAATTCTTAGATTTGAGAGGAAGCATAGCATGAAGAAAATGGGCTCCTAACTCAGACTACCCGGGTTCAAATCTCAGCTCTGGGACCATTAATAAGTTAAATTTTCTGTGCCTCAGTAAAGTAACAGTAGCTCTACTTTTTAGGGCATCTGTGAATATTAAGTGAGATAATATATGTAAAAACACTTAAAGCAATGCCCGGCATATATAAACATTTGCTATCATCATTACTATTATTACTCAGTATTTAAAATATTTCTCTTGCCATTTCAACTTTCCTTCACTGAGCTCACTAGGCTCAGCCACTTCCTTATGTCTAATTTACCATGGTCTTCCTGGTCTCTGTGCCTTGGTTCCCCCCTTCAGTCTCTCTGGTACATCTGCTCCAACTTTCCCTTACACACTGGGCAAATTTAAGCATTACAGGAGTTAGAAAAACAAGCCATCCTCAGTGAACTGATGTTTCAGAAAGCAGTAAAAGAACCAAGTCAAGATGTTTCTTCCAAATAGCACCTAAAAATGTGGTGACCTTCTACCTACCACTTAATCTCTCCCCCTCTCATTCTACAGAAGTTCCCCATCCATCCTTCTTTCACTCCTTCTGAAAGATTCCTCTGCCTGTCAATTGCAAAAATAATTCTTTCCACGAGGCATTTATAATTCTATAGCTATGGCCACTAAAGAGATTACTTAAAAATAAAATCTTAAAAAATAATAATAATAAAAGGACACCCGGCTGACTCAGTCGGTAGAGCATGTGACTCTTGATCTCAGGGTTGTGAGTTAGAGCCCCACACTGGGTGTAGAAATTACTTAAAAATAAAATCTTTTTTTTTTTTCTAAAGACCTTATTTTATTTATTTGACAGAGAGAGAGATAGAATCACAAGCAGGCAGAGCAGCAGGCAGAGAGAGAGGGAGAAGCAGGCCCCCCGCCGAGCAGAGAGCCCGACGCGGGGCTCGATCCCAGGATCCTGAGACCACGACCCGAGCCAAAGGCAGAGGCCTAACCCACTGAGCCACCCAGGCGCCCCAAAAATAAAATCTTTTTTAAAAGGGCACCTGCGTGGCTCAATTGGTTAAGCATCTGCCTTTGGCTCAGGTCATGATCCCAGGGTCCTGGGATGGAGTCCTGCACTGGGCTCCCTGCTCTGCAGGGAGCCTGCTTCTCCCTTTCCCACTTTCCCCCTTGTTTATGTTCCCTCACTCACTGTGTCTCTCTGTCAAATAACTAAATAAAATCTCTTTTAAAAAACGGGGTCACTAAAATGCTTTTCAAGCCTTATGAATGTATCTACAGGTGGGAAAGGACAGCTCTATCAATCTACTCAAGGAGACCAAGCACAACTAAAGGTAAGTTATGTCTCAATTAAATGTAACATATTTAGCTACTGCCATAATTAACATGGTATACTGTAGCTGGCCTGCAATCATAAGTGCAAACCGAAAGATCAAGAATTTCTCATGTGTCTACTCTGCCTCAGAAGACAAGTGTTCTATTCTCTGAAATCATCACAGAAATATTCCTCTAGTGGAGGATAATTCTTCCACCAACGATACTTCTTCACAGCATGAAGGTTCTTTGTTTTGATTCCTAGTCCACAAACCACACCATTTGGTCCCGTCCAAGAGAAGTCCCTTGCACAAAAGATTACTATTATCTACTTACCCATTGTTCTACAAGCTGCAGGGTAAGCTTCCTAAAATTAATATCTGATCCTGTTTAAAATCAAGCAGTTCCCCCAAACCTACAGCATTACGACATGCCTAAAAATCACCTGAGATATTTAACATGCAGATAATACTAATCTACCCAGAATCTCCCTAAGTGAGGCTAGGAATCTGCTATTTAAACACTTCCCCAAGTGATTCTGATGCTGATAGTCCTTGGGCCACAGAAACACTGATCTACAGGGTAAAACCTAGAAGTCCTTTCCATCAAAGCATCCCCTCTTGATAGGACCCCACCTCCCTCTTCAGCCTCATCTCCCGCCTCTCCACCATTATGCCTAAATATCTACCTTCTTATGGTTCCCAGAAAATACTCTCAGGCCTCCACTCCTTTTGCATTCCACTGCTCTCCTGCACACAGTCTCTCTTTACAACCTGCTAACTGTTATACTAATAAATTTACAATTATTACAGCTCCCATAATCTGGTTGTTGTTGACATGCAACAACAAAATAACTGAAACCAATCCATCCTAAAAGTATATTCTTGAAACCAAGCAAGACATTTGGAAGAACACTTACCTCCTCTCTGAAGCAAAATGATATAATTTGGAACGAGCTGTTACACTAGCAATTAAATAATGCCTCCCCTAGGTCAGATTAAGTAAACCACAATAGAAGTCTCACCCTTAGATAAACGGGAAAATCCTTCAACTGTAAAGACTTGTCCAAAGAAAGGACAGGTAGAAAGGAGGAATGATAAGTCTCTCAAAGGTAAAATCCCCCAATATAATTGTCTAAAGGCACATGAAGAAGCAACAGAGAAAATGGTATTTAAACCCCTGACATCCTCACATTCAAAATACAAAAGTACTCTTCGGATATCCAGGAGATGCACAGCTCCCTTTTACCATACTTCCAAAATGGTTTATATTCTTTTGCACTTTCATTCCTTCAATAAATATTTGTTGAGCACCTATTTTCTTCATGTGCTATACCCTGGTCATGTTGAATAAGACACCTATAGGCCCTACCCTCTCAGAGCTCATATCCTAACAGAGAAGGCAGACTCTCAACAAATTAATTATTCATCTGCTTAATAAAACTGTAGTAACAAATGGAGACATAACACATAACAGACAGCACGGAACATACAATCCATCCCATGCTTTCTTCTGTACCGAGAAGCAATCATCTTAGTTTCTTACTACAGAAATCTAATTACCACCCACATATGCACCCCCTCTCGGTGGTTATTCTGAATAACTGCCAGGTTTCCAACTGTAGCTCTCAGATGTACCTCTAGGGAGACAAAGAAATTAAACTAATTCAAAAGTAATTTTTATACCAGCAGCTTTTATAGTATCAAATTTTCTCACATCTCTTTGCTGTAATATACAGGGTCACATCAGGGAATAAAGATCTCTTGACTATTTTGAGTCTTTACCCATTTATGAGATGATCTGCTTCGAAAGCTGTTTTAATTCAATAAGCATTCATAAAGCACTTCCTGTTGAAGACCACACAAGAGGTATGTGTGTTCTTTAGAAAGTGTCTCTAGGTACAATTCACATTCCAGTAAAACTGACCACACAGAGTTTTTCCTTTGGACACCTCTGGATTCATATTTTTAATATGAACACAATACTTCTTCTAGAAGAAGTTTGGTTATAATTTGTGGCCCTCCTTTTTTAGAATAAAATCAACAAACTACATTTTAGTGAACACTGGACACTTGCTAAACTGACCTTTGTTTTCCAGGATGATAGGAAATATGCTGTCAGATACAGGAAGTGAGTCAGATAATGGAAAAAGGGAAAAAGCACACTTGAATTTCCTGTAAATGAGAACACCTATCTAGTTGGAAATATAAACTTAGGGAACACTGCTTATAAAAAAAAGTGGATTCCATAATACAGACACTGCTGCAACTGAAAACAGCTATTCTATTGGCACTTACACCCAGAAAGCCAGATCCTAGTAAGCAAAAGTTTTATATGTCAATATTTACAGTGCAGAAGAGATAACAGGAAGGGGTAGAGCTGAAGGCAAAACAGGAGGTGTCTGGGTTAATAACCTTCTTTAATGAAGTTACAAAGTCTTGACCAAGGTTACAAGAAGGCTCTGAAACTTCTTTCCACTTAAATTTTAATACACGTTAGCACCTCAGGTCAAAATTGTATGACACCATGTTGCTTGAAAGCAGAGGCATGTTTCATATGACTTGCTAAGGTCCTTCATAGTTTTTCCGATTCCAGTTAGGGAAAATCCATTATGATTTTTTTCAGCTATTCATTCAGTCCACACGTCTACTGGGTTCCTAGTATGCGTAGTAGTATTGTGCTCAGGCCATGGTGATCCATAAACCAAGTCTAACCACTTGAGTATTACATTCTAATAGGGAGACACACTAACAAATTCCATAAAGGAGCAGAGGGTACTCTGATGGCACGCTTAAGGGGAGAGGAGAGCTTAGGGGATGTTTCTCTGAGGAAATGACATTTAAGTGAAGACATGAAGATGAATATAAACGGGAAAGGAAGCAACATTCCTGGCAGCTGGAACAACATTACTTAAATATCTGAAAAAGAAAAAGGGGGAAGGGGAGGAGATGGCTACTAATGCCAGCAGCAGCAGTGAGGAGCATGTGAAGCTGAAGACAGGTAAGGACCGTATCATTCAGAGCCGTGTAGATCATGTTATGAATTTTTGGGACTTCATTCCAAGAGCAATGGGAAGACGTGGTGGGTTTTAAGCAAAGAAGTAATGTGACCAGATGCCCATTTTTTTTTAAAGATCACTAACATAAAGAAAAAGCTGTAAGGGCAAAAGTAAATGTGGTCGAGCAACAAAATAAAGTACTACTTGATCATAACCCAAAGTATAAAATAAACATTCATGCATCCACGCTGATATAAATAAATGATTGGATAAATACACAATGGGAAGAAAAGACAGATCTCCCATGCATAATTCCAAACAAATTATGCCAATATTCTGCCCTCACGGAGGTGGGACATAACTCTCCACTATCAAGGGAGGGTTCATAGTGACTTCCTTCCAAAGAGAGTAACTTTACAGAGAGAAACCTAACAAACACTACTTTAGCCCGGTGATCAAAGTCAGTATCAACAGTGACAAGTCATATGGACAGCATGTACTCTAATGAGAATGCCATTTCATCTCCGTGCTCGTCCTCCCAAAACCCCATAACCCTTGCCTCACCGTGAGAAAAACATCAGACAAATCCCAACTGACAGGCATTCTACAAAACACATAACCAGAACTCCTCAAAACTACTAGGGCTATCAAAAGGAAGGGAAGTCTGATAAATGGTCACAGCCAAGAGAAGCCTAAGGCGACAGGACGACTAAATGAAATGTGGTATCGTGGATGAAATCCCAGGAAAGAAGAAGGGCATTAGGTGAAAACTTGGGAAATCTGGGTAAAGTGTGGACCTCAGTTAATAATGTGTAAATATTGATTCATTAATCATGACAAATGTATCATACTAAGGTGTTAGTAATAGGGAAAACTTGGTCTGAGACATAAGGGAATTCTACTATCTTCACGATTTTTCCTGCAAATCTATTCTAAAAGCATTCTAAAATAAAAAGGCTACTTACACTGTATGTAGGATGAGTGGTAATGGAACCACTCTTCTAGCTTGGGCTAAAAATGACAGAAGGTACAGGACCTAGTGATTCACTGGCTGGTGGGTGAGGTAGAGGAATCGAGAGTGAAACTGACACCGATAGCAAGGATGAAAGGTTACAGCCCAGATCTCAGGCTCTGAAAACTGGATGGACAGTGGAGTCATTCACTGATAAGAGAGCAGTGGAGGAAAACCAGATTTGGAGGAAAGCGAACAACCAGCATTTACTGGAGGCCCATTATGTGTCAGTCCCTTGGCAAATTCCTATAATCATTCTGCACCATAGGGACTATTATCTGGCCCAAGGCCACGTAAAGAAATTATAGAGTTTGGTATCAGGTTTCTACGGACTCCAAAGCCCGCGCTCTTTCTACTACACAGTTCCTTCTGTGCACATTGACTTCATTGGGCAGCCCAAGCGCCACAAGCTACCGCCGAGGAAGCCTCCTCATTGGGCGTAGAAGTGGAGTGCATCAGCAGCACGGCCTCAGTAGTTACTCCCCCTCCCCGGGCCTCTCTGCCAAAAACCGTCTCCATCTGAGTTGTATGCAAGAGACGGGTGGAGACTTCATTAAAATGAAGACAATTAAGACACCACGTAGGTAACTGCATCCACTAAAAATAATCATGATGAAGTAAAGCAGCGCAGGGAATTCTCTGGTTCCACCCTCGTCGAGCGGTCTCCTAAGGAAAAGGCAATCCCCCGGGAGGGTACCGAGTCAAGGCTGCGGGCCTAGGACACTCCCACGCACCCTGACCCCAATGCTCCAGGTCTCGACAGGACCCCGCGGAGAAACGCCCGCCAGCCCGCTCGGAGCCACGCGGCACAAGGTGACACAGGTCTCCGCCTAGGAGAGGCCGGGAAGATGAGGGAGAGGGGCGTCCGCGGGGCCCCGCGCTACCTTGTACTTATCAAAGCCAGCCAGCTGCTCCGGGCTCACGTATTCGTAACCAGCCATGACGACCCGAACACCGAGCGCCCACTCGGCAGCGACTCTACGCGACGAGGTGCGGAAACACGAGCACCACACCAGCTGGGCAAGGATGGGAAGACTTAGCTAGCTAAGGAGGTGGAGGAGCCGCGCTCCGCCCACCGCGCACGCGTAGCCGCCTCAGGCCACTTCCGCCGCCTCCCAGTGCGCAAGTGCAACCTCCACCTCTCCCGGCTCACCGAGGGAGGGTCGCTAGCCTGTTCACGCGGTCCACCCCCTCACGCCGTCGCAGTCCAATCAGTGTGGGTCGGACAACACTAAGTCCCGCCTCCCAGATTTTCTCGTCGCTTCATTCGCTAGCGTCAAAATTGGTGAGCTGAAGTAAGGAGTGAGCGGAGGCGAAAGGTCAATTTCCCAGGGGTCTTTGCTCCCCCCTGCGGCAGGAGGCGGGAGGCGTGAGTTTCTGTGGTTTCGTACGCGCGTGGGGATTTGGAGCTGTCCTTGTGGGTACCGCGATTGCCTGCGAACCAATTCGCAACAGTACGTCAGGGAAAAGGGCTTAGTCGCCTCAAACCGTGACGTAAAAGACCAGAAGAAGGGTACGGGCCGGGCTCCCTGCAGCTCCTGGCGCGGTGCGCTGTGTTGCGCACAGTAGGTGCTTAGGGACCGTGATTAGACGTCGAGAAGCCGGTGGGGAGCCTTGGTGACAGGCTTTTTGCAGTCTGTAAAGAGCCACGAAAGGGCGCTGGAGACAAATCCCTCAGGCCTCTCTATCAAAGTGAAATTACTAATGTCTCGCACCAGGTTAAAAAAAGCACTGGTCTCTGAGTCTCTAGGGGTCTTTAAGCGCGTTTGCAGGAAGTGCATGCACATAACTGGAGCCAGTCGTAGAAAGGACACTACATCAATGGTTAGAGTGTATCAATCCAGTAGTAAAATTTAATAATAGTACTAGTTGCTGCCACTTTTTCGAGCGCCTTCTACGCGGGGAGCTTTACAGACGTTATCACCAACCCCCGTAACAGTACTATGAAGTGGGAGGCTCCTTACCCAAATCGCAGGTTAGGAAATCAAAATTCAGGTTACCCAACCTGCCCAGGATCAGACCATTCATTATACAGCTCGGAAGTGGTCAGCCCAACATGAAATGAGGTTCTTGGTGTCGGAAACCACTACCTCAGGGGGACTCTGAATCTCTGGGTCTCTGAAACGAGAGTGATTATTTTGAGATCTCTTAGGTTCCTTATATTCATTCATTAAACAGATAATTATTGGGTGCTCAGCATATGCCAAGTATATTATTATTTCTGCGTGTGTCTTAGCTCACCTTAAGTATAAGATCTCATGAGGTAATAGATACAAAGCCTCTGTCATCATACTTGGCACATGGCAGATTAAACTTGAATGACTGTTTCCCCTCACTCCTAAGGAGAGGATTTGTTTCTTGTACATCTTAACGTTCCCCATGTGCTATAGTCCAGTGCCTTGTAGGTAATACATGGTTGATACATTTTGATGAATGAAGAGCAAAGATCTCTCTGATGTGCTATGTAGTGTCTGCCTTGTGGACATTAGAAATAATGGATCTCCCTTTAAGAAGGCAATTGGCTCTAATGAAAGGAAAACTATGAAACTATGAAACCACCTCCTTCAACATTAAAGTAATTCCTTTGTGCATGTACTGTATTTAAAATCCCTTCTGTGTACTGATAAGAATCCTGAGTTGACACACCTTTGCACTAAATACAAGTTTTGGACAGTATATTCATCAGACTGGAGCTACATCCCAAATAAAATGCTACAGATTTCATCCCCTATGTGTTTCTTCTAGTCAACATGAAGAGGAAAAAAAATCTTCATATCAAATGCCTTTTTAAAGATTTATTTATTTTAGAGAATGGAGGAAGGAGGGGGAGAATCTCAAGCAGACTCCCCGCTGTGCATGGAGCCAAAGGGGACACCAACTGAGCCACCCTGGCTCCCCTCAAATGACTTTTGTTATAAGACCTGTGTTTACCCACCCCTTGTCCGCTTCCTCACCCGCTGAAGTTTATCTCTCCTACGTCTCATACGCTGATCATACTTTCTGCCTTCCAGAATGGTCATCACAGAAAATATTTGGGCTAGAAGCAATGTTAACACCTTTGTACTATAATCTGGGAAAAAAAGTGTTTTCATTCCTGGCATTCCTGTTTTATTTAGTCTTAAGTAAGAGGATGTCAGATAAATGGAGATATCTAGAAAAGTGAAAGTTAAGGACTAATATAGTTAAAAACCCCAATATAAGTTATTAAAGCCATAAAAATGGCCAAGGATCCCAAGGAAGCTTGTAAAACGATGATGATTTGGTTTGCATTTTAAAATAATAGTGATGCCTTATGCTAATAAATTCTATGATTCTCAAAGTAATTTGGCTTCTCACTAGGTCATCTTAAGAAGCCTGAGCCATGGGCCAAGTAGTTGTTCTAATTGTACAGAACAGAACAACAGAAGGATTATATATCTTGCCCAAAAGTCACCCAGTTTATGGCAAAATTGGAATAAGAGCACATGTCATCAAACTTTTAAATAATTTTTCTGCTACACCTTGCTTCTATAATTTACCACGGCAAGATGTTTGGGTTTTTTGTTTTTTGTTTTTTAAGATTTTGTTTATTTATTTGACAGAGAAAGAGAGAAGAGAGTACAAGCAGGAGCCAGCAGAGGGAGAAGGAAAAGCAAGCTCCCTGCTGAGCAAGAAGTCCTTTGTGGGACTCGATCCCAGGACCCCAGGATCATGACCTGAGCTGAAGGCAGACACTAAACTGACTGAGCCACTCAGGCGCCCAAGTAAGATGTTTAAAAAAGGAAAATTCACAAGTCAGTTTTTAGTCAAGGCTAGAGGCAGTGGGGGGTGACTAGGAAAGAACTGAACAGCCTCATTAAGTTGCTTATTTTTTCTTAAAAATGGAATTCCCTGGCTAGAGTAAACCTTCTCTTAGGTTAGGGTTTCTCTGCCTGGGCTTTGCTATATTTTTTATTTTTTCAAACATAATCCTACTAGGTAAGAAAGTGTAGAAATTCTATTTGAGTGGGTATCAATCAAATTCTTTGTCACAGAAAAGGTCTGTGCAATATACTGAAATTCAGCATAAGCTAATACTACATAAGCTAATACTACTTTCAGCATAAGCTAATACTACTTTCAAACATAATCCTACTAGGTAAGAATGTGTAGAAATTCTATTTGAGTGGGTCATCAATCAAATTCTTTATCACAGAAAAGGTCTGTGCAATATTCTGAAATTCAGCATAAGCTAATACTCCTACTTCCCATGTCAGTGGAGGTGGATAGAGTCTATGGTATTCTGGGACTTGTCACCCCACCAGCCCCCCAATGGTTTTCTGGCCATTTTTGTTCCCTTAACCTTTGAACACAAACTCAGTGGTGTCTGTAGTCATTCAAAACTCAGAGAATCAGTGTAAAAATTCAGAGGGAACCAGGAGCCTCCTGTGATACGAAGTAAAAGTTGAATGACAGGCCTAGTAATTTATTTAGACTCTCTGCATACTTACCATTCCTGTTTTAGAGATGAGTTATTATTTCTTTTATAGCCATTATTCACGAGCATGACTGTTATACATAAAAGGAAAATTCTTTTTAAAAACTGATCTCAGACAGGTGTGCCTAGCTGGCTCAGTTGAGGAAGCATGCAACTCTTGATCCCAGGGTTGTGAAATCAAGCCCCACATTGGGTGTAGAGATTACTTAAAAATAAAATCTAAGGTGCACCTGAGTGGCTCAGTCGTTAAGTGTCTGCTCGGGTCATGATCCCAGGGTCTTGGGATCGAGCCCCACATCGGGCTCCCTACTCAGCGGGAATCCTGCCTCTCCCTCTCCCACTCCCCCTGCTTGTGTCTCTCTCTGTCAAATAAATAAATAAAATTTAAAAACATAAATATCTAAAAAATCTAAAATATAAAAAAAAAATGGGCCGAATTTTGGGGTTTTGTTAGAGATTTTATTTATTTGTCAGAGAGAGAGAGAGCACAAGCAGGAGGAGCAGCAGGCAGAGGGAGAAGCAGGCTTCCCACTAAGCAAGGAGCCCAATGCAGGACTTGATCCCACGACCCTAGGATCATGACTGGAGCTGAAGGCAAATGCTTAACCGACTGAACCACCCAGGCGTCCCTCAGGCAAAATTTTATACTGGGCTTATTTTGAGCATTCTTGAAGTTCTCGTAGCGACTCAAGCATCTGTATTTTCTGAGCAGAGAATTGATACCTCTCCAACACAAACATCCCTCTCTTCAGTATTATTACACTAGAATGGAAGCAGAACTCTAGGTGAACCAAGTACAAATCATTCAGATGGGTAGCCACAATGGCATCACCCCTTCTCCTTATTTCTTATGCCTTTCTTCATATTCCTTTTTGCTTCATCTGATGTCAGGTTTGCAGTTATAACCAAATGTAACCACCATTCTTTTTATTATTTCAATTTGAACCTGGAGCCGTACAAGACACCCCATTTTTAAAAAGATTTTATTTTTATTATTTATTTGAGAGAAATAGAGAGCATGAGTAGAGGGGGAGGGGCTGAGGGAGAGAGAGAAGCAGACCCCCTCCTGAGCAGGGAGCCCAAAACAGGGCACAATCCCAGGACCCTGGGACCATGACCTGAGCTGAAGGCAGACGCTTAACCTACTGAGCCAGCCAGGCACCCCTACACACCCCATTTTGGAGTAAGGATGATTTTTGTCTTCATGAAACTTTGAGATCACTGGAGTTGAGATCGATAGTTATTTAGTTTTCTGTGGAAGAAAAATGTAATAGCAGAAAAAAACCTAAGAAGAGCAAGAGATTAGGAAATATTGCTGTGCTTCATTTTCCTGTAGGAATCCCCAAAAACCTGGGGCAGGGGTTCGGGTAGTAGTTGCCCACAGAGATGTCTACTGCATAAGGCTTTGAGATCTTCCTTGATATACTCAAGGCTGTGCTGTACTGGACTAGAACTCTAGCAGAATCTGGCTCTACTTTCAGGAAACAAGACATACAAATATGAAACAATGTGTAGAAGTAGCAACTTCATTATCTCTTCATGTATCCTTGTTGAACTCTAGCCATGTGCCAAATACAAATACCATTATGGACCTTGGAGATACAAAATTGAATAATACATGGACCCCAGGAAAGGAGTACATTATTACTTCATTCTATGAGTGACCATTATTATCCAGTGCCTTGGCTCTTCAAGGTTTCTCCCTCTCTTCCTTCCTCCCCTTACTACCCCCCTTTTAAAAAGTTCACTGTTAAAAGTGTGAGGTATTTTATCTTGGACAGAGAATTGACTCAAGAATAAGAAAGTGTTGGAATCAAAACTCTCTGAAGACTTTGAGATACTGAATTAGATAAGTAATCTAAAAGATGAGATACAGAAATAGCTGTTCAAGTACACTAATGATACTTAGCCTTTCATTATGAGACATCTTACCCGTTGGCAGGAGCTGCAAGAAAATAAAAGGTTCAGCTGATGTAAAAGTTATTTATTGCCACATAATGGATCACACAAAACTTAGTAGCTTAAAATAACAGCTATTTTATTTGCTTATAATTCTGTAGGTCAGCAGTTTGGGCTAGGTTTAGCTGGGCAGCCCTGCTAGTCTGGCTGGTCTTATTACTATTCCAAGACAGCATAAATGGAAACTGCAAAGCCTTTCAACACCCAGGCTCAGAAGTCACACAGTGTTACTTCTGTCTCATTCTTACCGACAAAGCAAATCTACAGGCCAGCCCAGATTCATGGGAAGGAAAACAGATTCACCTCTTAATGGGTGGAATGGCAAAGTTACCTGGCAACCGAGTCTGCACAGAAGGATGGGAAGACATTGTTACAATCAACTTTGCAAATACTCTACGGCCTCACATTAGCTACAACAGCAAAAAGACAGGACGGGAAATAAACTTCATCAGCAACAGACTTGGAAACCACGAATCGTGGTTTTAAACTGAATTGTGTTAAGGTATTGGGAAAAAGAATGTCACAAACTAAACAGTTAAAAACCCTTGTCACAAGGCTTTGTTTACTCAACATCATCTGTCTGGTGCTTCCAAATCTCCCACTCACTCTCAGCCCTCACCATTCTGGTTTCCAACCTCATCAGCTCCACCGAAATCGTTGCTTCCAGGCGTTGTTGCTAAATCAGGTGGACACCTTCAGACTTCTTCTCTGACTTTTCATCAGCTTCCACTGCCCACTGTTGTTTCTTTAAAACATCTTCCTCCCTTGATTGCTCTAAATTACTTTCGTCTTTATTCCTTTCTCTTTGACTCCTCCTCCCAACACGCATGCCCGCGGGCTTGAATTCCCACTATATCTCTGTCCTTCCACAGCATCCTGTGCATACCTGTTTCTTCATACTTACGTGTTATGAAATTACCTATTTTCTTATCTGTCTTACTGGGCTTTAAGTTCCTTGAAGGTAAGTACCACATCTGTAAAGCCCAGACCTAGCATAATGCCTAGTACTCAATAAATCCTCACTAAGAATTTTTTTTGGTAGTTTTATGGCTTTATTAACATAAATATGACAGGCACATAAGCTATCTATTCATTTTCTCTGCTGCACACCCTGGCATGAGGATTGGTGACTCTGATGGCCAGTTAGACTGCTCTTTCCACAATGGATTTACAATTCTTGGAGGACACATTGTGAGCAATTCTGCACAGTAAGATTTGGGGCACATCAGCAGCACTTCAAGCTCCTTGACCCTGTGGACTAAGAATTTCCAGAAGCCACTGAGAAACATGTGCTTTGTTTTGGTGTTACTCCCATGACCATTGCTGGGGCATCAAGATCTGTCCCTCAAACCTTCTGTGCACCCTATTGTCAGTGCCTCTGGATTTCCATGAGTTGCACCCAAGTTTTTTTTAAGATTTTTTTTTACTTATGAGAGAGAGAGAGAGAGAGAAAGAGAGAAAGAGATCATGAGCAGGGAGGAAAGGGAGAAGCAGGATCCCTGAGAGCAGGGAGCCTGACATGGGGCTCCATCCCAGGACCCTGAGATCATGACCTGAGCTGAAGGCAGACTCTTAACTGACAGAGCCACCCAAGCACCCCTGGTTGCACTTTATTTTGATAATATTGGTCTGACGGTGCCAGATGAACTTCCTGGTCCTCTTTTTAACAATCTTAGGCTGCGCCAGAAGTCTGAGGGCAGCCATGATGCTGAGTAGAAGACAGCTGCCACCTCCACAGGCAGTGAGTGACAAGAAAGAGGGGGGCCTTAGTAAGTTTTCACTGAATTAAATTGGGCTGTGAGGGAATAGAGAAATGTATGTTGCTTGTAGCAACAAGTAATATAAGACTCCTCATATTCATAGTCTTAGCAATCCCACATTGGAAGAAAATACTTTCAGGAAATAATATGAAAGAAAAGAATCTTTATTGTCAAGAGTTAGAAAGAGCCATATTTATCATTGCTGGGGAAATGCAAATAGTCAAAATTCTAATGAATTAAGGACCCAAACTATAAACTGTGGTAAATCAGTGTGATAAAATATATAATCATTGAAAAGATCAGTGAGTGGGTTAAAAAAAAAAAATAGAGGGAACTCCAGAAAATAACAAGTGTTGGCAAGGAGAGGAGAAATTAGAATTCTTGTGTGTTGTTGCTGGTGCCCTAAAAAGTTAGACAGAGTTACCATACGACCCAGCAATACCACTTCTTGGTATATGCCTCAAATAGCCAAAAAATGGAAGCAACCTAAATGTCCATCAACTGATGAATGTATAAACAAAACAAATGTGTATCCAATCGATGGGATATTATTCACCCATGAAAAGGAATGAGGGACTGACACATGCTACAACATGGATGAACCTTTAAACATTATGCTAAGTGAAAGAGGCCAGGCACAAAAGACCGTATGCTGTATGGTTTCACTTGTATGAAATGTCCAGAATATGTAAATCCATAGAGACAGAAAGTGGATTAGAAAGTGAATTAGTGATTGACAGGGGAGGAGGGTGAACAAGATTGGGAATAACTACTAATCAGTATGGTGTTTCTTCTAGGGTGATGAAAATGTTCTGGAATTAGTGATGGTTGCACACCCTTATGAATATACTAAAAACTATTGAAATGTACCCTTTAAAATTTTATGGTAAGTGAATTTTATCTCAATTTCTAAAAGTAAAATAACAATATATTCCAAAGAAAAGCACAAAATAACATATGCATACCTCCTACAATCAAAAGTGTATTGATGACAAACCATAAAAGACTCGATCTCAAAAAACAGACTGAGGGTTGCTGGGGGGAGGGGGGACGGGAGAGGGTGGTGGGGAAATGGACATTGGGGAGGGTATGTGCTATGATGAGTGCTGTGAAATGTGTAAACCTGGCGATTCACAGACCTGTACCCCTGGGGATAAAAATACATTATATGTTTATTAAAATAAATAAATTAATTTTTAAAAAAGCAAGACCCATTGATATGGTGTCTGCAAGAGACTCATTTTAGACCCAAAGACACTTCCAGATTTAACATGAGAGGGTGGAAAACCATTTATCATGCTAATGGACATCAAAAGAAAGCTGGGGTGGTAATCCTTACATCAGACAAATTAGATTTTAAACCAAAGACTGTAATAAAAGATGAGGAAGGATACTATATCATAATTAAAGGGTCTATCCAACAAGAAGATCTAACAATTGTAAATATTTATGCCCCTAACATAGGAGCAGCCAATTATGTAAGCCAATTAATAACAAAATCAAAGAAACACATTGATAATAATGCAGTAATAGTAGGGGATTTTAACACCCCCCTCACTGCAATAGACAGATAATCTAAGCAGAAGATCAACAAGGAAACAAGGGCTTTGAATGACACACTGAACCAGATGGACTTCACAGATATATTCAGAGCATCCCATCCTAAAGCAATAGAATACACATTCTTCACACATGGAACATTCTCCAGAATAGGTCACATCCTGGGTCACAGATCAGGTCTCAACTGGTACCAAAAGACTGGGATCATTCCCTGCATATACTCAGACCACAGTGTTTTGAAACTGGAACTCAATCAGAAGAAGAAAGTTGGAAAGAACTCAAATACATGGGAGCTAAAGAGCATCCTACTAAAGAATGAATAGGTCAACCAGGAAGTTAGAATTTAAAACAATTCATGGAACAAGTGAAAACAAAAACACAAGTGTTCAAAAGCTTTGGGATGCAGCAAAGGCAGTCCTAAGAGGGAAGTAGATAGCAGTGCAAGCCTTTCTCAAGAAATACGAAAGGTCTCAAATAAGCAACCTAACCCTACACCTAAAGGAGCTGGAGAAAGAACAGCAAATAAAGCCTAAACCCAGCAGGAGAAGAGAATAAAGATCAGTGCAGAAATCAATGAAATAGAAACCAAAAGAACAGTAGAACAGACCAACAAAACTGGGATCTGGTTCTTTGAAATAATTAATGATTAATAAACTGATGGCCTGACTTGTCAAAAAGAAAAGAGAAAGGACCGAAATAAATAAAATCATGGATGAAAGAGGAGAGATCACAATCCACACCAAAGGAATACAAATTATAAGAACATATTATGAGTAACTATATGCCAACAAATTAGGCAATCTGGAAGAAATGGATGCATTCCTAGAGAGGTATAAACTACAAAAACTAAGCCAGGAAGAAACAGAAAACCTGAACAGACCCATAACCAGCAAGGAAATTTTTTAAAATTTTTTACTTATTTATTTATTTATTTGTCAGAGAGAGAGAGAGAGCGCACAAGCAGGCAGAGTGGCAGGCAGAGGCAGAGAGAGAAGCAGGCTCCCCACTGAGCAAGGAGCCCAATGTGGGACTTGATCCCAGGACTCTGGGATCATCACCTGAGCCAAAGGCAGTGGCTTAACCAACTGAGCCACCCAGGTGTCCCAACCAGCAAGGAAATTGAAGCAGTCATCAAAAATCTCCCAAGAAGGAAGAGTCTAGGGCCAGATGGCTTCCCAGGGGAATTCTACCAAGCATTTACAGCAAAATTAATCCCTATTCTTCTGATGCTGTTTCAAAAAATAGAAATGGAAAGAAAACTTCTCAACTCTTTCTAAGGCCAGCATTACCTTGATCCCAAAATCAGACAAAGACCCCACCAAAAAGGAGAATTACTGACCAATATCCCTGATGAATATGGATGCAAAAATTCTCACCAAAATACTAGCCAATAGGATCCAACAGTACATTAAAAGGATTATTCAGCACTACCAAGTGGGACTTATGTGCTGCAAGTTTGGTTCAACATCCACAAATCAATCAACATGATACATCACATTAATAAAAGAAAGGATATGATACTCTCAACAGATGCAAAAAGAAATTTGACAAAGTATAGCATCCTTTCTTGATTAAAACTCTTCACAGTGTAGGGCTAGAGGGAATATACCTCAATATCATAAAAGCGATATACAAAAGCCCACTGCGAATATCATTCTCAATGGGGAAAAACTGAGAGTTTTCCTCCTAAGGTCAGGAACATGGCAGGTATGTCCACTCTCCCCACTGTTGTTCAACATAGTACTAGAAGTCCTAACCTCAGCAATCAGACAATAGAAAGAAATAAAAGGCATCCGAATCAGCAAAGAAGTAAAACTCTCACTTTTTGCAGATGACATGATACTCTATGTGGAAAACCCAAAAGACTCCACCCCAAAATTGCTAGCACTCATACTAGAATTCAACAAAGTGGCAGGATATAAAACCAGTGCACAGAAGTCAGTTGCATTTCTATACATGACCAATGAGACAGAAGAAAGAGAAATTAAGAAGTCAATCCCATTTACCATTGCACCCAAAACCATAAGATACTTAGGAATAAACCTAACCAAAGAGGCAAAGGATCTGTACTCAGAAAACTATAGGACACTCATGAAAGAAATTAAAGAAAACACAAAGAAATGGAAAAATGTTCCATGCTCATGGACTGGAAGAACAAATAGAGCAATCTTTACATTCAGTGCAATCCCTATCAAAATACCATCAACTGGTTTCACAGGGCTGCGACAAACAATCTTAAAAATTGTATGGAACCAGAAAATACCCCAAATAGCCAAAGGAATGTTGAAAAAGAAAACCAAAGCTGGTGACATCACAAACCCGGACTTCAAGCTCTATTACAAAGCTGTAATCATCAAGATGGTATGGTACTGGCACAAAAACAGACACATAGATCAATGGAACAGAATAGAGAACCCAGAAATGGACCCTCAACTCTATGGTCAACTCTATGGTCAACTCTATGTCAATCTTTGACAAAGCAGGAAAGATTATCCAGTGGAAAAAAGACAGTCTCTTCAACAAATGGTGTTGGGAAAATTGGATAGCCACATGCAGAAGAATTACACCATACACAAAAGCAGACTCAAAATGGACCTAAATGTGAGACAAGAATCCATCAAAATCCTAGAGGAGAACACAGGTAGCAAACTCTGTGCCTCGGCTGCCTCAACTTCTTGCTAGACACAGCTCCAAAAGCAAGGGAAACAAAGCCAAAAATGACCTATTGGGACTTCATCAAGACAAGAAGCTTTTGCACAGTAAAGAAAACAGTTGACAAAACCAAAAGGTAACTGAAAGAATGAGAGAAGATATTTGTAAATGTCTTATCAGACACCACCTCAAACCAGCCAGAATGGCTAAAATTAACAAGTCAGGAAACAACAGATGTTGGCAAGGATGCAGAGAAAGGGGAACCCTCTCACACTGTTGTTGGGAATGCAGGCTGGTGCAGCCACTCTGGAAAACAGTGTGGAGGTTCCGCAAAAAGTTGAAAATAAAGCTACCCTATGACCAGCAATTGTACTACTAGGGATTTACCCCAAAGATAACAAAGGTAGTGATCCGAAGGGGGACCTGCACCCCAATGTTTATAGCAGCAATATCCACAATAGCCAAATTGTGGAAAGAGCCCAGTTGTCCCTTGACAGATGAATGGATAAAGAAGTGGCATATATATACAATGACATACTACACAGCCATCAAAAAATGAAATCTTGCCGTTTGCAGCAATGTGGATGGTACTAAAGGGTATTATCCTAAGGGAAATAAATCAACCAGAGAAAGACAATTATCATGTGATCTCACTGATGTGTGGAATTTAAGAAACAAGGCAGAGGATCATAGGGAAAGAGAGGAAAAAATGAAACATGACGAAATCAGAGAGGGAGACAAACTATTAAGTGACTCTTAATCATGGGAGACAAACTGAGGATTGCTTGGAGGAGGGGTGGTGAGAGGACGGGGGAACTGGGTGACAGACATTAAGGAGGGAACATAAGGTAATGAGCACTGGGTATTATATAAGCCTGATGAATCACTGACCTCTGCCTCTGAAACTAATAATATATTACATTTTAATTAATCAAATTTAAATGAAAAATAATTTTTTTTTAAAAGAAGGAAGGGCACCTGCGTGGCTCAGTTGGTAAAGCAACTGCCTTCGGGCCAGGTCATGATCCTGGAGTCCTGGGATCGAGTCCCACATCAGGCTCCCAGCATCATGGGTAGTCTGCTTCTCCCTCTGACCTTCTCCCCTCTCATGCTCTCTCACTCTCTCTCTCTCTCTCAAATAAATAAATAAAATCTTGGGAAAAAAAAATAAAAGAACGGCCAAAAGAAGTTATCTAAACAAAAGGAAAATAATGAAAGAAAGAGCCTTGAAGCATCAGGAAAGAAGAAAGAACATGGCAAGTAAAAATACGGGTACATACAATAGGCATTTCTCTGAGTTTTTAAAATTATATTTGCTGGTTTTAAAAAAGTATAACACTGATGTGGTTTTAAATGTATGCAGGAGAAATATTTAAGACAACTATATTATAATGTGGGGGAAAAGAAATGAGATATAAAAGAGGTAAGAAGTTCTACACTTCGCTCAGAGTGGTAAAATAAGGACACCAGTAGAAACTTCAACAGAGGGATATTCTACAAAATCCCAGTCGGTCTGTAGGAGCCGAAGGAAACATGATGGCTAAATGTATTGTGATTTCCAGGATGAGATTCTGAAATAGAAAAAAGACATTAGATTTTTAAAAACTGAGAAATCTGAATAAAGTACAGACTTCAGTTTAAAATAATGTATGAATGTTAGTTCATTAATTGTGGCAGATTTACCATACTAATGTTTATAATAAGTATATGAATCTATGAAAATTCTCTCTACTATCTTTGCAGTTTCTCTGTAAATGTATAACTCTTCAAAAATTAAAAATTTCCTTTAAAAAATTGCTACATCATAAAAAAATCTTATCTTTTAGCAGAAAAAGCAGAAGAATGAATCAAATGGTCTTTTTTTTTAAGTAACCCAGCATGGAGCCCAGCCCATAGCCTGAACTCATGACCCCTAGATCAAGACGCTGAGATCAAGACCTGAACTGAGATCAAGAGTCAGACACTTAACTCAGCCACCTAGATGCCCCCAAATATTCTCTTAACAGTCAAAGGAAGGAAGGTCTCCTCATCTCTCTGTCCATGATCATCATCATCATCATCATCATCATCATCCATTTTAACTATAACATATAGAAAGTAACATACTTGCGATCCACACAGCATCGCAAATTAACAGATGTTAATCTTTTGCCACCCGTGTTTCGGGACTTTTGTTTCTTTTTTGTTTCAGCTGAAGCTCTAGATCTTTACTATCTCTTTCCATTTTATCCCCAGAGGTAACCACTATCTTGAGGTTATCATTCCTATTCATATTTTAAACTTTCATTACATGTGTTCACATCCAGATTCAATGCGGCATTATTTTGGGTGTGTGTGTACTTGATGGTATCCCATTGTTCCTAACCATTTACAACATTGTTTAGATTTAACATTGTTTTGAGGTTGATCCTCATCCATACATATAGATCTAGTTCATTCATTTTAACATCTGCCTGGCTTTAAGGTATGGTGGGGGTGCCCGGGTGGCTCAGTCAGTTAAACATCTGCCTTTGACTCAGGTCAAGATCCCAGGTCCTGGGATCAAGCCCCTTGTCGGGCTATGTGCTCTCTCTCTCAAATAAATAAGTAAATAAATATTGTTTAAATTTTAAAAATAAATAAATAATAAGTATGGTAGTGCATTGTAAAACTATCTATAATTTGTTTATTAATTCTACTATTTTTGTATGGTGGGTTATTTCCACTTCTTGGGCCATTCTTCAATAAATTTCCTTTCTAAAATTTGTTTAAAATTCATAGACTCAAGAAAAAACAATCTGAGAACTACATTAAGTAAAAAACAACTTCTTTGTATATTTCTTTCGTGTGTGAGAGAGCAACATGAAAGTTGTGGACATTTCATTTTTAGAAACAATAACAGGAAACATAACACTTTTAAAGTAAATAACTCAGAAGCAAAGTGTACAGCTTGGTTCATTTCATGACCAGAAAAAGAGCCATGAGTACTTTCAGTTTCTAAATTATACATTGTCTTTAGTTATCTTAATTTTTTTCAACAAGCCTGCATTGCTCTAATAAACTAATATCAAAATTGCTTTTTGAAATAAATTAGTTTCTTGCTTTTATATTTTTGATATGTTGTTGTCACCCTAACACAGTGGAATTTTAATTGAATGTGAACTCCTATTTGGTGGGACTTGTTCTTTAGGTGTGAGATAAAGGTCCAAACTAATCCTGCCCCACAATGAAGGAAACAGCATGGTACTCATCCTCATTTTTATTTGACCTGAGTATTAATCAGGTCAGGAAGTGATCAGTTCACTTCCTATTGGCAATTGTGACCCATCGAATGGCCTCTACCCATCTCATTACATCAGTTAGACTTGAGGAGGTTGGATTTTATCCTGTAAAGGATATTTTATTTTAAAGATTTTATCTATTTAACAGAGAGAGAGCATGAGCTGGGGGCGGAGCAGAGGGAGAGGGAGAAGCAGACTCTCCAATGTGCAGCGAGCCCAACAAGGGGCTTGATCCCAGGACCCTGAGATCATGACCTAAGCCAAAGGCAGATGTTTAACTGACTGAGCCTACCCAGGTGCCCCTGTAAAAGATATTTTTAAGTGTTCTAAGGATACTTAGTTCTTCTGTAATGCATCTAGAGAAGGGTTTAGAAACACATGTAATAACAGTGACTGTAAGAGTGCCATCCAACTGCTACAAACAAAGCAGTCTTTTTAAAGGTAATGGATATGGGGCACCTGGGTGGTTCAGTTGGTTGAGTGTCTGCCTTCAGCTCAAGTCATGATCCTAGGGTCCTGGGATTGAGTCCTACATCAAGATCCCTGCTCAGCAGGGAGCCTGCTTCTCCCTCTTCCTGCTGCTCCCCCTGCTTGAGCGCTCTCTCTCTCTCTCTCTCTGTCAAATAGATAAATAAAAATCTTTTTTTTAAAGATTTTATTTACTTATTTAACCGAGAGAGAGAGATCACAAGTAGGCAGAGAGGCAGGCAGAGAGGGAGGGGGAAGCAGGCTCCCTGCTGAGCGGAAAGCACTATTCAGGGCTCAATCCCAGGACCCTGGGATCATGACCTGAGCCGAAGGCAGAGGCTTAACTCACTGAACCACCCAAGTGCCCTGATAAATAAAAATCTTAAAAAAAGAAGAAGAAGAAGAAGAAGAGAATGGATGTGATTGCTATTCTGTAATTCATTTAGAGAATTTTTTAAAAGATTTTATTTATTTATTTGACAGAGATCACAAGCAGGCAGAGAGAGAGAGGAGGAAGTAGGCTCCCCACTGAGCAGAGAGCCCGATGCAGGGCTCAATCCCAGGACCCCAGGATCATGACCTGAGCCGAAGGCAGAGGCTTTAACCCACTGAGCCACCCAGGTGCCCCTAGAGAATTTTTTTAACAAATGTAATAAAGGGATGCCTGAATGTCTCAGTGGGTTAAACATCTGACTCTTGATTTTGGCTCAGGTCACAATCTCAGGGTTGTGAGATTAAACGCCACATGGAGCTTGGTGTTAAACATGGAGCCTCTTAAGGCTTTATCTCTTCCTCTCCCTCTGCCCCTACCGCCCTCTAAAAAAAGGAAAAAAAATACTAATGATGGTTATAAGAGATATGTGCATGCTACTTTGAGAAGAGTGTATTAAGGAAATCTCTGTCATAAACCTTCTGTAATGCACTTAAAAATGTGTTTAAAACACATGCAATAGAGACAGGGGTTAAGTGTGCTGTATGACTGGGACCTTGACAAAAGTATTGTTCCAGAGTAATTTGAGTGACTTGAGAGTTAAAGAGTTCAAGAAGACTACCCCATTGAGTTTTATGAAATCATCCCCTGTTATGCATGTCTGAATCTGACCCTAAAATAGCATACCATCATACACTTAGAACTACAGTGAGACAGACCATCACCAGGGCCCTTACTGGCCACTGGGGGCTTATATGCAGCAGATCTGAATAGCACTGTGAAGACTTTTGGAAAGAGAACTGACGTTAAAAATACAATCCACACGTGGTCGGTCAGATCTCATGACCCTAATCAAACCAGGTCAATCCCTGCTAACACAAAAATATCAACATTTTCCATTGGATTTAAACAACATAATATCAGATGTTCAGATACAATCCAAAATTACTTGGCATATTAAAAAAAAAAGGAAATCTCAACTCACATGGGAAAAAAACAATGAACAGACAGTAATACTGAAATGACACAGATGTTGGAATTATAAAAAAAAGACATTAAAGCAATTATTATAAAAGTATCATAAGTATGAACATTCCTGAAATGAATGAGAGGATGAAGTCTCAGTGAAGAAACAGAAAACAGAAAGATCTGAATGGTAATAACAGTAATCAAAAAAAATTTTGTAAGTTACTGCATGGGTTCTATTTGTTTCATATTGCTTCTATAACAAATTACTACAAATATAGTGATTTAAAACAGAACGAATGTCATATCTTACAGTCATGAGGATCAGACATCAGAAGTGAATCTTACAGGGTTAAGATCAAGATGTCAGCAGGGCTGCATTTCTTTTGGAGGCTCAGGAGAAGAATCCATTTCCTTGCCTCTTCTGGCTTTTTTTTTTTTTTAAAGATTTTATTTATTTACTTGACAGAGAGATCACAAGTAGGCAGAGAGGCAGGCAGAGAGAGGGGAGGAAGCAGGCTCCCTGCTGAGCAGAGAGCCCAATGAGGGGCTCGATCCAGGACCCTGAGACCATGACCTGAGCCGAAGGCAGAGGCCTTAACCCACTGAGCCACCCAGGCACCCCCCTCTTCCAGCTTCTAGATGCTATCTTCATTCTTTGGCTCATGGTCCCTTTCTCCAGTTTCAAAGCACATCACCCCAAACACAGCTTCTGTTGTAGATCTTTTTTGTCCCCCACAGTCCTGTCTTCCTTTTATAAGGATGCTTGTGATTACTTTGGGCCCACCCAGATAATCCAGAATAAACTTCCTATCTCAAGATCCTTAACATAATCACATCTGTTATTTGCAACATAGAGAGAAAAAAATTTGAAAAACTGAACAAAGATACAGGGGTCTATGAAAAAAATAATACAGGGGGAAAAAAGTTTAATATTTGTCATTAGAGTCCAAGAAAGAGAGGAGAAAGAATGTGGTACAGAAAAAATACTTGAAGAAATAATAGCTGAAATGCTCAAATTTGATGGGTTACATAAAGCTACATATGCAAATAGCTCAGTGAATCCAAAACAGGATAAGCCTTTAAAAAAAACCCAGCCGTGCCATATCATAACAGTTTCAAAATAAAGGAAAAAAACTTAAAAGCAGCCATGGAAATGACACATTACTTACCAGGGAACAATAACTATGGATTTTGCATTAGAAACCAGGAGGGCCAGAAGGAATTGGAACAAGATTTTTTAAAGCACAGTCGATCCTTGAACAACTTGAGGGTTAGGGGTGCTACCTCCAGCACAGTCAAAAATCTGTATATAATCCTTTTGACCCCCTCATAAACAACCACTAAGAGCTGACTGGTGGCTGGAAACCTTACTGATAACATAAGCAGTTTGTTAACATGTACTTTGTGTGTTACATATATTATATGCTGCATTCTTACAATAAAGTAACTTAGAGAAAACAAAATGTTAAGAAAATCTTAAGAGAGTGGAGAGGGACGGGCAAAAGGGGTGATGGGGAGCGGAAGGTGCAGGCTTCCAGGTATGGAATGAATAGGTCACAGGAATAAAAGATACAGCATCGGGAACCTAGTCAATGGTATTGTAGTAGCATTGTATGGTGCCAGATGACGGCTACACTTGTGTGAGCTTGGCATAAGGCATAGAGTTGTTGAGCCACTATGTTGTACACCTGAGACTAATATAATATCATGTGTCAACTACTCCGAAAAAAAAAGGAAGAAAAGAAAATCTTAAGGAAGAAAAAAATGCTTTTATAACACTGTACTATATTGAAAAAAGATTGCATGTAAGTGGACCCACGTGGTTCAAACCTCTGTTGTTCAAGGGTCAGCTGTGCTACTGTGATCACGTAATTCAACTCCTTCATTGTATTGGTGTAAAAAGCAAGGTCTCTAGAAAGATGAAGTGGGTGTGTTGAATCACAGGGTTCTTTACTCCTGTCACTTGATATAATGACACTTTTCCGTCCTCGCAGCTTCCTTGGCTTTTCTGAGCATGTGTACTACACATTCCTTCAGCTGCAAATAACAGAAACCTGCTCTAACTAGCGCAAGCAAGAAGGGAAATAATTAAAAGAAGCTGGTGGGGGGGGGTGTCCCTGATGGAACTCAAGATCAGGAGTGCAAAGGAGCATCAGGAATAAATTGAAGTTAGAGCAATGGGCTCGCTTCTTGTTTATTTCCATTTCTGTCCACACGTTAGCCTTACTCTTTCTTTGAGCGCAGACCGTTTCCCCAGTCCACGTGACTGAAAACCAGTAACTGCTGAGATTTACATGTTGCGGGTCCAAGCTCGGGCTCTCACCAGCTTGGGGCTCCCAGAATATCTCAGAAGAGAGTAATGTTCCAACGCATTAGGTGTGTCCTCATTGACTGTGGTCAGGGAACAGTAGCATGACTGTACAGAGTGACTACTTCCATGGTAAACCTGGGATTATGGGTGGAGGGTAATTCTAGGAAGTGAGTCAGATGATAAGTGGGATAGAAGCGGTAACATCGGGCTTCCAGAACAAGTACATACCATTTTTTTGTTCTTGACACACAATTACCCTAAGGTGTGTAGCAAGGTGTTGGAACAGATTTTCTAGGTTTACTGATTTTATAAAATCTACTCATTTGTATATTTTGTCATTAGTTAAACGAAGTTTTCCAGTTTTCTCTTTCACTAGAATATTGAAATAAATCTTATTATAATCTTGCATGGTGTTGGCATGGAACGTTTACTCTTTTCTTCTCACATTTCCACCAAGGGGAGGGAACTTCTCCTCCCCAGAAGAATATATAGTCTTTGTCCCCTCTCCCTCTTCCCCAAGCAAAAAGTGATTTCACTCCTTGGTAAGACATGCAGAAGAATCTCTCGATGCTCCCTCTTTGGGAATGGCCAGTCATCCAGACTTGTCCTGAGCAACCCTGTCCCTACAAGAGAGACCCGGAGATGCCTGGCTGTGTCAGGGACTAGCTAGGTAAATTCAGCTCAGGGAAGTTGTATTGGAAAATGCATCTGGCTGAGATCCAAACCACCTTCTCTCTGTCAGCTCTTCCAGTAATGAAGCTCCTCTTGATCCCCAGATCAAGAGTTGTTGAACTTTGCTGATCCTTGTGTCTGCTTCCTTGTGTTCCTTCCTGAACCTTGTTGATGCTTGTGTCTGCTTCCCCATTACTTGCCCCCATTCAAACCTTACCGTAGAGATCAGGAACACGACAAGGATGCCCACTCTTACCACTCTTGTTCAACATAGTGTTAGAAGTCCTAGCAACAGCAATCAGACAACAAAGAGAAATAAAAGGTATCCAAATTGGCAAGGAAGAAGTCAAACTCTCTCTCTTCGCAGATGACATGATTCTTTATATGGAAAACCCCAAAGACTCCACCCCCAAACTACTAGAACTCATACAGCAATTCAGTAACATGGCAGGATACAAAGTCAATGTACAGAAATCAGTGGCTTTCTTATACACTAAAAATGAAAATACAGAAAGGGAAATTAGAGAATTGATTCCATTTACTATAGCACCAAGAACCATAAGATACCTAGGAATAAACCTAACCAAAGAGGTAAAGGATCTGTACTCGAGGAACTACAGAACACTCATGAAAGAAATTGAAGAAGACACAAAAAGATGGAAGACCATTCCATGCTCATGGATTGGAAAAATAAACATTGTTAAAATGTCTATACTGCCTAGAGCAATCTATACTTTTAATGTCATTCCGATCAAAATTCCACCGGTATTTTTCAAAGAGCTGGAGCAAATAATCCTAAAATTTGTATGGAATCAGAAGAGACCCCAAATCGCTAAGGAAATGTTGAAAAACAAAAATAAAACTGGCGGCATCACGTTACCTGATTTCAAGCTTTACTACAAAGCTGTGATCACCAAGACAGCATGGTACTGGCATAAAAACAGACACATAGACCAGTGGAACAGAGTAGAGAGCCCAGATATGGACCCTCAACTCTATGGTCAAATAATCTTCGACAAAACAGGAAAAAATATCCAGTGGAAAAAAGACAGTCGCTTCAATAAATGGTGCTGGGAAAACTGGACCGCTATATGTAGAAGAATGAAACTCGACCATTCTCTTACACCGTACACAAAGATAAACTAGAAATGGATAAAAGACCTCAACGTGAGACAGGAATCCATCAGAATCCTAGAGGAGAACATAGTCAGTAACCTCTTCGATATCAGCCACAGCAACTTCTTTCAAGATATGTCTCCAAAGGCAAAGGAAACAAAAGCAAAAATGAACTTTTGGGACTTCATCAAGATCAAAAGCTTCTGCACAGCAAAGGAAACAGTCAACAAAACAAAGAGGCAACCCACAGAATGGGAGAAGATATTTACAAATGACACTACAGACAAAAGGTTGATATCCAGGATCTATAAAGAACTCCTCAAACTCAACACACACAAAACAGATAATCATATCAAAAAATGGGCAGAAGATATGAACAGACACTTCTCCAATGAAGACATACAAATGACCATCAGACACATGAAAAAATGTTCATCATCACTAGCCATCAGGGAGATTCAAATTAAAACCACATTGAGATACCACCTTACACCAGTTAGAATGGCCAAAATTAGCAAGACAGGAAACAACATGTGTTGGAGAGGATGTGGAGAAAGGGGAACCCTCTTACACTGTTGGTGGGAATGCAAGTTGGTGCAGCCACTTTGGAGAACAGTGTGGAGATTCCTCAAGAAATTAAAAATAGAGCTTCCCTATGACCCTGCAATTGCACTACTGGGTATTTACCCCAAAGATACAGATGTAGTGAAAAGAAGGGCCATCTGTACCCCAATGTTGTTCACTCATAGAAAAAAGAATTGCTCTTCTTTCGTGGAGTTATATTACCATCTTGCACCCTTTTGTGATTTGTATGAGACATTTCGTATTTTTCCTTGTAGATCACAGCTTTTGTTCCCAATGGTCACATTTGCTGACTTAAGGACATCTAGATAGGTAAGGTATTCATGAGCTGACTTTGAAAGAACTGCTTTGTTCTTAGGCACATACTCTCCATACTCACTCCTATTTTATATTATATTCATTTCCTCTCCTCCTTAGGTAAAGAAATCTTTTTGAAGAACTGTCTTCTTTGTGGGATCAAATGCTATCTCATACTACCTTTAATGCATTTTGTGGCTAGAAGTTCCTATGATTCTGTATTTAAATTGATCTATCTTAATTTCCTTTATCTAAATTCCTTAGATTCAAAGTCAGAAGACCTGGCTTTAAGCTTTGGTTCTGCCATCCACTAGCGGTGTGACCTCCTGGCTCCTTTTCCTCTTCTGTAATTTGAGAGAGCTGGCGTAGCTGGAGTAGATAACAGGGAGGCAGGGAACTGAAAAGGCTCCATTTCTGCTGTTTTCCTGCTAGGCCCTATTTACTCACATTCTATATTTCACCTGGCATCTGAGTAAAAACCAGAGAAGCTGCATTCCCACTCCAAGGGGGAAGCAAGAGAGTTAAGCATTCTCTGAGTTCCATCCTTGGCCCCCAAACACCTGACAATGACTAAGAGCCAGGTCCCAAACATGTTCTAGGACATTAGCTTCAAACAAACCTGAGCTGACGCAGCATCAACGCTCCCTACCTTCAGCAGTTAACGAAATAGCACCTATAATTCACTGGTCACTGACCTTTGGTCGGACCCTATCCTGGATTCCTGAAGGAACGTATCCGGGACCACTTTCCAATGGAAACCCTTAACCCCCAGCAACCCCTAACCCCCCCCCCCCCGAACTGTCTTTTCCTTTCCGAGTCTCCCAGACACACGGTCTGCTATTCTCCGTCACTCAAGCTACTCAGTGAACTCCTTTCACTTCCCTCTTGCACTCATTTGACTTCTATCCTGTGCAAAGCCAAGGAGCCTCTTGGCTGGGCCTGCGGGACCGCCTTCTGGATCCTTGGACCCAGGATCTCAGGTGAGGTCCCTTCCCAACCTAACAACCCATCATTTAATATTTCCAATAATGTCATGCCCTTCAGGTGGAAAGAGAAAGAATTTAGGATTCATATGGACTAAAGGTCTAAACTACATTTATTCTTTAGTAATCTATTAGTAGTTTACATAGTAATAGAGGTAAAACCTCCTAAAATAACCTGTTTGGATACAGAGGAGAGAAACCCAGATTATAAACCTTTGCTATCAAAGACTTGGCCTGGAGGGCTCAAAGCACCAAGGAATGGAAGGGAAATTTTTTTTGCCCAGGGTGCAACCTAGGAGCCCAGAGAAGCTGCCCGCAGCGGTGGAAAGTTAACTGGTTTCCAAACATCATTACAGAGGTCAATAGCCTCATGGTTGACCTTTGACTTGGGAGTAGAGTGGCAGCAATTAAGCACCTGTTTGCCTGAACCCCACCCTAAGCCTAAGACCTGATTCCGCCCCCAGGTGCTTCCTGGCAACCGGGGACACCTGAGCAAACCTGAAGGACTCTGAACCTGGTTGGTCTATAAGAAAGAAGTTGAGACTAAAAGATTTGTTTTTTGGTTTTTGTTTAAGATCTATTTATTCATTTAAGAGAGTGTGTGTGTGCATGCAAGCAGGGTGGGAAGGGACAGAGGGAGAGAATCTCAAGCAGACTTCCCGCTGAGCAGGGACCTCCCCCTCCCCAGATCATGACTAAGATGAAATCAAGAGTAGGTCACTTAAGCGACTGAGCCACCAAGGTACCCAAGATCTGATACTTTCATTAGGACTTTTTTTTCCATTATGGAATATAAAATTGAAAAATACAGAACATGGAAAAACATGCCAAATCCTACCATTCAGTTTCAGCCACCATTAAGGTCTTGATGTGTTTCTTTCTTTCTTTTTCTTTTTTTTCAAGTAGGCTCCTAACTGGGCGTGGCGCCCCCACACAGGCAAACTCACCAACCTAAGCTGAAGACCTGAGCTGAGATCAAGCTTCAGATGCTCAACCCACTGAGCCTCCCAGACGCCCCTCGGTGTGTGTCATTTATCCACTGATTCATTTAAAACAAATATCGCTTATGGCTGTCTGGTGGGCAGTACGGAGACCCGAGGAATCTGGAGGTCATCAGCAGACGCTTCCCAGAACCTGTAGCATTTCTGTCCCATCTTTGCTCAGTAACTTTTTGTACAAGCAAAAGTGCTTGAAACTTCTCTCCAATTACAGAAATAGTTCCACCTCTCTCTTCTGTAGTTCCTGCTCCTTGAAAGACCCTGTTGAGCCCCGTCCAGGACCATCTTGGGCTTGGACTGATGCACTCTGGAGACTGTGGCAGAAGCTGGTGGTGGCCCATATCCCCCAGCTCCTCTGAGACCACCTGCAGCTGCCGTGGATGGTTCCCAACATGCTGATGGCATCCCCCCTCCACGTTCTCAAACCTAATCCTTTACCATTCTCAAGTTTTCTGAAATCAATTATTAACAAAGTCTTTGTTCCCATGTGTGTCATTGCTCTGAGTGTCCACTATGTCTTGGCAGCCATCCTAGCAAGGGGACAGTTGAGGAGGTGGTGGAAGTAGAAATGTACTGGGGCTAGATTTTTACCCTAGGTATTGTGTGTGTGTGTGCGCGTGTGTGTATGAGCATGCATACGTGTGTGTTTATGCATGTGTGTATGTATGTGTGTGTGTGTGCATGTTTAAATCTACTCTTCCTTTTTTTAATTGGGAAAATACATACCTATGTTTAGAAAAGATATTTATCAAACAGACACATCTGCACCCTTAATCTCCTTCCCCAGAAGCAGCAGTTGCCAATGTTCTGAGGTGTTTTCCCAGAAATATTCTAGGTATAAAAAGCATAGAAGTTGAATATAGATTCCCTTTTTTATGTAAAAGACGGCATAATATACACTTTACACTTTGCCATATATATGGGGATTCACCTCAAAATAGAGTTACCTCACTTTTTTTCCACAGCGATCTTCAGTTGTTTGGAAATGTCCCTTTTGAATGGACATTTTGGTTGTTTAATTCATTTGCTATCACGAACAACTCTGCCTTGAACATCCTTGTACACACATTTTTGTATACATGTATCACTACACTTCTCTCAACAATGAATATAATCAATATGTTGTCTTTTGATAATCAGTAGGTGACAGAATATTTTATTTCTTTTTTTACTTTTTTCTTTTTTTGTTTTCTTATTTTTGTCTGTTTTTTCTTTTTTATTTCAGTTTTATTTTCTTATTTCAATGTGTTTTTTGTTTGTTTGTTTGTTTGTTTTTGACAGAGAGAGACACAGAGAGAGAGGGAACACAAGTTAGGGGAGTGGGAGAGTGAGAAGCAGGCTCCCTGCCGAGCAAGGAGCCCAGTGCAGGACTCGATTCCAGGACCTTGAGATCTTGACCTGAGCTGAAGGCAGACAATTAATGACTGAGCCACCCAGGCGCCCCTCAATGTGAATTTTTTATGTGTTTATCAAACTATTGATAATTCCTTTTCAGTAAGGTGACTTTTTCTATTTTTTGCCTATTTTCTATCTTACTAATGTAAGATAAAAATCTCTTACGTTAAGGCTGGCCCTTTACTCAATCATCATGCTACAAACATGTTGTCTTTCACCTTTTTACTGTAATGTGCTTTTCCTCCCCAATTTACAGCTTTTTAGACAGCCTAATTCATTTTTTTTTCTGCTTTCTGGGTTTTGTGTCTTATTTAGAAAAGCCATCCTCACTTCAAAACTATTTCTCCCAGCATTTTTCCAGGTTCTTGGTTAAATTTAAGAGTCCAGAAATTATTTTAGGCCAGAAATCAGCCCTAATATTTGTCTTTTCTGCGTTGGCTCTGGGATCCATGATCCAGATTTCCCAGATCCCTGGCTTACTGGCACATTGCTCTTTGTGACCTGGGTCCCTCAAGCCCTCTCTTGTACACCGAGTTCTTGGTTCAGGCCCCCGGGGGAAGCTGTGCAGACCATTCTCACTGGGGCCCATGGGTTCCAGGTGGCCCCACGGGGACCTGGATGCCCATGTGACTCAGTCACAGACTATCGCACTTCCTCTGTAAATTCGGCTGGCTCCGGTCCCCTCTCCCCTCCCATCCCAGCTGCTGAGGCTCGCCAGCTCTTCTCTAAGGGAATTTGCATCATGCAGCAACCGCAGGGCTCTTGAGGACTGCCTCCCTGAGCCATGGTCTGTGCAGCTCTCCCCGTGCTACTCCTGGCCATGACTCTGCCCCCGGTGGGGTCTCCAGTTGCGCAAGTATCCCAACCCGTGAGTAAGACTGGGGCGAGGACCCAGGGAAGGTCTCCAGAGCTGACACGGGCCTGTCAGCGTGAGAGGCAACCGGTGTGGATGAAGGGACAGGTAGAGGAGCAAGGACTGAAGGGAGAGGAAATAATGTAGAAAAAGAGAGGCCAGTTTCTTATAAAAATCTCTGAGAGGTCAGTCTTGTTTTCCAGGGAGTGGGAGAGCTTTTGTTTCTTCGAGTCACTGTGAACTCCAGTGATGCCAGCTGCACTTTGGATGAAGGCTCTCCCAGTCAAGCTTACAATTTAAAAATGGAAAGAAAAGAAGAATTTTCCAGAGTTGGGAACCATGGGCATAGAGGACAGGAGAGAATCTGAAGACAGCAAAGTCGAGATAGCACTTTGGGAACTCTGTTTTCTCCCAGGAAGACATCTGTATCTATATCCATATCCATATCTGTGTCTGTTTTTAGATAGTATGTGTGTTCATATACAATTTTGAGAGAGGGAGGAGTTAGTGAGGAAATTATTTATAGGAACGAGAGACGAAGGGAAGATGCTGCCTTATGCTCACCCTCGTGGCAATTCCTATGGAGAGAACAGAATTTCCCAAGCCGCTGGGCCCCAGCCGGCTCTGCCCAGCCCTCCCCAATGGCGTTCCAGACACTGCCATTTCAATTAGCCCAGAGGCCCAGGGACGGGTAAATTCAGGAAGGAATTAAGCAAAGCATGTTGACTCTCTAGGGCGTGCCGGGTTCTGGGTTCAGGTGGGATTTGCGGGCCCCAGCGGAGTCCTCTGGGCTGCAGCCCTGGCGCCTCCTACAGGAAGCTTCGTTCCTCTCCTGATGTGCCTGCTTGGGTCTAGCTACGCGAAAGAAGAGCCTCAAAGAGATAGAGACATGCCAAATTACTCAGGCTAGCCCGGGTCCCCTAGGGAAGAAGGTGTCCCTGGAAGAAACCTGGGGTCAGCCTCCTCTCAGAGGTCTCTCCTCTGTGCTCCGTTCCAGGCACAGAGTCAGGCTGGAGGGGAATTGGGGCAGCCATTGGACCAAGGGAGTGGAGAAGGTGGTGAGTGGAGGGAGTGGACAGGACGAGGAAGGAGGGAGTGGAGGGAGGGCAAGGGGAGAGGACAGGGAGCAGGGGATGAGGCTGAAGACGGCCCCCAGAGAACTGGATTCACAGCTGCTCACGATGGACACACAGATCCAGAGGCCAGTTCTCTAGCTGTGAGGCCTTGAGACAATCTATTCCCCTTGGAGAGCCTCGTCTATAAATGAGGGTTTGGGGGAGGGTGACGTGGAGCTGTGTGTGAATGCACCGTAGCTAGTGAAGGGTTACAGCTCTCTCGAGACTTGTCAGCTCCTAGCTGGGCTGTGGGAGGTGGGATCTGCCTGGGGTCCGGGCAGGGACCAGTCAGGTATGGGAGGCAGAAGGGGACCAGCCCATAGCCTTGCCGCCTCTCCTCTCCAGCTGCCCCCTCTGCTCCTGTAGAATCAGTCCTGGCCTCGGTCTATGTACAGCTGGACTTGTCAAACCAGACCTGGCCACTGGCAATCTCCAGGACCCTGACTGGCCCCCTTGCCTCGGCTTCCTCTTTCCCAAGAACTCTCACTGGCCTCAGCCTCACGACAGGTAAGGGGGATTCTACAGAGCCCTGTCTCTCAGTGGCCCGTCCACCACTTGTGGGGGATGGGGGCTCAGAGAGAAGGGGGCACGGACTTCCTAGGTCTCCTGCAGCCAACTCACCTTGACCGCTGCCAGCTCCTCCCCCCCCCCCCCCGCCATTTCCTGGAGGGTCTCCATGGGCAGGCTCCTTCCTCACCTCCCCACCAGACAGACCCTTCTCTTCCGGTTCCATGGCCCCATCTTCTAAACTTTGGCAGAGGCCCAAGAGGCAGACAGTGGTGGCTCGGATTTCTCCACCCCACCCCACCCCACCCCTGATGACTTTGCCCGGCAGGAGGACCTCTGCTGCTTTTCACCCTGAGGAGGCAGTCCCTGATGGCCGAGGCTCTTGTGACTTTGGGATGGCTCCAGACAGCCAGCCCTAGAGCCTCTCAGGCATCAGACTACCTGGCTCTCTCCCACAGCCTGTCCACTTCTTGTCCCCACCCTCTGCTGCAGAGTGTAACGTCCACGGGGATGGGCAGAGCTATTGTGTGTGCCTGTCTGGGTACCAGTGGAACACCAGCGTCTGCTCCCATCACCGCCCCTGCCAGACCACCCACAACCACAGGCCCTGCGGCTGTCTGGTCTTTGGCTCTACTGAAGCCGGGTACTGCCAGTTGCTGCCACCTGGTAAGGAGGGTTGGGAACTTGGAAACCAATGAGCCCCAGTGTGTTTTCTCCTCTTTGACCCCTGTCTTTCTGCCAGCTGGCCCAAGCCCAGGTTTCTCCACCGGGCAGGAGAATTGCCAGTTATCCTGGGGTGGGGGGGTCACAGCCCTGAGCTTGGGACCTGAGTAGTGAGACTAATGAACAGTAGGGCTCCTGAGACATAGGGACAAGGAGAGAAAGGGCTAGAGTGACTGCTGTTGACCCTAGAGGGCCAGGAAGGGGCTCCAGCAGCCCCAGGTTACCTAGGGGAGGGAAAATAATGGGCCACAAGGCTTCCCTGTTTGGCTCCCTAAGACAGAGTTCAACTGGACTGCAGCAGCCACACTCATCCTGCGACAAAACAAAGTGACATAGTACTGGGGGCGGTGGGGAGGGAGTGAGGAGGAATGGGCTTCCGAAGATGGGGAAGGAGGGAGAGCTTAACCGCAGAGGGCCACAATTCCTGCTCCAAGGGGCCCCTGCCTCCTGCCTCCCTGCAGTCCCCGGAAGGCTGAGCCTGAACTCCTGGGTGCGGACGCCGGGCACCACTCTGAACCTGACCCTCGTCAAGAGCCGTGAGACCACAAACCTTAACTGGTTCCTGCGGCCCTCGGGCAGCCCCACCCTCATCCTCCTGCAGCCAGGGACACATGTGTCCCTGGCCTCTAGCCCGGGCCAGGCTGTCCTCAGCATCCTCAACGTCTCCCATAGATGGGCAGGTAGCTAGCCTGCCCTTCCTCTCATCTCTCTTCTCCTCTGTCTTCCCCTTCTCTTCAGCCTTCTCTTCCCCTGATCCCCTCGCCTTCCTCCGCCTCCCTCTCTTCTCCTTCCTGCTTTTCTCTCCCCTTCCTTTCCCTTGGCATCTTTCCGCTTATTCATCCTGGGGAAACAAAGGCTAAGGGGCCTGCTGATGTGAACAATCACAAGAGGAGAATGCTGAAGGTAGGGGGTCAGTCTCGGCAGTGAACAGACAGTGTGTTCTGCATCAAGATGTTGCAGTGGCAGCAGGTGGTTCGGGAAGGACATCCCCTAGCAGGAAAAGGGTTCACCTTGGAATTCATGGCCCTAGGCTATTAAAAAAGGAGCCTCTTCTCCAGGCCTCTTCCTCCTAGAAATCCTTTCGGGGGCAGGGATCTCTGTTGCTGGGCTTGAGAGGCCCCCCGGGGAAGGCAGACCTCAGGTGTGGCTTCGGGAGCTGCAGAGCGTCTGTGGCACAGGTGGGGCCCGCAGGAGTTGGGAGGTGCAGCAGGTGTGTGTCCGCAGGTGAGTACATATGCTGCTTTGAGGCTCAGGGATTCAGGTGGGAGCTGTCCCAGGTGGTGGAGGTGCCACTGCAGGCAACAGATGTGGCTCGGCTTCCAGACCAGCTCTCCATTTCCTGTGCCACCTGCCCTGGCTTCTGGCTGACCTGCTGCATCCCAAGCACACATCTGGCCTACACAGCTTCCTGGAGTCCCGGAGAGGGCAGCAAAGGTACGGAGGGGCTGTCGGGGTCAGGGGACAGGTGGCAGCTGGTCTCTCGGCAGCTGGCTGTCCAGTTCACAGGAAGCAGAGGCTGCAGTGCAACCTGAGTTCGGAGTCCAAGTCCAACCCTGTTTTTACCCCCACGAGCAATCCTAATTGTATCGATCCAGCAAAAACCACATGAGCATAGGTAACTGTTTGCAAGATGTTTTTACACAATCTTGATGAACTCTTGCAATATACTCTGTGAAGTTCATTTGATGATAGACCCTGTTTTACAAATGAGGAACCTGGCTTCGTGTCCTGGGGTTAGTTAGAGACCCCCCCCCGGGTGTCCCTCACCAAAATCCAAGCCTTGCCTCCGTAGTTTGATGCTCGTGTACCACTCAGCTCTCCCTCACGGTGTCATCTGCTTCTGAAGTTTCTAGAAAGACTGAGAGGACATCTCTTGGCCTGCTGGGTTCCAGGTCTATTCCAAGCGCAGTAACTGTTCCCTCTCTCACGTCATTCGCAGCCTCCTCGGCCAGTGCGCCCGGCTCCCAGTGCTTTGTGCTGGCCGTCCAGCGCTGCCCTGCGGCAGACACCACTTACACTTGTGAGCTGCAGAGCCCAGGGCTGGCCCCTCTCAGGGTCCCCATCTCTGTCACCGTCATCCAGGGTACGTGGGGCTTGGGATCCAGCCGGCTGACCTCTCACCTGGGTGCTCCTCGATGTTTCCCTGTCCTGGGCCCCACAGCCAGTCTCCAGAGCCTGAACAGGCTTCTGCCCCAGAAAGGCAGGGGCTGGACTGTGGTTGCCGAGCCTCCCCGATATCATTGTGCAGATGGAGACACCACCTGCCCGGGGGACTCCTCAGCTGTTTCCTGGAATGTCACCAAGGCTGGCCACGTGGCACAGGCCCCATGCCCAGGGAACAGGACGGGCGTGGTGAAGCGGACCTGTGGGCCGGATGGGATTTGGGAGCCCGTTCATAGCAGCTGCACAGACGCAGAGCTCCTGGCCTTGCATCGCAGAGCCCAGGTAACACTTCAGGTCCTGCTGCCCACACGCCTCACCCTCCATGGCCTACCCCTTTCCCACTCAGGACCTCGCTTCAGAAGCCTTTCCCCCTGAGGCCGGCCTGAAGGTCCTTCACCTTCTCTGAACTGGAGCCTAGCAGAGCCAGGGAATGAGGCCGGGGCCAGCGAGGGCCCAGCGCTCTCATTGTGGGGCGCATGCTATTCTCCAATCTTAATCCCACCAAGTGTCTGTCCCACGAAAGTGTCATTTCCTTCCATGTGGCTCATGCAATCTTGGTTTCCTGTTCCCTTGGGACTGGTGCGGGGATGGGAAGGAAAGACTGGGATGGGGGAGGAATGGCCCCTCCCTCGTGAGGACTTGCCCACCCCCCTCCCCAATTCCTGCTGTCTCGTCTGTCTCAGCTGCTATGGGCAGGCCAGGGCCAGCCTACTGTGGAGGTGCCCCAGATCCTGGCACAGCTGTCGGAGCAGGTGACAGCAGTGAGCTCTCCCTCTGACTTGTTGGCGCTGCTGGGCACCATATCATTCCTGGCCCAGGTGGTGGTGGATGCTAGAATACAGCTTCCCCGCAGGGCCCTGCAGGTGAGCAATCTGAGCCCTGGCGGGGGCCAGCTGGATGGAGGGGGCCTGAAGCTCTTTACCTCTGGGCACTTCTGTCCCCCTGACATCACCACGGGCTGTCAGACAGCAGACCTTTCTAGAGTCTGAGTATCTGCTCCCCTGGTCCATCTCTCCTCTTGGACACCAGTCTCCAAGGCCATGAAATGTGGAGAAGGTCTGATGCTGGGAACACACGGGAGGTCGGGGAAGGCAGGAGTGGGTGTGAAGACGTGAGTTCAGAGGCATTCATGCAGAGGCAGATGGGTGCATATGATGGGAAGCCCCCCCACCCCGCCTCCTGAAACACACACACACACACACACACACGATACCTACATGGAGATACTAGAACACTCTTGGCTTGGCTAGACTCACCTAACCCAGCTCTCACTATGGGCAACAGTTGGTGACCAATAAGAGGCACCCTAAAGAATAACCAGGGACAATGACACAACACACTCTTCCTATCTGGGAATGTGTATCCCATGTGGGTAGATGGACGTGCATGTGGCCTTCGACTTCAGAACACCATCCCCTCTACCACTGGGGACCGTTCTTAGCTTTATAGACCTGTAGGGGTCAAGGAATTGGAAAGGGGCCCCATAGGGTCTGGGTGACCCAAGGGGTGGAGGGGTGAGAAAGACTGTCAGGTGGAGAGGCTGCATTGCATCAGGAGACCACACACTTGAAGCCACCCCAGTAGTGGGCTAAACAGCTCCCCATCCTTCCCCGACAGAAACTCTTCCTTCACGGGTCTCTCTTCCTCTCCCCCTTGCTCTCCAGCCTTGGGTCTTCTGCTGGACTAGGAAACGTGGGTTTGGGGCCTAGAGTTCCCTGTGCCCCTCGCCCAGTGCTGTGGGCTTTAGCGGCCAGGGCTCCGCTCTCCATTGGGATCTCTCTACTGGGTGTCACAGGGTCTCCTGAAAACCACAGACAAGGTCCTCGACATGGACACCGACTCTCTGTGGGCCCCAGCCCAGGCCCAGAAGCCCTCAGTGGGCTCAGCTCTCCTGCTGGCTGTGGAGACCCTGGCGTGCCACCTGTGCCCACAGGGTCAGCCCTTCTCCTTCAGCTTGCGTAACGTGCGGCTGCAGACCCAGCTCCTTGGACCTGCGTTTCCTGCTGACTACAGAGCCTCCTTCTCCACTCAGCCCCCGTTGCAGGCACGCATTCCCAGGCGCTCACTGGCCCCGCTGGGCCATAATGGAACTAACATCAGTGTTACTAGCCTGCTGCTGCGGAAACTGGACCGTCTTCTGCCCTCAAACTATGGCCAAGGCCTGGGGGACTCTCTCTATGCCACTCCTGGGCTGGTCCTCTCCATTTCCATCATGGCAGGTGGCCAGGCCTTCAACCAGGGAGAAGTCGTCATGGACTTCGGGAACACAGCTAGCACTCCCCACTGTGTCTTCTGGGACCACAGTCTCTTCCAGGGCAAGGGGGGCTGGTCAGATGAAGGGTGCCGGGTGCAGACGGCCCACGCCAGCCCCACCACTCAGTGTATCTGTCGGCACCTCACTGCCTTCTCCATCCTCATGTCCCAAAATACTGTTCCAGAAAACCCCACCCTGGAGCTGCTGAGTCAGGTGGGCTTGGGGGTCTCCATCCTGGCATTGCTCGTGTGCCTGGGCGTGTACAGGCTGGTGTGGAGAGTCGTGGTACAGAACAAAGTTGCCTACTTACGCCACATGGCCCTGCTCAACATGGTGCTCTGCCTTTTGGCTGCAGACACCTGCTTCCTGGGAGCCCCACTGCTTCCTCCCGGGCCCCGAAGCCCGCTCTGCCTGGCTGCTGCCTTCCTCTGTCACTTCCTCTACCTGGCCACCTTCTTCTGGATGCTGGCTCAGGCCCTGATGCTGGCTCACCAGCTGCTCTTCGTCTTCCGTCAGCTGTCCAAGTGCCGAGTACTCTCCCTAATGGTGGTCCTCGGCTACATGTGCCCAATAGGGTTTGCAGGGGCCGCCCTGGGCCTCTACCTACCCCGAGGGCAATACCTGGGGGAGGGGGCATGCTGGCTTAACGGGAAAGGAGGGGCGCTCTACACCTTCGTGGGGCCAGTACTGGCCATCGTGGGTGTGAATGGGCTGGTACTAACTATGGCTGTGCTGAAGCTCCTGAGACCTTCACTGTCAGAGGGGCCCCCGGTGGAGCAGCGCCATGCCCTTCTGGGGGTGACCAAAGCCCTGCTCATTCTCACCCCCGTCTTCGGCCTCACCTGGGGGCTGGGCCTGGCCACTCTGCTGGAGAAAGTCTCCATAGTTCCTCACTACATCTTCACGATTCTCAACACCACCCAGGTGGGTGACTATGTGGTGGCTGTGCTTGTTGCCCTTTGAGATGGTCTAAGTCGTTGCCAGTCCCTTCTCAAGGAGGTGTCGTGGCAGAGCAGAAGAAACAGTCTTCGGAATTTTAGAAGACTTGGGTTTGGGCCCCAGTTCCTCCCCTGAATAGCTGGAGAACTTTGGACAAACCTCTGTGAGCGTTGGTTTTCTTATCCGTAAAATAGTGTCTGGTTTTGCCAGAGAGGTCAGGGAATTGTCAGCACCCAAAACTTTGATATCTCCTTTGTCACCAAACCAGTAAGAGAAGCACCTGAAACAGAGTCTATGCACCACATGATGTGAGTGTACAGAAAACTCTAGATGGGAAGCCTTGAGACATGAATTAGACAGGAAGACAGAGGCTGAAGGAAGAGGAGAGGGAAAGAGCTGATTTGGGTTGATTCCTTCCTCCTTGACTAACTTATCCACGTATCCCTCTTCTTAGGGTGTCTTCATCTTGCTGTTTGGTTGCCTCATGGACAAGAAGGTGAGTCTGCCCACCCAGCCCCCGTCTGACTTGCGGTGCCCAGGCGAGGACTTGGGCTGGCGTAACCCGGGCATTACCTTACCTGCAGATACGAGAGGCCTTACTCCAACGCTTCTGCCACACCCAACCTCCCAAGTCCACCATCTCCCTGGTGAGTTGCTGCCTTCAGACCCTCAGTTCTCCCACTGAGAGCAAGTTACTAGCAGCTGTTCCACAGCCTTCCTAAGAGGCACAGCTAGAAGCCGAGAGGAGGCTGGGGCTCTCTTAGAATAAGGATGTATCTCTGGGGCGCCTGGATGGCTCAGTGGGTTAAAGCCTCTGCCTTCGACTTGGGTCATGATCTCAGGGTCCTGGGATCGAGCCCCGCATCGGGCTCTCTGCTCAGCGGGGAGCCTGCTTCCCTTCCTCTCTCTCTCTGCCTGCCTCTTTGCCTACTTGTGATCTCTGTCAAATAAATAAAATCTTAAAAAAAAAATTAAAAAAAAAAGAATAAGGATGTATCGGGTTCAAACTCCCCACCAATGGAGAAAGGAGCCCCATCAGAACAGTCAGAGTCAGGTTCCCGGGCTCCTGATTCCAACCTGGACTCCTGGGGATTCTCTTTGTCCCTGGTTTCTCCATCTGAAAGTTGGCCTCCCGTTACCATATGATGGGAATAGGTGGGATGGGTAAGTCCGGGGGGGAGTCGGTGTAGCCAAGAGCAAAGTTCTTAGGATTACCGTGGGCCTGGCAGGAGGGCGGGGGAGAGCATGGAGATGGGTACAACCTCATCAAAGGAGAGTCGATGATGATGATAATGATAATCACCCTGCGATTGGGCCTTTCTGCCCTTTCCTAGGCTACATATGAAACCTACATCCCAGAGCACAAAAAAGGAAGAAGTGAAGATGCCAGGTGAGAAGCAAGCCCTCCTGGGAGCGTGTGCGCAGCACAGAGTGAAGCCGAGGGCAGCAAGCAGCGTCCTGACTCAGAAGGCTCCTCTTCATGTCATTGTCCCGGCCCGAGGATTAGAAAACAGACTTCCCCAGCATAGACATTTCTGGATGGGATGGGGAAGGTGGAGGCCACAGCAGATGGCCTAGCATCTTCTACTGCTTTCTCAGAAAGCCGGAGGCACTTTTATCACCACCAACCTTTGACTCAGTTCACTCTGAAAATTCCTTTTCACACTGTCAAATATTTAATTATCCTGAAAAACCTTTGCTTCGAAGGACTTGCCATCGGTGGGCTTGGTATCCAGAGGGCAGGGCAGCCTTGCAAGGTCTCCTTCACCAGCTCAGAGCTTCAAGGCGAGCCCTTTCCCAGGGAAGGCAGAAGCTTTGAGTGAACCACACACAGGGCCCATGCGGCCCCTCTTCAACGGGAGCTGAGAGAATGTGCCTGAATCCACCAGGATGGGCCCTGGCCCAGTGCTCTAAGCCCTTCTGCCCTCCCAGAGCTCAGCTGTTGGCAAAGACAAGCTAGTGTTTCCACTAGTCACGTTCCTTTCTCTCGCAGGTCACCGATCCCCATCCCTAAACTATGTAAGCAGAAATAGCATGAAAAACTAGCCAAAGCTACGTAATAATAAGCCTTCCTCTGCTGTAAACACAGTGGACAGATAGTAAAGTTCAAAATGATGGCAAGTAATAATTTTGTAAGTCTCAATCAGTTTTTGACTAATCAACAGTTTGTATTACAGCTAATTTGATAAAAATTGTTTTATTTTTAACTATTCAGTGATTTCCTTTCTGATTATTTCTTCTTTACAGCTAGGAAGGAAAAGGATGGCTTAATGGCAGGAACTCTGATCTTCCAAACATTAAAGGTGAAGGACAGATTTTGTTTGTTTTTTTTTTCAAAGTTTAGGAAAAGGTGAAGCTAATAGGTCTCTCTTTCTTTAACTTTCACAACAATATCAATATAAATGTAAGTTTCATAGATGTATGCATGTATACACCATGTCACTGATCTGAGCACCTTTGTAAGAACACATTAACAACTTTAAAGTACAGCGGAAGTTACCACAGACCACCAAGGATTAAAGCAAAGAGATGTGACAAACACTGACACTTAAAGTGACAGGCTTTGGGGAGCCTGGGTGGCTCAGTGGGTTAAGCCTCTGCCTTCAGCTCAGGTCATGACCTCAGGGTGCTGGGATGGAGCCCCACATTGAGCCCCACATTGAGTCCTACATCGGGCTCTCTGCTCAGCAGGGAGCCTGCTTCGCTTCCTCTCTCTGCCTGCCTCTCTGCCTACTTGTGATCTCTGTCAAATAAATAAAATCTTAAAAAAAAAAAAATGACAGGCTCAGGGTGCCTGGGTGTTTCAGTTGGTTGAAACTAGCTTGAATACTAGCTTGATTTTCTGCTCAGGTCATGGCCTCGGTGTCGTGGGATCCCCGGCGCTCTCGCTCTCTAAAATAATAAATAAAATCTTTTTAAAAATTATATTGAAAAAAGTGATGGCCTCGAGATAAAACTAGATATGAAAAAGAAGTATTTAAGAGAAGTCTTGAGACGACACAAGGACATCTAGCTGAATTAACTCATGGAATCCACAAGATGATGACAGGGTTCTGAAAATTTTTTCAACTGGAGAAATGAAAAAAACTTCTCATGAATGAGTCTTTGTTCATTAAAAAAATCATGGCTATTTTTATAAAATGCAATGGGAACATTTTCTGTTGAAATGCAAATGGATATGCTATTGAAAACATTTTTCTTACAAACATGGATCTGTGTGAATATTTCCAATGTATATAAACCAGCGCAAATATTTTTCTAAATGAATTCGATCTTTTTTTTTTTTTTTTTTTCAAAGAGAAGATACCAACTCAGCAGGGTGATTGCAACGTTTCTATGCCTCAGACCTGCCCCAGCCCCCAAGGGAGGCGGGAGGCGGGCAGCCACTGGAACAGCTAGGGCTCTGCCTGCTGGTTTCCCTGGCAACAGAGTCCTGTCTCAATCGCCCTTGTACTTCATTAATATTTACCGTCTTAATTTTTTAAATTATAAGATTATTTTTGAATATTTCAACTATTACATGTTCATTTTAAAAGCAGCAGAGACTCTGAGTGTGCTTCTGTAGAAATCAGTGTCTTATTCTCTTTCTCAGATGATGGCACGTAGTTCACGCTCTGCTGCTGAAAACACACTTTAGAACTGATCAATGAAATGACAGGAAACCTTTGTTCACTTGACTCTCACATAAAAAGGGACTAAAAAGAAGGTTCTGCAGGTAAATATAAGAAAGTGAGGCTTAGGGGCGCCTGGGTGGCTCAGTGGGTTGAGCCTCTGCCTTTGGCTCAGGTCATGATCTCGGGGTCCTGGGATCGAGCCCCGCATCGGGCTCTCTGCACAGCGGGGAGCCTGCTTCTCCCTCTCTCTCTGCCTGCCTCTCTGCCTACTTGTGATCTCTCTCCCTGTGTTAAATAAATGCATAAAACCTTAAAAAAAAAAAAAAAGAAAGTGAGGCTTAGCAGGAATTCCATTTCTAAAAGGATGACTTAAAGAAGTAAGTAGAGGAGGGTGCCTGGGTGGCTCAGTGGGTTAAAGCCTCTGCCTTCGGCTCGGGTCATGATCCCAGGGTCCTGGGATCGAGTCCCACGTCGGGCTCTCTGCTCAGCAACGAGCCTGCTTCCCTTCCTCTCTCTCTGCCTGCGTCTCTGCCTGCCTGTGATCTCTGTCTGTCAAATTAAATAAAATCTTTAAAAAAAAAAAAAAAAAAAAAAAGAAGTAAGTAGAGGATTCCCTGGCTGGCTCAATCCGTTGAGCGTCCAACTCTTGGTTTCGGCTCAGGTCAGGATCTCAGGGGCATGAGATGGAACCCTGCACTGGGGTCTGCACTCAGGGTGGCGTCTGCTTGAGATTCTCTCCCTCTCCCTCTGCCACTGCAACTCCCCAACCCATGTGTGAGCTCTTTCTCTCCCAAATAAAATAAAATCAAAGGAAAAAAAAAAAAAAGAAAGAAGTAGACCTGTGAGCGGACAAATGTATAAAAGATGTGCATTCTAGGTGTTTATATCCTCAAAAAAGAGGCACTTGGTAAAACAAATTAGGACATATCTACCAAAGGAATGCTATAGGGTCATCACAAATGATGATGTATAGGGGCGCCTGGGTGGCTCAGTCGGTTAAGCAACTGCCTTTGGCTCAGGTCATGGTCCCGGGGTCCTGGGATTGAGCCCACGTTGCTCTCCCTGCTCAGCAGGGAATCTGCTTCTCCCTCCCTCCTCCCCCCACCCCACTTGTGCTCTCTCACACTTGCTCTCTCAAGTAAATAAATAAAATCTAAAAAGATGATGTATAGCTACACCTACTGATACAGAAAAATGTTTAAGCTATATAGCCAAGTAAGACAAAAGGGTTCCCGAAGAACAGCATTATACTAGCCAATTCTGGTCCATACCAAACGTGGGTCCATTAGTGTCCATACGAATATGTGTGCATTGAGGAGGAAACATACCAAAATATTAACAGTGGGGATCTTACTGGATTTTTCATTTTTTCCTACTCTATAAATATTTGAATTACTTCTTTACAATGAGCATGTATTTTTATGTTAGAAGAAAGTGATCTTGAAAAAAGTTCTTCTGAACATTTTGCATATTTAAAAATAGAAACTCGACAAGCAAAGTAACACAAAGTATGCCCTGGAATTTAGATTGTATGGAAGGGTGGGCAACATTAGCGGTTCTTGAGAAAGCTTTGAATCACCTTTTTGGAGTTCTGTTTTGGGAATCAATTCTGTCTGATCACTGACTGTCCCTTAAGTGTGGAGGGGGAAAGGGGCTCCCAGTTGAGTTGAGGGCAGCCAGAAACATTGCCAACATGTCTAAATGCTTTGTCTCTTTCACAATAATGCATTCCTTTTCAGAATAGTATTTTTACTCAGTATGTTTTTTGTTCCATCCCCCACATTCTCCCATTTCCTCTCAACACTGATCCCTCTTCACTGAAAAAGATCAGAGTCCCAGAAAAACCGCATCGGACACAGACCGCGGACCTCCAAGTCCCCCATTAAATCCTGGAGGAAGACGGGAGACAGGAGGCTGTTTTTCAGTCCTCGAGGGAGACCGGAATTGAAGAGGCCTAGAGAAAATAAACATAAACGAGAAGGGACGGGGGAGAGGATAGGCTGGGAATTAGGATTCTTCTCTCCAGAAAGATGGATATAAAGAGGGTAAGAATTTTTGTTTTGCTGGTTGCTGTAGCTTTAGTATCTAAAATATGCCTGACACAGAACAGGTGCTCAGTAAGGATTTACTGAGTAAACGAACTCTGCAGAGCACAGAAAGAGTGTGCACTTTTACTCAGTCAGAGCCCCGGAGAAGCAAACAGCTGGGGGGGGGGGCGTGGAGTGGGGAGGACTCTTCTGAAGTCTGAATGAAAGATGCAGGCAAATAAAGGCTCCACCCCAAAATGGTTATTTGATGGAACAGAGGGTCTAATTAAAGTTTTATATGAAAAGAGAGATACTTAAGTTGGGATCTTGAAGAATAGCATAACAAGTTCGAGAGACCTGAGTACAAAGAGCAACGTCTGCTTTACAGGGAGGCACCGAAACCCAGGACAGCCAAGGGGGGTCTCCTGCAACAGCCGCGCTCTGAAAACAGCTCAGCTTCCTCTGACATGCAGAGAATGTTTAGAAATAGCATACAACTTACATAAAACTGGGTGAACCCATGACTCAACTGCGGAACTAGAACTTTAGCAACACAAACCGAGTCCCACTGCCCCCTGCCCTGCTCTGAATGTTTTCGAGATAGCATTTAAAAAATTTTTTGTGGGGTGAAACACATGAAATTTATCTTTTTTTAAGCTTTTTTTTTTTAAAGATTTTATTTATTCACTTATTCGACAGAGAGAGCACAAGCAGGGGGAGCAGCAGGCAGAGGGAGAGGGAGAAACAGATTCCCCACTGAGCAAGGAGCCTGACATGGGGCTCGATCCCAGGACCCTGGGATCATGACCTGGGTCGAAGGCAGACACTTAACCAACTGAGCCACTCAGGCGCCCCGTTTTTAAGCTTTTTTTTTCCTAAGATTTTATTTATTCATTTATTTGACACAGAGAGAGAGAGAGAGAGCACAAGCAGGGGGAGCAGCAGGCAGAGGGAGAGGGGAAATTTATCATTTTAACCATTTTCAGTGTACAGTTCAGTAGTGAGAAGTACATACACATTGTTGGGCAACCAATCTCCAGGACTCATCTTTCAGCTGAAACTCTGTACCCGTTAACTCTCCAGTCCCTTTACTCCAGCCCCTGGTAACCATCATTCTACTTTCTGTCGCTATGAACATGACGATTTTGTACACCTTATACAATTCGAACCATACAGCATTTGTCCTTTTGTGACCGGTTTCTTTCACACAGCACAATGTCCTCAAGGTTCATCCATGTTGTAGGGCGTGACAGGATTTTTGAGGCTGCATGGTATCCTATTGTGTGTATACACACATTCAGTGGCCAGTGGACATTTGGGTTGCTTTCCCCTATTGGCTATTGGGAATAATGGTGCTGTGAATGAGTACAAATTCCTCTGAGTCCCTGCTTTCAATTCTCTTGGGTATATACCTAGACATAGTAATTCTATGGTAATGGTAATTCTATTTTTAATTTTTTGAGGAACGGTCATACCATTTTCCACAGAGACTGCACCATTTTATATTCCCACCAACCATGTACAGGGGCTCCAGTGTCTCCACATTCCCCCCACCACGTGTTATTTTCTGTTTCTTTGATAGTAGATATCATAATGGATGTAGGTGGTATCGCAATGTAGTTTTGGTTTGCATTTCCCTAATGGTGAGTGATGTTGAATAACTTTTCACATGCTTATTGGTCACCTGTATAACTTTTTTAGAGAAATGTCTATTTAAATTCTTTGCCCATTTTTTAAAAAGATTTTATTTATTTATTTGACAGACAGAGATCACAAGTAGGCAGAGAGGCAGGCAGAGAGAGAGGAGGAAGCAGGCTGAGCAGAGAGCCGGACGCGGGGCTTGATCCCAGGACCTGGGATCATGATCTGAGCCGAAGGCAGAGGCTAACCCACTGAGCCACCCAGGCACCCCTCTTTGCCCATTTTAAACTGGGCTCTTTCTTGGTTGTTGAGTTGTAAGAGTTCATTCTATGTTCTGGGTATTATCAGATACATGACTTGCAAATATTTTCTCCCCTTGGTTGCCCTTTCACTGTGTCCTCTGATGCACAGAAATCTTATTTTGATGAAGTCCAACCTGTTTTGTTGTTGTTGCCAGTGCTTTTGGTCTCATAGCCAAGAAAACATTGCCAAATCCAATGTCATGTATCTTTTCCCATTTTCTTCTAAGAGGTTCACCATTTTAGCTCTTGTGTTTAGGTCTTTGATCCACTGTAAGTTAATCTTTATATATGGTATAAGATAAGGGTCTAGCTTCATTCTTTTACACGTGGACCTCTCATTTTCCTAACACCATTTGCTGACAAGACAGTCCTTTCTTCATTAAATAGTCTTAGCACTCCTGCCAAAAATCACTGGACGACATAGAGAAGATTTATTTCTGGGCTTTAAAATAAACTGTTATCTCCAAGAGGTTTTCTGTGGGCCAACGATGGGGCTGAACCCCGCTGACCCCTCCAGCGCCCCTCCACTGACTGCCTCTGCGGGGTTCTGAGTCTGTTCCTTGAAGAAGCTCAATGGACAAGAGGAATCGCTTCTCTTGGGTGCGTAGGTCCCTGTGATGTGTTAGGGCTGTGGTGTTAGGGCTCAAAGCCCTAACACCACAGTTGACAGCTGCCAGGGATCGAGACCAGAGTATTCCTTCAGAAATGAGTTGCACAACTGAGAAGTCACCTTGCTGATGCTAATGCTCTTGTTGAAAGATGGAGAGATCACAGCAATGCAGCAAAATCTCTGATTCACCACACTGCAGTTCTCAACGAGTAGAAGCAACAAAGCAGTATCAGGAAGAAATTCAAGAACTTAATGAAGTGGCAGGACATTGGCCACAGTCCACATTAGTTATGGGAATCCAGCAAGAAAACAGACAAACCAGAGAAGTGCAACAAGAGAACAAAGGATCATATACATCAGTCTGCCTTGGAGCTTGGAATGAGCAAGTTATCAAGAGCAAATGTTCAGACAGTTAATGGATAGCTAAAAAGATCTCGTATACTAATGAAGTTAAAAAAAGCAGCACTCTAAGACAGACACAGTACATTACAACAGCTCCGAAGAATCCGTCCCTAATGCATCTCAACAGGGACTGGAGAGGAGGCACTTGGAAACAAATCAGAATGAATTACAAGCACATGTTGGACAGGCCTGAAATGGCAGCAGTAATGAGGTAAGTCATTGAAATTGATGGGCGACAGTGTTGCAACGAACAGAAGCGGATATTTCAACTTGAACAAGAAAACAAAGGCTTGAGAGAAATCCTTTAAATAGCTCGAGAACCACTGCTGAACCTTAGGAAAGGGGAGGTGTCTGAAAAGTTTATCTTTGTCAGCCTTAGTGACCAATCGTGACCTGAGTCTGAAGGGGAGCTGAAGAGTCTGTAAGCCTACGAGCTTCTTACAAGGCTCTGAATGGTCACTGCGACTGGCCTCCTAAAGTGAATGAGTTAACAGAAAAATCAATCTCAAGCTACTCTTTCCTTTATCTCGTCTTTCTATGGTATGAACAGTGCACTGTCAATGACATTCCTGAGATAGCAACAAAAAATTGCAATTAATGATCATAGACTTTATTCCAAAATGTAATTAAAAAACAGAGGGGCACCTGGGTGGTTCAGTGGGTAAAGCCTCTGCCTTCAGCTCAGGTCATGATCCCAGAGTCCTAGGATCAAGTCCCACATCGGGTTCTCTGCTCGCTAGGGAGCCTGCTTCCTCCTCCCTCTCTCTCTCTCTCTGCCTGCCTCTCTGCCTACTTGTGATCTCTCTCTGTCAGATAAATAAGTAAATAAATAAATCTTCAAAAGAAAAACCAAAACAAACAGAAACTTTGCTAATTGTGAACAAACGAAAGGTTTTCTGAGTGACTGCTGATCCTATCAAAAGCTTCCAGCAGCACTGTTAGCATTCTGGATGATATATGGATAAACGTGAATATTCCCAATAAATGGGAATTCACACAATTATCCAAATTATATTATTTTATTTTATATCCAAATTTTGAAATACACACTTGCCATGGTTTTGTGAACAGAAGACTGTCATACTAAATTTTATACTCTCCATGTTTGGTGACAGTTAATAAATAGCTTGTGGGATACCTGGTTGGCTCAGTCCATTAAGCATCTGCCTTCAGCTCAAGTCATGATCCCAGGTCCTGGAACCAAGCGCCGCATCGAGCTCCCTGCTCAGCGAGAAGCCTGCTTCTCCCTCTCTTTCTGCCTGCTACTCCTCCTGCTCGTACACTCTCTGTCAAATGAATAAAAATTTTAATAAATAAATTAATTAATAAATAGCTTTTGTACCAGGAGACTTCAACTTTTAAAAGACTGCCCATCTACCTTCCCATTCATGTAAATTTTTGTCAAAGAAAATTTCGTTTGCAAGGCTATAGGAATGTTTCATAGGCACCATAAACAAGAGGTAATTTAACTGGTATATCGTAATTAAAATACTCTGCTAATAATTCTAAGTTGCTAGAGAAATGAAGTATCCTTTCAGGAATGAAAGAGAACACCTTTCTAGGAAAGACATTTTTTTTTTCAAGATTTTATTTATTTGACAGACAGAGATCACAAGTAGGCAGAGAGGGAGGCAGAGAGAGAGGGGGAAGCGGGTTCCCCGCTGAGCAGAGAGCCCGAGGCAGGGCTCCATCCCAGGACCCTGAGCCATGACCTGAGCCGAAGGCAGAGGCTTTAACCCACTGAGCCACCCAGGTGCCCTCTAGGGAAGACTTTGAAGAGACATATTAGGATGTTAAAATACGCCTTTGAAAAATTCAGTTTTGACTCTACATCAATAATGAAGATGAGATCTTCCTCTTCTCTCGTTGACCTTTAAGGATATTATGTAACTCATTTAGCTAAGAGTTGAAATGTTTGATATGGCAAGCTAGGTATGGTAATTTGAAATTAAATTGGGAATCCCTCTCCCTCACTATCCCCCCCCTTTTTTGAGAAGTATTCTTGGGGGCAGGGGTGTGTCTGGGTGGCGCAGCCGGTGGAGCATGTGACTCTTGATCTTAGGGTCGTGAGTTTGAGCCCCACATTAGGTGGGGAAATTACTTAAAAATCTTTACAAATAGGGGCACCTCGGTGGCTCAGTCATTAGGCATCTGCCTTAGGCTCGGGTCATGATCCCAGGGTCCTGGAATTGAGGCCCGCCTCCGGGGCAGGGAGCCTGCTTCTCCCTCTCCCACTCCCCCTGCTTGTGCTCCCTCTCTCTCTGTGTCGCTCTCTGTCAGATAAATACATACAATCTCTAAAAAAAAAAATAATAATTTTTTCTTTAACTATTCTTAAGCTCTTATCTGGTCCTCATAACCTATAGAACTTTTTTTCTTTTTTTAATTTTATTTATTTAACATAATATATTGTTTCAGGGGTACACATCTGTGATTCATTAGTCTTACATAATGCCCAGTGCTCATTACAACACATACCCTCCCCAATTTCCATCACCCAGTTACCCCATCCTCCCACCCCCACTCCCTTCCAGAAACCCTCAGTTTGTTTCCTAAGATTAAGAGTCACTTATGGTTTGTCTCCCTCTCTGGCTTCACCTTTATATTTTTCTGTCTTCCCCTATGATCCTCTGCCTTGTTTCTTAAATTCCACACATCAGTGAGATCATATGATAATTGTCTTTCTCTGGTTGACTTATTTCCCTTAGGATAATACCCTCTAGTACCATCTACTTTGCTGAAAATGGCAAGATTTCATTTTTTGATGGCTGTGTAGTATTCCATTTTATATATATATATATATATATATATATATATATATATATATATATATATGCCACTTCTTTATCCATTCATCTGTCAGTGGACATCTGGGCTCTTTCCACAGTCTGGCTATTGTGGACATTGCTGCTCTAAACATTGGGGTACAGGTTCCCCTTCGGATCACTACATTTGTGTCTTTGGGGTAAATCCCTAGTACAATTGCTGGGTCATAGGGTAGCTCTATTTTCAACTTTTTGTGGAACCTCCACACTGTTTTCCAGAGTGGCTGCACCAGCTTGCATTGATGTGAGAGGGTTCCCCTTTCTCTGCATCCTTGCCAACATCTGTTGTTTCCTGACTTGTTAATTTTAGCCATTTTGACTGGTTTGAGGTGGTTCTCATTCATGTGGTTTTGATTTGTATTTCCCTGATGCTGAGTGATGTTGGGGATTTTTTCATGTGTCCATAGGCCATTCGGATGTCTTCCTTGGAGAAATTGTCTATTCACGTCCTCTGCCCATTTCCTGATGGGATTATTCATAGATTTTGGACACATATAAATTATCTGACACATCATTTGCAAATATCTTCTCCCATTCTGTTGGTTGTCTTTTGGTTTTGTTGACTGTAGCCTTTGCTGTGTAAAAGCTTTTTATCTGGGCGCCTGGGCGGCTCAGTGGGTTAAAGCCTCTGCCTTCGGCTCAGGTCATGATCTCAGGGTCCTGGGATCGAGTCCCGCATCGGGCTCTCTGCTCAGCAGGGAGCCTGCTTCCTCCTCTCTCTCTGCCTGCTTCTCTGCCTACTTGTGATCTTTCTCTGTCAAATAAATAAATAAAATCTTTAAAAAAAAAGGCTTTTTATCTTGATGAAGTCCCAATAGTTCATTTTGGCCTTTGTTTCCCTTGCCCTTGGAGACATCTAGCAAATTGCTGTGGCCAAGGTCATAGAGGTTGTGGACCTGTGTTCTCCTCTAGGATTTTGCTGGATTCCTATCTCGCACTTAGGTCTCTCATCCATTTGAGTCTATTTTTCTGTGTGGAGTAAGGAAATGGTCCAGTTCCATTTTTGTGTATGTGGCTGTCCAATTTTCCCAACACCATTTGTTGAAGAGGCTTTTTCCCATTGGACATTCTTTCCTGTTTTGTCAATTATTTGACGTATTAGTTGACCATAGTGTTGAGGTTCCATTTCTGGGTTCTCTATTCTGTTCCATTGATCTATGTGTCTGTTTTTGTGTCAGTACCATACCATCTTGATGATTACAGCTTTGTAATAGAGCTTAAAGTCTGGGATTGTAATATCACCAGCTTTGGTTTCCTTTTCCAACATTCCTTTGGCTATTTGGGGTCTTTTCTGGTTCCTTACAAATTTTAAGACTATTTGTTCCAGCTCTGTGAAAACAGTTGATGGTATTTTGATAGGGGTCGCATGGATGTGTAGATTGCTCTAGGTAGCACAGTCATGTTAACAATATTTGTTCTTCCAATCCATGAGCATGGAACATTTTTCCATTTCTTTTTGTCTTCCTCAATTTCTTTCATGAGAGTTCTATAGATTTCTGAGTATAGATCCTTTGCCTTTTTGGTGAGGTTGATTCTTTTTTTTTTTTCTTTTTGAAAATTTTTTTACTTTTTTTTTATTCTTATTTTTTTTATAAACATATAATGTATTTTTATCCCCAGGGGTACAGGTCTGTGAATCGCCAGGTTTACACACTTCACAGCAATCACCATAGCACATACCCTCCCCAATGTCCATAACCCCACCCTCCTCTCCCGACCCCCCTCCCCCCAGCAACCCTCAGTTTGTTTTGTGAGATTAAGAGTCACTTATGGTTTGTCTCCCTCCCGATCCCATCTTGTTTCATTTATTCTTCTCCTACCCCCCAACCCCCCATGTTGCATCTCCACTTCCTCATATCAGGGAGATCATGTGATAGTTGTCTTTCTCCGATTGACTTATTTCACGAAGCATGATACCTTCTAGTTCCATCCACGTCGTCGCAAATGGCAAGATTTCATTTCTTTTGATGGCTGCATAGTATTCCATTGTGTATATATACCACATCTTCTTTATCCATTCATCTGTTGATGGACATCTAGGTTCTTTCCATAGTTTGGCTATTGTAGACATTGCTGCTATAAACATTCGGGTGCACGTGGCCCTTCGGATCACTATGTTTGTATCTTTAGGGTAAATACCCAGCAGTGCAATTGCTGGGTCATAGGGTAGTTCTATTTTCAACATTTTGAGGAACCTCCATGCTGTTTTCCAGAGTGGTTGCACCAGCTTGCATTCCCACCAACAGTGTAGGAGGGTTCCCCTTTCTCCGCATCCTCACCAGCATCTGTCATTTCCTGACTTGTTAATTTGAGCCATTCTGACTGGTGTGAGGTGGTATCTCATTGTGGTTTTGATTTGTATTTCCCTGACGCCGAGTGATATGGAGCACTTTTTAATGTGTCTGTTGGCCATCTGGATGTCTTCTTTGCAGAAATGTCTGTTCATGTCTTCTGCCCATTTCTTGATTGGATTATTTGTTCTTTGGGTGTTCAGTTTGCTAAGTTCTTTATAGATTTTGGACACTAGCCCTTTATCTGATATGTCGTTTGCAAATATCTTTGGTGAGGTTGATTCTTATGTATCTTATAATTTTGGGTGTGATTGTAAATGGGATCGACTCAGGATCTCATGATCTCAGGATCACGAGATCAGGCTGTATGTCTGGCTCTCACACAGCGCAGAGTCTGCTTGAGTTTCTACCCCTCTCTCTCCCCCATCCCCCCATATTCTCTCTCTAAAATAGATTAAATTAAAAAAAAAAAAAGGCAATAGTGCTATGAACACTTTTATACATGTCCTGGTACTTGTGTGCTGAGTCACAGACTGTGGGTCATTTTCAAATGTACCAGGTAACACCAGACTGTTTTCCAAAGTGGTTGTATCAGTCTGTATTCTCACCAGCGGAGTATAGTAGTTCCTATTCATCCACATCCTTACAAAACATGGTATTCTGAGTCGTGTTCATTTCTCCTGGTGGGTATAAAATAATATCTCATTATGACCCTCGTTTTTCTTTACTAATCAGCATCTTTTCATGTTTATTCTCCATTTCTACATTATTTTCTAAAACATGCTTGTTAATAACTTTTGCCCTTTTTTTTTGAGTTATCATTCTTCTTAGTGATTTGTAGAAATCCTTGATATATCCTGGATCCTTTGAAAGACACATCTATATCATTAATAAGACACAGATATATCTTTATGAGATACATATCTCCTTTGTAAGATGTATCTATATTTTTGCTCTTTTTGTGGCTTGTCTTTCAACTCTATCAAAAGTTCTTACTTCAACATAAATTTATAGATCAATTCCTTCATGATTAGAACTTTAAATGTCTTAAGAAACCTCCCTCTCTTCCCAACCTAAGGCCATAGTGGTATTTTTCTTCAAGTATTTATTCTAAAAATCCTATTTTTTTTCCTAAAATTTTAAGAAGGTTTTTTTTTAACCTTTCATAATTATCTAGAGTTGAATTTTGTGATATCTATGTAAATATATTGGTTTTCAGGATTAAAAACTCCCATTATGTTGAATTTACCAATGAAATCATAGGGAAATGATGCTGGGGGTCTTAAATACCCTGTTAAGTGGTTAGTGCTTCCTTCCTTTGCCCAATCTGTCCTGAACTAGAGGATTCTGACTGCCAGTGACCTTCATAGATGGAAGCAACATCCACAGAAATGGCCACAACTGAGAGACCTGAGCTTCATCAAAGCTCTAGCATATATTTAGTGCATAATGAGAACAGTTTTTATTTTTAAATTTTAAAATTTCTTTACATTTTACTTAAATCCTGGCAAACAGAGATATCCCCATTGAAATAAATTTACTCCCATGTAGCAATGGGGGGAAAAGGTGTTATTCTAAAGTAGGACCCCGGGGTGCCTGGGTGGCTCAGTTGTTGGGTGTCTGCCTTCGGCTTGGGTCACGGTCTCAGGGTCCTGGGATCGAGCCCTGCATTGGGTTCCCTGCTCAGCAGGGAATCTGCTTCCCCCTCTCTGCCTGCCTCTCTGCCTACTTGTGATGTCTCTCTCTCTGTCAAATAAACAAATAAAATCTTTGGGGAAAAAAAAAAGTAGCACCCTGTTTACGTTCCTTGCAGTCTCGTGGTTGACTAAGACTGTGAGAAGTTAACAAATGAGTAAAAGCAAATCTGCCCCCAAGCCCAGAGAACCACCCTTTACCTTCAGTAAAAAAATAAGGCAAACTGTTCAATACTTTCTCAGTTTATTAAGGTTAACAGGGTACTTATACATCTAAACATTTACTGTAAGTTGTCAGTAACATTTAACTCTGAATTATCTTTCCATAATTTTTTTAGGCACATTGGTTTGTATTTTATAGAAAACACTCATCTTTAGGTCACAAACAGGAAAGAGTATAATTTGCAAATGTTACAAAGATGATTCCAAATCTCAGCTAACCTCTTTCCCAAATTGCAACCACTCTTAGTATTTAATGAAAATAGAGACAAAAAACAATTGCTTAAACGTTATCACTGTGTGACTCTGGTGACTAAGAAATCCCTGAAAGAGCAGTAAGCCATGATTACTGGAAAGCTCAGAGTGCTAGCAAGGCTTCATTGCGAAGTATTTAACAGAAGGCCACAGACTGTGTTTTCCTAAGAGGAGCTAGGAACTATGGATGTCATTTAGTAATGCATTGGAATGGCATTGCCTAGTGCGAGTGTGCACGGAAACTCCAGGTCACCTCTTCATTATCTATTATTTTGGATAAGCTTCCACAATCATAGCATGGCCCTGAAAAGGGAAACAAAGAGTTCAATTAGAGCAATGGAAGGTGAAAAATCCAGCCAGTCCCGAGGCAAAAGAGAACAATGGGAAAAGTACAGGCTATAGAGTTTGATCCCTGCTCTGCCTTTCAAACACTGTGTGACCCAATGTGTGGAAGGGGGAGTGTTGCTCCTAGCATCTAGCGGGTAGAGATCATGCTAAACATCCTACAACCTGGGCACCTGGCTAGCTCAGTCGGTTGAGCGCCTGACTCTTGACTTCAGCTCAGGTCATGATCTCAGGGTGGTGAGATGGAGCCCTGCATCAGGCTCTGCACTTGCTGGGGAGTCTGCCTCTCTCTCTCTCCCTCTGCCAACCCCCTGCTCTCTCTTGCACTCTAAAAATAAGTCAGTAAATCTTAACACAAAACAAAACAGAACAAAACAAAAAACCCATTCTACAACACAGAATACAACCCACCCCTCCCCAAGAATTATCTGGCCCAAAATGTTAACAGAACTAAAGCTGAGAAACCCTACTCTGGATCCAAAATGCCCAATTCCTCCGCTAACCTCCTTGTTGTGTTGGTAGCAGGCATTCGGCTCTTGATGAAACAATGCCAAGTTTAATCTACTTTCTAAGGTATATCATCTCCTCTCTCATACTATAAACTCTCGTACATCTCTCCTCTCTCATACTATAAACTTCTAGAAGAAAGGTACTGGGTGGTATTCTTCATTCCTCCACAAAAGCATCCAGGATTGTGCTACACTCTGTGTGCTCGAAGAACTATCAGGGAACACACACTCAAAACCACAGGACACTAACCTATGCGGACCACCCACTCTGCACTGTACCATGCACTGGTTATCTCCCCCCATTAAGCCTGGCACAGAAAGATAGGAGGGAGGGCTCCAGTCCTGACTATGGTTTCCTGTGGCTGAAGCTACACAGACAAAAAAATGCTTTTCATCATGAAGTCTGAAATGCTCCAACCTGCAAATAACTGACATCTTATTTCTTCAAAGTTTCTGAGGCAAGCCATAAATAAAGGTTTTTAAGTGTAAGATATTTAAACTTTTTCATATCTCATCTACTCATCTTGATTAGCAACAGAAAGTTTCTGTAATCTGGAAGAAAACCCAAATCTGTTTCCATCAGGGTTGGAGGCAGGGGGAAGATTATAATTAGCCTGCCCTCCTTCTGGATTTTATTCCCAGAGTGAAATGCTGCAGTAGGTAGTAAGCTGTGTCTGCAGTGCAAGTAAGGCCAATCAAAGAAATCCAGAGAATACAAATTTCCCCCAAAAAACAGCAATAAGTTATCCAGAAGTAAATAAATTCTCCAATTAAGATATAGTTCAGTTTTTAAGAAAGATAATTTACTTCTTGGAGAGATTTTATAGATAAGGTCTCATGGTGACTAGATAAATGAGTAAATTTTATTATAAAAGAAGAAAATAAATCAAAATGTTAATGATAGTATCTGCTGAGGGGACTGTAGGTGATTCTAATTCTTTTCTATATACTTTTTGTACTTTCTATAATGACGATGTATTCCTTTTAAAAATAAAAAATATAAGGGCTCCTGGTTGCCTCAGTCAGTTAAACATCCAACTCTTGATTTTGGCTCAGGTCCTGATCTCAGAGTCATGAGATCGAGTCCCATGTCAGGCTGCGTGCTCAGCTCGGAGTCTGCTTAGGATTCTCTCTCCCCTCTCCCTCTGCTCCTCCCTGCACCCCGCCTCAAATAAATAAATAAAATCTTAAATCAATAATATAAACATTATTTTAGGAATAGAAATAGCCTGGGTTTAAAAACCAACTTCCTTCCAAAATACTATCAGAATTAAAGTTGTACCCTCTTCCCCTCAAAAGAGGCTGCTTTTTTCTTGGTTGTCTGTCATCAGAAATATTGCTCTAAGGATGTTTCAAAGTTAACTAAATGAAACACTCTCAGATGAGCTTGTTTTGTTTCCAAGAAAATGTCTTTCCAGAAGCACCTGTGAAGCTGCTGAGACATACCTGCCCGCCAGCTGCACAGGCAGCCACTAAGCCATACTGGCCTCCCTCCTTCCGCAGTCTGTTGGCAGCTGCCATGACCAACCGGCAGCCAGTGGCTCCAAATGGGTGTCCCAGGGACAGCGATCCACCCCAGTTGTTAAACTTCTCCAGAGGAGGTGACCCAACCTGGCTCCCACAAAACAGACACAAATATAATGAGGAGTTAACTTAAGAATCAGGCCGGGCTCTTACCAACAGGAAGGTAACAGAGACTGAGAACATGCCCAACTTAAATAACATCACATACTATTTTACTATAAAGAAAGAAATTCTAGGTCAATTCTGAAAGCCACAGACCATTTATTTTTCATCTAACATCAGAACTGGAAGAATAAAGACAACCTAGAATTTTCTTCCATTTTTTCTAAAGATTTCCAACAACTATTTTTCAACTAAGAAATAAATACATTTAATGAAATATAAAATTCTTCATCAGGAGAAGCCTTCCCCTTCATATTTTTATTAGCAGCCGACTAAACTCCAAATACTACAGTGCCCTGGAAGTTCAAGCCTAATTTTAATCAAATGCTTACCTTGGTTTTTCTACCCATGTAGTTTTGTGCAAACCAATCAGAATCCATGGCTTTAAAATTAGCCAAAATCTGACCCTACAAGGGAAAAGACCTTGTTATTAATGTCCCTTTGCCATTAAAGTTGAGCAAATCTTTAAGTCAGTTTTTCATAAAATTTTCCTAAGGAAACATTTTGCTACTTTTCAAGGGCCTCTAAGAGACTGCCTCAAAAGGTTATGTTTTCAAACTGTACCACTGGATTCCCTCCTCTTACACCTCTTCCAACAGTGTAGTCAGTACTTCAAATATAAAGCTCTCCTCGTGTTTCACTCGCATCGCAAGCCACACCTCATTTCCCACACAAACACGGATTACATTTTTTATGGTTACAGTTCTTTGATATGTATCTTTTAAGTGACTTACTGAGAATGCCTCATGAAATTCAAAAGCGTCAATATCATTCATAGTCAATCCTGCCTTTTCCAGAACTTTTGGAGTAGCATATGTTGGCCTAAAAAGAAAAAAGAAGAAATACATTAAGAATTTAATTTTCCACCTAAGAACTCCTTATTCCCCAAGCTGAGTTTTACGTAAGGTATTAAGGTGCCCTTCACTCATTCACCGATTCTACTGTACAAATATTAGTGTATATGCTAGAGTCAGGGATACAGTTAATAAACAAACAATGAAAGAGAAGGACAAACAACATGAAGAACCAGAAAAAGACACAGTGCAAAGGGCAGAGCACAGGGAAGAGTATGCCTAGTTGGAAGGACATGATGGAGGCCAGTGAGGAGAGAGCCATGAGCATGGGGGAGACAATTTAAATATCAGGAGGCTTTTATAAAAGGCTACTACAAAGACTGTGTAGCAATATGAAGAAATGCTTATGACATCTTAATGAAAAAAAGAATACAAGAGTACATTTCTACTACAAGTAGAAATGCAGAAGAAAAAATAAAAAAGAATCCAAAAACCGTAAAATGATATATGAACATAAAGGATTATTTTTAATCCTTTTAATCCAACACACACACAAACCCAAAAAAAAAGAATCCAACACACAAAACAACTATGAACTCAGAACTCAATATACTTTATTTTCTTTTAATTATTTTGCTTTATTTAAATCTTGTTAATTAACATATAGTGCAATATTGGTTTCTGGAGTAGAATTCAGCACTTCATGACTTATATACAACCCCTTGTACTCATCGCATGTGCCTTCCTTGATCCCCATCACCTGTCTAGCCCACCCCCCCACCCGCCTCCCTCCAGCAACCCTCAGTTTGTTCTCTATCAGAACTTAATGTACTTTGAAATCTATATAATAAACATGGATAATCAAATACTTTCGATTATAGCCCAAGGATATACACTGCTACCTACCCAAGTAAAAGTTGATCTTTTGGATCCTGAGACACATATACAAAATCCCTAGGTGAAAAACAGAGGGGTTAGCTCCAGTAATAAAATAAAGAAATTGAGGCAATTTATTTGAATATGTACCTTACCTCAAATATGCCTTTGGCTTATAACCCAAGGCCAGAGCTTTTTCCTCTGCCATAATCAGCATTGCAGATGCACCATCAGTCTGAAGTGTTAAGCAGAACAATAATGTTAAATGCTTCAGCCTTTCTGGAAGTCTCTGTACAACCATCTTCTATGTCATGTTCCTAAATCTCCCAACTAATCACACTCATGCAGAGACTTTATCTAACAAACTTTCTTTTCATTTTAGCCATCATTAATTCACAATTCAAACCCACACTGACCCGTTTTTCAAGGAGGAGGGTAGAAAAACCTGCTCAAAAGTACCACAATTATCAAAATGGACAAAAAGAACAGGTAACTTTAGAAATATGTATTCATACTAAACTTAAGCCAAAAGATTTTTGCTTTTGGCACAGAATATAAGAAATCTTATGAATTAAAACAATCTCTCATTTATTTGCTTATTTTTACACTTTATGGACTGTTTTGGAGCTGCCTCCTGCCTCTGGAAGGAAATACAGACTTCGAGGTGATATGGAAGAAACAGGTGAGAACATCAGAACCATGGTCTTCCCTCCTTGGACACACCCCACATGCTTTTTCCCAACTGACAATCAAGAAGTTCAGAGATAAAGAGCTACCACTGAAAAAAAGCCCTTCACCATGACTGCAAAAGACAGAGCTAAAAAAAAAAAAAAAAAAAAAAAAAGAAATAAAAAAATTCACTATTTGAGAGTCTGTAATATCAAAACAATTTCTACCACATTCTATAATATTTTTCTAACTTAGTAACTCTGAAGAGACTAAGGAGCTACCATAAGACAGGGGCCATAAAGGCTGGAAATACAGAGAACTATACACAATAAGTGGTTTACAGACATTACATTGATATAATGTGGCCCTGAGCAAAGCTGCAAGGAATGTGAGGCATTAACACATTTCCCAAAACCCACGTATCTGCGATGTATTGCCTCTGATGGTTTGTGTTTCTGACTTTCAGTGAATAAACCTGCACCGTTCGCACACCCGGAAGTGAACAAGGGAGTTCGGATCTTGGCAAGAGAAGAGCCCACCCCATTTGGCCCCATCATTCAGTTTGGTTTTGGAAATGATTATCTTATCAGTCCTTCACCACTCAGGCTTAAGGGGCTGGTGCACCATCCTGCTGGAACCACTCCAGGCACCTTTGCCCTAGCCCGAGAGTGGGCATTAAGCAGTCACTTAACAACTCAAAAATGGCAACACGTTCCCATGTTTCCAGACTTTGTGTCCAGGTAGGGAAGATACACTGTAAGAGAAACACTGAGCAGCTGGACTGTATCTAGAAAGTCGTACCCCAAGGTGGTAGGAGAAGAGAAACCAATCCTATGAGCAGAAACAGAATCCATACGGAGGTTTAATTGAGGAGCCAAAAAACAAGGAAGAATATAAAGCTATACGCTGATAAGCAAAACAAGCACGACAACAAACAACAAGGGTAAACATATGTATTCCGTATGTTTATAGAAAGATGCTTATAGAAACTGCTTACAGGAAAATAGCTTGAGGGCCAGTAGAAAGCATCATCTTCTTTTTTTTTTTATTTTTTTTTTTAAGATTTTTATTTACTTATTTGACAGATAGAGATCACAAGTAGGCAGAGAGGCAGGCAGAGAGACTGCGGGAAGCAGGCTCCCTGCTGAGCAGAGAGCCTGATGCAGGGCCCGATCCCAGGACCCTGGGATCATTACCCAAGCTGAAGGCAGAGGCTTTAACCTACTGAGCCACCCAGGCACCCCTTTTTAAAAGATTTATTAGAGAGCGAGAGAGACCACAGATACCATACAAGCATGGGGGGAAGGGTAGAGGGAGAGGAAGAGAGAGAATCTCAAGCAGACTCTGTGATGAGCACAGAGCCTGATGCAGGACTCGATCCTACAACCCCGAGATCGGGACCTGAGCTGAAACTAAGAGTCAGACACTTAACCGACTGTGCCACTTAGGCGCCTGGAAGCATCATTTCCTAACAATCAGAGCTGGAAGAGGTATCTCGTCACTCTCCCTGCCTACTTTGCACGTCTTATACCACTCCTCAAATTCATATCCTATGTTCTAGCCAAGCTTTTCCCAAAAGAAACCCTTGCTCTCATACCCCTTTGCCATTCCCTTTGCCTAGAATGCACTGAATGAATTCTTGAATTGCCTTATACCCTTCAAGATTTGCTGCTCAAATGCCAGCTCCTTTGAGGGGCCTCTCGGACTCCTGTCTGTGTGTCCTCTCCTGTTAGCCTACGCTCACAGCCGCCGCCGCACCTTCTCGCTGCATTACAGTCACTGTAACTGACTTGCTAACCCCGCTGCCTGGAGTAGCTCAGCAGTCTTCTGAGTCTTTAAATGACTGAAAGAGAGCTTTTTGCATCAGCATGGTGGCTGGATCAGGTGACGCCTTAAAACTAGGATTCTAATTTTTTTTAATGATTCCATTTTAATATCTTTATAATGAATAACTATATTTTTACGCCTCTATTCATGATACATAAAACTGATCTACTTTAGGTTTTTCTATTGAGAGTCCACAAATAGGAAAGTCAATAGTAAACACACAAGAGCACACAGTTACCAGGAAAGAAGAATTTGCAGCTGTCACTGTGCCATAGGGCTTGATGAATGCAGGTTTTAGTTTGGCCATCTGCTCCAGAGAGGAAGGACGAATGCCATTATCTTTGGTAACTGTTTCTCTTCCTGTAAAAACATGAGCTTTTCAACTCCAGGGAACTATAAGCTTTCTCTCTGTTCGCTAGAGAAATATGTTCTAAAAACTATGACAAATGAAATGTAAACCACACCTATTTACTACGACAAATGAAATGTAAACCACACCTATTTACTAAAAAGTCTGTTACAGTCATCAAGACACCAAATTTAAAACTATACTTTTTTTTTTTTTAGATTTTATTCTTTTTAACTAATCTCCACGCCCAACAAGAGGCTCGAACCTAAAGCCCTGAGTTCAAGAGTCACACGCTCTATCAACTGAGCCAGGCAGGTGCCCCTAAATTATACCCTTAGGACATCTAGGAAATCATCTAAATGGTCTAACAAAAGAAGGACACCTACATTCACATTTGGCTATTTTATACAGAAATCATATGATGAAGTTTTTAAAACAGGCATACACATAAAAACTAAAATATAGCAGGAAGACCTAAAAGCAACTCCTAGAAAAACTTCTCTTTTTGAAATGTGGACCTACTGTTACAACATAAATTGAAACTTGAGTCCGTTTTTGAGAGTGACTGTTCTGCAAACAGAACCAATATACTTATTTGGAAAGTCATTTGGGGCTTTTGCAGTTTGAGAAGCAACTCGGAACTCCCCAACAAGTGGCACAAAGCATTCTCCTTCACAAAGCTGAGCAACCCATCTGACCTGGCACTTTGAAGGGTACAACATCAGACAGGAGGCCTTCATCCTGCGCCTTCTTGGCCAGGCTGTGCGAGCGCAGCGCATACTCATCCTGGTCCAGTCGAGAGACAGCGAAGGCAGCGGCCAGCCGGTCTGCAGAGTGGCCCATGGTCTCACTGGTGGAGAACTCGGCCACTGCGGGGAGCTGGGAAAGGAGCCACAGAGGATCAGGTATGCGATCACCACATGTTCCACCACACCTCGGGTTGTCTGGGGAACTCAGTCAAGACCAAGATGGGAGAAGCTTTTTGTGAGCAAGGCATCTCCGAGGAGGGCTCACAAATTCAAATTTTCTAACCACAGTCTTTTTTTTTTTTTTTAATCTTGAGCAAATAATAACTCCTACCCTGTAATTAACAGAATCTACAACTACTAGAGCATAACTGACCCCAAGCTGTCTTACCTAATTCTAAATCTTTGCAGTGGGATGCTTTAGAAAAACACAGGTTCATATAAGAGTTCACAATCTTACCTCAGGTGATAGGAAATTCAATCTGAATTTCGAAATTAAAGACAGTCGCTGACCCAGAGTCTTGGCCTTATTGAGCTCAAGCATCATTTTCCTCATTTTCCTTGAATGACGAATAGGGACGTCAGACATTAACTCTACACCACCTGCCACAACCACATCATACTGCCCAGAAGCGATCAAGCCAATACCTACAGGGCACAGGTGACACACAGATGAGCATCTTTTGTAGAAATTAACAGAGCACTGATAATTTAAACTTCTTCATCAAAAAATTATATGACAGTTATCATTATATAACATCTGTAATTAAACTTTTCATCTTTTCCCTTTTTTTAAGATTTTTTTTTATTTGAGAGAGAGAGCATGTGTGCACGTGAGCAGGGGGAGGAGAGGAGAGGGACAGAGACTCTTCAGCAGACTCCCGCTGAGCACGGAGCCTGACCTGGGGCTCAATTCCACAACCCAAAGCTCATGACCTGAGCTGAAACCAAGAGTTGGAAGCTTAACCGACTGAGCCACCCAGGTGTCCTGCTTCTTACTTTTTGAAAGGGATTAAGATAATATTTTTGAATGACTAAAACTATAGTCACTGCATTAGAGAAAACAAGTTTCATTCAGGCCATATGGACATGAGCTTCTGGAAATATCCATGGGACCAACCCTCAAACAAATCATATTCTATACTAGAACATTCTGAAGATTTTATAAACTCCCAGCTTCAGTTTTCAGAAAGATTGTTTTCCCCTACAATGGGAATTTCTGCTATAAGCTTGAGAAAGTCTGGCTTTTAAAGATGTAAGGCAGCGCCCTTCATCTTTATGGCCACTGGCAAGTATTCTGTTGCTCTACCTAGAAGTTGTCACAGGCTTCACAGAATAGTGACTGCCCCCAATCACTGCCTCTGGCATCATTCTGTGCCAGTCGTGAGGCAGGATGCCCAAGCTGGCCTTCATGTTATTAAGAATGTCATTGTTATTAAGAATGCTATTAGGATGTCACGATGATGACATCTTTCAGGTTTCCTCAATTTTCATAATAATGGTCAAAGCTATAAAATGTCCCAGGATTTTGCTAAGGTCTGTTAGGAGAACTTGTAACTAACTATAAAAATGCCATGGGTGTGAGAAGAAAGTGGAGGAAAGAGCTGTATTACAGCAGTGGTTTATCACTGACGCCACAATCTTCATGGAAGAGTATCACATTAGAATCACCTAACTTTAAAATCTAGCAGGTTAGGGGCACCTGGGTGGCTCAGTGGGTTAAAGCCTCTGCCTTTGGCTCAGGTCATGATCTCAGGGTCCTGGGATGGAGCCCCACATTGGGCTCTCTGCTTGGCAGGGAGCCTGCTTCCCTTCCTCTCTCTCTGCCTGCTTCTCTGCCTACTTGTGATCTCTGTCTGTCAAATAAATAAATAAAATCTTAAAAAAACAAACAAACAAAAAACCCTAGCAGTTTATAAATTATTTATGCCTTAAATTCAGAAGCACCCTTCTAGAGACATACTTTTCTAGCTAATAATCCCTACTGTGGCCAGCCACATTACTGATGGAGTAACTACAGGAATGGCTGTGTCCCTCAAGTACAGAGAGAAAGAAAAAAGCTGAGAACTACTGTCAAAAATCAAAAATGTTCGATGTAACCTATTTTTCTAAAAAAAAAAAAAAAAAAGACAAATTTAGAGATCTGTTAAGAGTACTTTTCTATGGGGTGTCTGTGGTACAGTCAGTCATGTGTCCGACTCTTGGGTTTCTGCTCAGGTTGTGATCTCAGAGTCTTGGAAAAGGGCTCTGAATCGTGCTCCGCGCTCGGCGTAGAGTCTGCTTGAGACTCCCCCTCTCCCTCCGCCCCTACCCACCACGTGTTCTCTCTCTAAAATAAATAAGTAAATCTAAAAAAACAATCAAGGAGAATTAACAGGTACCTTCTGTTTTCAAGTAAACGTACCTGTGGTCATGGCTTGGTTGGAAGAGATGCAGGCCATGGTGACAGTGTGAGCAGGGGTCTTGTCCGAGAAGCCAGCTCCGAGGGCAGCCTTCAGGAAACACATGAATGAAATGGTCACTTCTAAGGAAGTACTACCTGGAAATGATGCTTTGAGCACCACTTCTATGGTGAATCAGGAAACCACTGAAGTTAATATTCTAGAGTAATATTTAAAATAAAATTAAGCCCATCACAGAAATGGCTTACTCATTTTTCATCTAGCCATTAATTGACAAACACAGCAAAATTCTTGATAGCCGGTGTCTAGTGTGGTAGCAGGCTACGATACCCTTCTATGTCACCTAATTTCTTAGCCAAGCTTTGCTCCAAGCCTTTAAGGATATCAGCATATAATTTGATTTTAATTTAAGTTTTCCAATAAAGTAAACCCGTTAAATACAGTTGATGGAATGATGAAACATACTGTGGAGTAGAAGCTTCAGGATCTCTGTTCCTGCAGCTGCAAGGCTTAGTGGCAAAGCACAAGTCATCACACCAGACAGTGACTTCTAAAGAACTGACCGCTCATGACCATGATTCCCACTCAGGTCCCTCCCCTCTCCGAGCTCACTCCTCTCACTGCCAGCTGATCTCCCTCAGTGACCATCTCATACGTCACACAGCGCACAGTCGAGCCAACATGAAGTCAAACTGGAAAACCTGCCAATACACGGGAGTTCAAGCTGATGAAAGAACCTGTGCAAAACTGCCTGAGCCCCGAGTGAGCCTCTGACAAATAAGGGTGAGACCAGGTAAACAACTGGAAAAAGAGAAAACTGTCCTGGATGATGACATTAACAGGTGCTTTAAAAGAGAATAATTTGATGGGTCTTGACAAGAACTGAGGAGCTCCATTAATCTTGCAAAATGGCCTCCATCATGATGGCACAGTAAGAGTTATACGTGAAATGAAGATATTACTTCATTGTACTATTAATTGGGAAAATTATGATCCTAAAAAAAATCAACGCTTGATTCCATTTTTGCATATGTAAAGAATTAATGCATAGATACAATAAAATACGTTTGTAATATTAAAGTTACACTTTAAAAATAATGCTCTCACTGTCCCCCCGCCACCAACCACCCTCAGCACTATTTACCATGAGATATGGGCTCCCACTAGGGGAATTCTTTTTTATTGGCCATTTTCTCAAAACTATTTAACTGTGCTCAGAATACAAGATCTCCTGTAATTTGGTAAAAAAAAAAAAAAGTTTCTGAAGTCTAGATTAAGGAGGGTCCATATCTTTTTTAAGATTTTATTTATTTGAGAGATGGAAAGAGGACACACAGTGGGAGGGGCAGAGGGAGAGGGAGAAGCAGGCTCCCCACTGAGCAGGAAGTCTAATGCAGGCTTGACCCCAGGACCCTGAGATCGTGACCTGGGCCAAAGTCGGACACTTAACGAACTGAGCCCCAGACTCCATGTTTCTTCACTGATTTTTACTATCACACTTACACGCCCTATACACCATCATCTAGAAATTCAAGTGTGTCACAATATTGTATATGCAACATAACCTTACTCCGGTTTTTCTAGGTAGGTTTGATACTAAGTGCTCAACCTACTTTGCTGAAAACTACACTCTGGCAATGGTATGTGAGCCTCTCAATGTAGACCATATTCAAAAGGAGCAAAGCAACCAATCTCCAGGGGGCAGAGAAGGAGCACACACCAGTGGGGCAAGTGGAAAGGACGTTGAGGTCCTTACGGCCTAATCCTCACAAGGTCCTTTGTAGCACGTGTTATACCCTTGGCCCCAGTTGGCTCTCAGGACTGAAAGAGTTTTAAATAGAATTGGTTTCTGGCAAACCTTGTCCACATGCTTCTATTTAAAGCTTGAATAATACCTCTCAAGGCAAGCCTAGGCCCTGGATAGTACACTAAGGGAAAAGGAGGAAGATGTCACTTTGTTAAGTAGGAGGGAAATAAACAGAGGTCTTTCAGTAAATTCAGGTTCATGGGACCTCGTCATCAGAACCTTTAGGATTTCCTTGAACATTATTAATACAGACAACAAGTCCTTAAAAAGTTCTCTAGCTGGAGGTCACACTAGCTTTTAGGTTAAAATACAACTGTAGAGAGACCGCTTCATAACATATTCCCCCAACACCACCTTTCCCTGTAGCCACTACAAAAATCACCCAGACTGCAATGCAATAGGGCAGGGAGAGGGAAGCGAATGCTGGTCAATTAATACCTGAGATGTGCACGAGATATAGAATTTTCAGACAAAACTTAGAGGAAAACATTATGGCTTTAAGAATTAGGATAAAATAAATACTAAGAAAATCAAAACACTCGGTATTTACTTTTTAAGCGCTCTCATAAGAGCTGTTGGTTTTTTTTTTTCCCAGAATATAAAGGTTGAAAACGTATTACGAATAGCTTGACACACTCCTAAAATTGTCATATTCAACAGAGTTAGAAATGTGAAAGCCCAAAGAAAAACCAAAAACAAAACAAAGATGGGGAGAAAAAACACCTTTCTGTTCTTCTTTCCTGCCTCTCTAATATTACACAGTTGATTCTGTGGGCTTAAAGTGTGCCAGGCCTTCAGCAATGTTAATATACACTGTCAGGGAAAGATGTGGGGTAGAACCAGTATTTGCAGTCCTGCTCATTTTCCTTCCTCCTACCTGACAGTGATGGAAATCTTTGCCTCTACAACTATAATGAACACGGTAATATGCAGGCACAAAACTAAAAATAAAGAAAATGCTTATTAGCACACTGAAATGTGGAGTCACCTTTATCCAAATAATCACTTCCAATTTGAAACAAAGCCAGAAGGTGCATTTGGACTGTTCACTATGAAATGCCTGTATGACAAGTCACGGAAGTTTCAAGGTCGGTTATCACCCTGGTTGCCACCAATAAACAGCACCTGGAGATGTGCCAACTAGGGTAAAAGTAAACTCCTGTGAAATCGTTTAAAAAAACAACACCCAATGTGTCATCCAGTTAATGGGAATAAATGAATAAGCAAGGCTACCTACTTCCAACAAAAACCACGTTACGAAATAAGTTCCTTGCACTATGTTGAAATTTTAAGTTAATTAGTAGCCACGGTAACATTGCTGAAAGTCACATTAGCCATACTTTGCTATAATCTCTATTATCCTAAGAGATAGGACAAATGAACACATATCCGAAAGCAGCTTAAATAATCGATTTGATTTATAGGATAGAATAAATATATTAGCATAGTGTATGTTATTTGATTTATAACTTTTTTTTAATTTATTTATTTGACAGAGAGAGAGAGAGAGAGAGAGAGATCACAAGCAGGCAGAGAGGCAGGCAGAGAGAAAGGAGGGGGTGGGGGAAGCAGGCCCCCCGCTGAGCAGAGAGCCCAATGCAGGGCTCGATCCCAGGACCCTGAGATCATGACCTAACCCACTGAGCCAGCCAGGCGCCCCTATATTATAACTCTTAAATATTAAATAACGTTTGTTATTCAAATTGTAAAAATCACATTTAAACTCAAATATAGCTTTAATGAGAGGGCACAGTTAAGCACCTGCCTTTGGCTTAGGTCACTATCTCAGGATCCTGGGATTGAGCCCCATGGCAGGCTCCTTGCTCAGTGGGGAGTTTGCTTCTTCCGCTTCCTCTGCCCCTCCCCCCTGCTCATGCTCTCCCTCCCCCTCTCTTTCTCTCTCTCAAATAAATAAGTTAAATATTTAAAATATATGTATAGCCTTAATGAATTTTAATAATTTAAAAAAGTAATTCTGTTAACTGAAATTCAAGGTGATTCTCCTATCAATCTCTTCGAACAATACAGAGTTTTACTCACCTCTCTAGCCACATTGCTAGTTTTCACTTCCTGTATAACTGTGCCAAAGATGATGTAATCAACAAGATCCTTTGGGACATTGGTCCGAGTCAGCAAACCCCTGAGAGTAGAAATCCAGAGCAAAAACACATTTCACACACCAAGATATTGCCAGAGGTCATCAGATAAAACACTGTACTTCTTTTAAGAGGTTAACTTTGAATTTAAAAGAATAGAGACTGTATCTTTTCCTTAATTCAACAAGCATGTGGCACCTTATCAAAGAAGAAATAAATAAATAAGTGATTTAAAAAGTCAACATTTAGGGGCACAGGGCGGCTCAGTCAGTTGCACATTGTATGTCCGACTCTTGATTCTGGCTCAGTCTGCTTGGGATTCTTTCCCTCTGCTCCTCCCCCTCCCCTGCTCACGAACGTGTCACTCTCTCTCAAAGTAAATAAATAAAATCTTTTTAAAAATAAATAGGTAAGGGGGCGCCTGGGTGGCTCAGTGGGTTAAAGCCTCTGCCTTTGGCTCAGGTCATGATCCCAGGGTCCTGGGATCCAGCCCCGCATCGGGCTTTCTGCTCAGCGGGGAGCTTGCTTCCTCCTCTCTCTCTGCCTGCTCTCTGCCTGCTTGTGATCTCTGTCTGTCAAATAAATAAATAAAATCTTTAAAAAAATAAATAAATAAAAATAAATAGGTAAAAAGTCAACACTTGCAGTTCAATTGGTAATGAGAAGTTAAATAGGAAGAATCAAAAATAATCCAGAAAAAGATAAAAGATACATAAACATAGTAATGTTAGTAGAAACCTAAGTTTCAACCAAAAGAGAAAAGAGAGATATAAAATCAAAGACAAAAAAAAAGCTATAAAATCAAAGAGTTGAAGTAAAATACCAGGTATATTAAATTTAAATTTGGCATCTCAATATAAACACGATTCGTGTGTGTGTACACACACATACACTTGTCTAGCTCTGCCCACCAACAGAAACTAGAAGCAGTAACACTCCAGTCGCCAGTAGGAATAGAATGAGCACATCTTGAACTCGGACTTTTTCTGGGGTGAAAAATGGTGGTTTTATTAAAGCACGGGGTGACCTGTGGGAAGAAAGAGCTGCTGCCCTGGGGTTGAGAGGGGTGGCTGATTATATACTTGGGACTTGGGGGAGGCAAGGAAAAAGGGGACTTTCAAAAGAACTTTCATATTCTAAAGAGGACCTACTGGGTATCAGAGGCCTTGCCATTGTCAAGTTAAGGTTATTTTCCCCTCTACCAAGGGATTAACATGAAGATAGTTGGGAGGTCTCTGGAAGAAGTCACACATGTCCCACCCAGGAGCGGGGGGCTGGGGAGATGTTGCAGGTGTCAGTTTATACTTTGTCTTCATCTAGGCTTCTGCTCCCTCCTCATTTCCCCCTGAACGATTTTGGCCCTTAAATCTTTAAGGTTGTTGAAGGTGGAAGGTCTTATCTTCTGTAACTTCTTGCTGAATAGGGACATAGAGATGGCCCTACCTATGGGTCAATACTGGTCAGTTGGGGAACATATAGGGGAGTTATGAAAGGGGAGACAGATGAATCCAATGTGGGCAACATACATGAACCTCTGGGTGTAGAGCTTACTTAAAAAAAAAGAAACAATTTGAAGTAGCTCCCACAGATAGAATGTGTGAGCTTTAAAAACAATGACTGAGTTTAGTTATAACACACTAAATAAAATGGGGCAATTGGTTTGCTCAGTTGGTGGAGCATGCAACTCTTGATCTCGGGGTTGTGAGCATGAGCCCCATGTTAGGTGGAGAGATTACTTAAAAATAAAATCTTAAAAAACAAAAAAACCCACAAAAATTCACGTCCTCATCACTAAGAAAGAGAAAGAAAGGAAGGAAGGAAGACTGGCTGCTCTTTTTTTTTTTTTTTAAATTTTTTTTTTTTAAATTTATTTATTTGTTAGAGAGAGAGAGAGCGAGCGAGCACAGGCAGAGAGTGGTAGGCAGAGGCAGACGGAGAAGCAGGCTCCCCGCCGAGCAAGGAGCCCGATGTGGGACTTGATCCCAGGACGCTGGGATCATGACCTGAGCCGAAGGCAGAGGCCTTAACCCACTGAGCCACCCAGGCGTCCCGACTGGCTGCTCTTTATAGAAAAATACCAGCTGGGGTGCCGGGGTGGCTCCGTTGAACGTCTACCTTTGGCTCAGATCATGATCCCAGGGTTCTGGGATCAAGACCCATATTGGGTTCCCTGCTCAGTGGGGAGTCTGCTTCCGCCTCTCCCTCTCCTTCCTCCTTGCTCGCTCACTCTCTCTCTCTCTCAAGTAAATAAATAAAATCTTGAAAAAAAAATACTAGCCAATAATGTAGGAGGAGTAACAGAATTATAAAAATCACAAATTTATAACCTCTAATGTAATAACTGACCTAGGCAAAAACATCAATGAATGCTAAAACCACTTGGTGAAAGATTGTTGGGGAACATGGTGCTACCATATCACTTTACAGATTACTTACTAATTGCAAAAGAAAAGAGTGTACCTTTATAACCAAAAAGCCCTGGCAGTGTGACCACCACAACTGAGTGGTTAGATTTAGCATCATGTACCACGTGCCTCCTGACATGACAGAATACCACAGGCTTTACCTATAAAGCATTCTTACCAAAAAATGTTTGACTTGAATCTAACCAAGCCTCTAGAACTAATTTCCAGTTTACAGGAAATTCAAAAGAGAAGTTAAATATCATCAAGAAGAAACATCCAGAATATGGGATATTCTATGGGACAGATGGCCTAGGGTTTTCAAAAAGTCATTATCATGTGGGGCAGGAAAGAGTTGGCGGGAGAAAGAAAAGGTTCTAAATCGAAGAGACTAAAGAGTCATATCCATTTGTAATGTGAACCTCGACTGGGTCCTGATTTGAAGAAAAAAGAAAACAACTACTAAGAAAAGATATTCTTGGAACAATTATGGGGGATCTGACTATGAACTGAACATTACAAGTAATGGAATCATCATTATTGTCTTAGCCACAATAACGACATCCCGGATAGCAGAGAGAAGATCCTTATTCTTAGGAAGTAAACCCTGAAGTATTTGGGGCTGAAGATGTCTGCTTCAAGATGTCTGCAACTTACTGCCAAAAGCTTCAAACCACATAGATACAACAAACATGGCAAAATGGTTAACAATGATTAAATCTGGGTAAGAGGTATTTAGGTTTTTTTCACTGTATTGTTCTTCCAATTTTATCTTACATTTGACAGTTTTTAAAACAAAAAGTTGTGGGAAAACTTGCAAAGCACCAGTCTGGGATCATAATCAGAAATGGCGCCAACATCGGAAATAGGAAAACAAGCTGGCTATTCGTTCTTTCTTTCATCTCTTCATTCGAGTAGGCTCCACACCCAACATGGGGCTTGAACTCACAATGCTGAGATCAAAAGTCGCATGTTCTACCAGCCAGGAACCCTCTTAATTTTTACTTTTGTTATGTTATACTTGAAGTGTCTAAGAAAAGAGGTCAAATTCAGAGATTTGGGAGTGTTTCACATAAAAAAAATAAATACTTAGATGAGATTTTTCTTTTAAGGAAAAGCATGTGTACAAAGAAATGCTATGCTTTAAGAATAAAAATTTGCCAAATACTGTTAAGATAGAGAAAGAGGAAGAGATTCAGTTTTTTTAAAAGTAGAGAAGAGTCATTCAGCAAAGGGAAGGAAAATCCTAAAGGCATAATATTAAGAAATCAAAGGAAGACAGGATCAGGTACAGCTGAGAGGTCAATGCTACAGAATACAAAAGGACCCAAGCCAGGAGAAAGACTCATGCACTTAGTGCCCACAAAGCCATGATGAAGAGAAGCTTCCAAAGTACGGTTACTGAAGAACAGCAGGAATGGAAATAATCATTACGAGATTAAGGAGATGGACAGTAAGAAAAGAGAAGCAATTGCTGCTTTCATTCATTCTTAAAGTCTGGCAGGAAGAGAAGAAAAAGAACTAGACGGGCAGAAACGTCAACTGAAAGGTTTTTTTTCAGACTAGAAAAGACCTGTGGCTGGTTGAAGAGACTGAGGCAAAGCATCAATAAAAAATGAGATAATGGGTGCCTGGGTGGCTCAGTGGGTTGGGCCTCTACCTTCAGCTCAGGTCATGATTTCAGGGTCCTGGGATCGAGTCCCGCATCGGGCTCTCTGCTTCGCGAGGAGCCTGTTTCCTCCTCTCTCTCTACCTGCCTCTCTGCCTACTTGTGATCTCTCTCTGTCAAATAAATAAATAAAAATCTTTAAAAAAAAATGAGATAATGCTCTACATGCTATTCCCACCACACAAACAGCCACATATTGTAGGAGTCTCCTCAAAGTCCGCATCCATCTCTAATCTCAGGTAACCACACCTAATTTTATATTCTTACTTGCTTTACACATGAATCTTTAGGTCTCATTCTAGGCTTCTTTCTAGATAAATATTAGCTGTCTAAAATAATCACCACATATATATATATATATATATATATATATATGTATATATATACAGAGAGAGAGAGATAGAGATATATATATCAGAGTAAATATATATATATATAGCATTTACTCTGATCAGTTTATACTGGCTAGCTAGCTACAGCACTCCTTAAAGAACACTCTCATGCCAAGAGATTATTTGCCAAGACCGCAATATAAATATTTCTGACACCTCCCAGTTGCTTGAATTTGTACTGTACCTGTGGCCAGAAGAAAGCACAAATAAATCTTAAAAGGCTAGTATTTATTTCTCACCACATAAAAGTTAGAATATCCTAGATACAGAAATTCTATTAAACACGTTGTTTTACATGTAAAAACTACAGAAAGTGCTTTTAACGAAGTAAGAACTAAAATAAAACTGCATTTACTTACGAAAGTGCTGCTCTAGCCAAATCATGTGGCATCAGGTCCTTATACCTGGGGAAAGAAAACAAACAAACTAAAAGCCTAGAACTTTAATAAAAAACACATTCGTTCTATTTGAAATCCATAGAGATAACAACTAACATGAGCTGCTGTAAATGCCTTCATTTTGCTATCTAAGGCAGTCCATCATCTCAAATGAAGCAACAGTGTGACTACTATTCGTCCTGTGGCAAGCCTTACCCCCTACTGAGCTGGCTAAGAATGTTAACAAAGATGTGGCCCAGTATCTTACTGTTCAGCACGACATATGCTATATGCTCTTTAAAACTAAGGTCCAGGAGTGCCTGGGTGGCTTAGTCCGGTGAGTTGAGCGTCTGCCTTCAGCTCAGGTCATGATCTCAGGGTCCTGGGATCAAGCCCCACATTGGGCTCCCTGCTCAGCAGAGTCTGCTTCTCCCTCTCTGACCCTCCTCCCCACTTGTTTGTTCTCTCTCTCTCTAAAAATAAAATAAAAAATAAAACTAAATTCCACCTTTTAAATTCTCTTTACTTTCATTTTTAAAATGTTTTAAAATATATTATTTATATTTTAAAATATAAATATATAAAATATATTTTTATATATATAAAATATATATAAATATATAAAACAAATATATATGTTATAATATATAATATATATAAATATATATTTATAAATATATAAAGATATAAATATTTATATAAAATATATATAAAATTATAAAATTTTATAAAAAATATATATTTATATATATTTTATATAATATATATTTATATATATTTATAAATATATATTTATATAATATATATTTTATATAAATATGTATTTATATATTTATGTTATATAAATATAAATATTTATAAATATATATTTATATTATATATAATTTATAATATATTTATACATAAATATATATAAATATATAAAATATATTATATATTATTAATTATATATTATATTTATATATTATATGTTATATATTAATATAATATATTATATATAAATATATAAAGTGTATTTATATTTTTAAATATATTATTTATTTTGTAATGCCCAAAGGGACTTTGGCATTTGTATTAGGACTTTTAAAGAAACTTCTTTAAGTAATTTTGAGATTTACGACAGAACTGGAAAGCTAGAACGGAGCTCCTGAATACCCTCTTTGTGGCTTCCCCTAATGCTAATATCTTATGGCACCATGATGCACTAGTCAACACTAAGAAATTACACTGGCACAACACTACTCACTAGGCTGCTAACTTTATCTGGGTCTCACCAATTTTTCTACTAATTCCTCCTTACTTGTCTGTTCCATGACCAAATCCATGCATTTAGTGGTCATGCCTCTGTTTCCTCCAATCTGTGACAGTTTCTCAGCCTTTCTGTGTCTTTTGTGACCTTGACAATTGAAGACTAGGGTCAATGGGTCTGGGGGAAAATACCACAGAGGTAAAGTGCCCTTCTCATTGCTTCGTATCAGAATATACATGATAGCAACATGACTTATTCCTAGTGATGACAGTCTCTGCCAGTTTTCTCCACTATCTTTCCCCTTCTGTACTCAACTTGAGTAGAGGACTCACTAGTCCTGCTCTCACTCAAGGGGAGGAGAATGTAGCTCCATTTCAGAGTAGAAGGAATAACGAAGGATTTGTGGACATATATTAAAAGCATCAAAGTTATTAATGAATATTTGGGGGAAGAGAGTTTGAGGCTATGCAAAATATCCTGTTCCTCAACATCTCTCACCCGCTAATTTTAGCATTCATTCGCAGATCTTGCTTGCAGCAATTACTACTGTTGTGTTCTAATGGTGATTTATTTATTTTCCTTGTTCCTGCTACATTTGTTAGCTGCAATTCTTTGGTAAATACGATGTGTCCTTTCTCCCTCATGTATGGATTTATTCAATCACTTATTTATATCAGATTGGACTCTTACAAATATTTATTCTTTGGGTTATGATGTAACACTCTGTCACCACCACTTACAGCATCACTTCTATAAAAAAATACTCTCCAGATTCTAAAATATGTTTATTTATTTATAAGATTTTACTTATTTATTTGATAGAGAGACAGCAAGAGAGGGAACACAAGCAGGGGCAGTGGGAGAGGGAGAAGCAGGCTTCCCACTGAGCAGGGAGCCCAATGTGGGGCTCAATCCCAGGACCCTGGGATCGTGACCTGAGCCAAAGGCAGACGCTTAACAATTAAGCCACCCGCATGCCCCTAAACCATATGTTTAAAAAAGAACGTTTACTGTGTGTGTGTCTGTGTGTAGATGTATACGCATGCATCTTCCACAAACAATGTGCATTACACACACTACTCTATACCGTGCTCTTTACCCTTAACATATCTTCAAGATCTTTCTGTCAGTACATAATGATAGGCCTCACTATTTTTAGCAGATGCCTAACATTCCCCAGTGCATTTTTAAGGTAGTGACTGCTTATTCAAAATGTGAACATCAAAACAACCTAAGCGGAATAGAACTATTGCTTCATTTAGTTTGAATCTAGTTACCAAAGTCCGTTATCAGCTTTTGGACAGACCGGGCCTCACTTGCGGTCAAAAAAGGAGAGGAAAAGTCTAAGGAGAATAGCAGTTTGGTTCCGGGAAATTTTTGTACGCATCTAGGATCACCCTGGTTCCATTTACTTGGGGGGTTGTGCTATGCTGGGATTTGGGCCAGCCTATCAACCGCAATTCTGATCATTTCCAGGAGGCCAAAGCAATGAATTAAAGGCCCTTGTAAATACCTGTAGGCCCATAGCCTTAGTATTCAAACTTCTGAAGAAGCACAGAAACAATGGAAGTATCTCCAGACAAAGAAAGCATATGTCTGTTGGAACCAAGGTATCTGGACCCACACTAGGTTTTCAAAATAGGGTTGGTTCAATCTAAAACTACACTAGGCTTGTTCATGAGAAAGGATGAAAAACAAATTTTTCCATATTATTTTACCACTAGCTTAACTTATTCTGTATTAATTTCATAAAAATGCTACCCATACATTAGTCCACTAACAATAGTATTACCTACTGGGTTACATTTACAAAGACCACTCTTTTTTAAGAGAGAGAGAGAGAAAGAGAGCGAGTGAGCACACACCAGTGGGGAGGAAGATCAGAGAGAGAGGGAGAAGCAGACTCTCCACTGAGCAGAGAGCCTGATGAGGGGCTCGATCCCAGGGCTCTGGGATCATGACCTGAGCCACCCAAGTACCCCGATAAAAACCACATCTGAAAGTATCTTAAAAGAAGTAAATAAAATATGTGGGGTGATGGATGTGTAAATTAATCCGATTGTAGTAATTACTTCACAATGTATATGTACATTAAATCATCAGTTATAAAAATTAAAAAATCATGTTGTACAATTTAAATATATACAATTCTCATTTGCCAATCATACCCGAATAAAGCTGGGGGAAAAAAAAGAGAGAAAAAGAAGAGCACAATCATTTCATACTTACGAAGTACCAGACTGCAAGAACGGAATGCGAACACCGTCCACCACCACAACATTCCTTATGTTGGGTTTTGCTAAGGTTTTCTTTGATTTGGTCTGGGCGGCTTTAAGATAAAGTTCAAAGAACTGTTAATACAACTACATGAAGTCAGATGACTTTTTACATTTTTAAAGACAGACATTCTAAGCAGAATTACCTCATTCAACACCAAGTTGCATTTGCCATTTACCAAATCACTTCAATTAAAAAAACGAACAAAACAAAACAAAAACCACCAAGAAACAGACTAGCATTTACAAGTTTCCAAACGACATTTAAGGTAAATACAGAGATTATACCTAATGAAGAGGGTGTTCGTGCCATTAAGAAAACTGTTTCTTTCTATCAAATGTTTGGTAATCTATCACACTGAAAACAACCAATGCGACACCTGTCTGTCATTCATGTTAGAAGTCAAAGGGGACATGGCTGGCTCAGTCAGTAGAGCATGCGAATCTTGGACTCTGGGTTGTAAGTTCAAGCCCCGTGCTGGGTGTGGAGATTACTTAAAAAAATAAAAATCTGGGGTGCCTGGGTGGCTAAATTGGTTAAGCATCTGCCTTCGGCTCAGGTCATGATCTCGGGGCCCTGGGATGGAGCCCCACATGGGTCTCTGCTCAACGGAGAGTCTGCCTCTCCCTCTCCCTCCGCTGGTCCTCCTGCTTGTGTGCTCTCTCTCTCTCTCTCTCAAGTGTGCGCACACTCTGTCAAATAGATAAACTCTTTAAAAAATAAAAATAAATTAAAATCTTAAAAAAAAAAACCCATGTCATCTTCTATAAGTGATATGCTATGCCAGACAGGCTCTCTCTCTTAGGAATCTACACAAAAAAGCATAAAGAAAAACACTAATTAGTTGAGGTGGAAAGGATGCCATGAAGAAAAACCAGGGTACCAGCAAACTGAGGTCACTTGTAAGCCAGTTATGCAGCAGCAAAAAGCTTGACTGAGCAGAGAAGCCAGCAGGAAGGGTAAAGGATATAAAGAGAGAAGCAGCAAAGCCAGGAAAGTGACATACTATCTGGCCATGAGAAAAACAAAGGAGCCAGCCCCTAGAGCTGCTTGGTTCCTAACACTCCCCAGCTGTAGTACACTCCGGCCCTCTCATCCTTCACTTGAGTGTGTCCATTAGTCACAATTAAAGACACTTGGCTTTGTGACCGCCCTACATTCAGAGGACAGAGAGAAGATGTGGGACAAAAGGTAAACTCGAGAGGCAGCAGGAGAGTCAGAAGAGAACAGTGCATCACAGCAAAAGCAGGAGAGTATCAAGGAGCACAAGATGGTCAAGTGTTTCAATCCTTAAGGAGAACGAGGACTGCAAAGAAGCCACTGAATCAAAAGATCCGCAGATTACTCGTGACTGACCTTGGAGAGAATGAAGCAGTAAGGGAAAGTCAGATGACATGCCATCATGTCATTCCACTGAGCTCATGTCCCTTTTATACACTTAGAGATAAAATTCAAATTCCTGACTCTTCCAATGAATTCCCTGCTTTACTAGTTCCACCTTAACCATCCCAAAGAATTTCCCCTTTCTCAACATGTAATAAGATGAGCGAGTCCCCAAGCCCTCACACTGCTCATTTGCTCATTTCAGCGTCCTTGCCTTTATTCATGCACCCTCCCATCTGAGTGGCCTCTTCTGTCCATCTAATTCCTACTTAACCTGCAAGGCCTAGTGCACATTCCACCTCCTAGTAAAGCCTTCCCTGATTAACTACGGTTACCTGTGGTTCTAGCCTCTGAACTTCTGTGGCAACCTCTGGGGTAAAAATTAGCTATTCTAAACAATATAGCATATTATAAAGCAATTAAACTAATACTACAAGCCAAATTTAAAAATAATATTCATTATTCATTATGTATTGAACCGCCACCCAAAGGACTCTCATTCTGTTTCTCGTGCACAATGGTTCCTACCCACATCAGAATTTTCTCAAAGGTTCCTTTTTATGTATCCCACAGTATATGGGCACAATAACAATGTAATATAAGAATCTGAGTTGGGAGTTAAACTATCTGGGTACGAGTCCCTGCCCTGCCAAAACTTTATTATTTGCTGGACTAGATGAACCCCTCCCAACTCCCAAAACCTAGGATTCTATGGCTGGTATACATTCCGTGTTTTATACATATAATGAAGTCAAAGCAGATAAAATATGTGTCATGTATTATTCCAGTGGTGTGTGTATATATATATGTGTGTTTATAGACATAGGTACAAAACAAATAGAGATATAACCACTGAATCAGTCAAAATTTCCATCAGACATTTAAGTCCCATCTAAAGACTGAAAACATCAATAAATTCTGTATCCTTCTATTCTAAACCCTTCACCCTAAGAGTCCTGTCAAGCAGGGACATTCACATGAGCTTCAAGAGGAATATGTTACAAAATTACTACAACCTAAAACCTGTCCAGCATAAGCCTGCTCCCTCCCCACAAATCAGGTGGTCACATTCCTTTGTCTTATCATGTGCTTTCTTGTACATGATCTTCAGCAGTGCTAACACAAATCACTGTTAGACAATAGGGATATAAAAAGGCTCCAGTCTCACAAGGGTTTGCAATATAGCTGGAGACAGAAACACAAACACAGTTAAAGAATGGTATAAAGAAAAATGCTTGAAATGCCAGATAGATGCTTTCCTTCTGTTGGTATTCAGTTTGACCTTCTCCCAGTTGTCAAGAATCAGGTCCATGTGTGTGACTGCAAAGCAAAAGCATGTGGGCAAACATCTGAATTACGGAAAAGGTAATGAGACAAAAAGGAATTATTCTTCATGAAGCTAAGACGAATCCATCCTCTAGCTAGAATTTAAAAGCCAGAAGAAATATAATTGTTACATGACAAAATGAAACTTCGCTAGGTGGGATTAAGTAATAGACTTCTGACAATATACTATATGTAAAATACAAAAATATCATCTTACATTCATATTGGGTTTAGTTTTTAAAGTACTTTGAGATATCTTCATAACTTGAGGCCAACAAGCCTAAAATTATTTTTTTAGACAAATAAATTAAAGCACAGGGAAGTAAAGTGACCAATTCAAGACCACAGTGCCCAGAAAGAGACAGAATTGGAATAGAGCAGAGGTCTTCCAAATTCTGGTAAAGTGCTTTTCTATCCAACTACTATCCAAGTAGAAATACCATAATAAAACCAAAATCATAAGCCATAGGTCACTCAAGGACCCAGGCAAAGAGAATAATGGTATGAACATGTCAGAACGTTTTTAGCCCTGACCAGTGAAGATACATACCTATGATGGGTATAGATGCCTTCAAGATGCAGATCTACACTGGGTTTACCAAGGGTCTATATGACCATGTAAAATCAACACATTTCCCTACTTACTCATTTCATATTGACTAAATAACATCCTTTTATTTTTTCTAAAGATTTTGTTTATTTATTTGAGAGAGAGAGAGATCAAGCAAGCGAGCATAAGCAGGGGGTACGGCAGATGGAGAGGGAGAAGCAGACTCCCCACTGAACAGGAAGCCTGATGTGAGGCTCAATCCTAGGACCCCAGGATTGTGACCTGAGCCGAAGGCAGACACTTAATTGACTGAGCCATCCAGGCATTCCCAACAACATTCTTTTATTTACTAGTTCCCCAGTCACCCACATTTCAGGAATAGGTATATGCTCTTTCATTTGCTCATTAATAGAGAAGCCTATCACTAATTGCAAATTTAAAAATTTGACTTTGCCTTAAGAATGTCTGTATGGTAATCATCTCCAGGACCGACAGCTGAATAAATTGACCGGCAGGGTTCATGGTACTGCCATGACACCAGCAGCAGCCTCCTGTCAACTCTACACCATGCAACATCATTACTGGTTAGCCCTATACTGTTTTAATTTGAAGGCAATAGTGATGTTCTTGTTGCTCAGAGAAAAGGGAAAATTTGCAAATTAGTCTTGGTTTTTATTCAGAATTCACAGCTCTAGAATCTAACATTTAAACCAGAAATGTTTATTTTACAAATTACTGTACCTGGAGCAGCTCGTAGCTGGGAGGAACAGCTCAGAGGCCTCACAACTAGAAGATAAAATAAATGGTTTACATAAAGCAGTACGACCAATACCTGTGTAAGATGCTTATAAATCTAAATCTCATCTTAAAAAAAGAAAGAAGAAATTAAACTTACAAAATTGGAGGGCCCATTTTGATGTACTGGGAAGATTTTTAAATGTGTAAGTCAACATGGAAGTCATTCTGAAATCTGAAAAAAGAACAAAAATATATCCTGGATTATTTGAGCAATTTGTGGCTTCTAGTCTATGATCTCTGATAATCTTATCCGTGGTAACTATAAAGAGCTGTAAAATTTAATGTGTTACCAAGTAACTATCCTTCCTCTAGTAATATTCTTATAGCTACACTGACATGGCTTTCATAGTGTGCAAGCAAGAATTTTAAGCATTATTATTACACTCTTTGTAATAGATGAGAAAACTGAAGCATGCAGGGATTGACTGACTCACCCAAAGATCCACAGCTAACAAGAGGCACAGCTGGGATCTGAAGCCAGGCAGTCTAGCTCCAGAGTTTATGTCCTTCTCTAGGGCCAAAGGAGTAGAGAGGTTGCTGGACATGACCATGAAGCCACCAATGTCAATCTGCCGACTCTGAAGGCTGTACTGTGATTAGTGCCTTGTGCATGTTCATATGTGGGTGAACGTACACTAAAGTGTTCAGGGGTGGTATAGTGTCATGTTAGCGACTTACGTCCAAATGCTATAAGGAAAAAAAAATTGTGTATTGCACTTTCTACTTTTTTTTTTTAAGATTTTATTTATTCATTTAAGAGAGAGAGAGAGAGTGCGAGCTGGAGGGAGAGGGAATCTGAAGAAGACTCCACACTGAGCAAAGAGTACAATGGGGGACTCCATCTCACAATCCCAAGATCATGACCTGAGCTGAAACCAAGAGTTGGCTGCTTAACCAACTGAGCCACCCAGGATCCCCCCACTTGCTACTTTTTAATAAGCTTGCTATTGTTTCAAAATAATTTAAAAAACATTAAAACCCTACATATTAAAAAATATTTAAAATATATTAGAAGCTCCCCTAAATTCTTAAAAAATGAATTCCTACAAATCAGTACGAAAAAAAATGGGCAAAGGACATGAACACACTGTTCACAGAAATGGAAATAACGAATGGCTCTTGGATACATGAAAAGAAGTTCAATCTTACTCCTAAAAGAAATGCAAACTGAAACCACACAGAAAGATACAATATTTGACCTGTGACACTGGCAGACTGGAAGGTTTGACATACTCTGTGCTAAGAGTATGCACAAACACGCTGCTGAGAGGCCATGCTGGGGCAATCCCTACGGAGGGCAATGTGGCAGTTGACTGTCAAAACTATAACTGCAGGGGCGTCTGGGTGGCTCAATGGGTTAAGCCTCTGCCTTCGGCTCAGGTCATGATCTCAGGGTCCTGGGATTGAGCCCCACATCGGGCTCCCTGCTCAGCAGGGAGTCTGCTTCTCCCTCTGCCTACTTGTGATCTCTCTTTGTGTGTCCAATAAAATCTAAAAAAAAAAAAAAAAAAAATGTAACTGCATCCAACTTTTTTTCTTTTTTTGCATCCAACTTTTGATCCAGCAATCCACTTCTACTTCCAGGGCATTACTAACGCACATGGGACACTAAGCATGTCACCACTGTTCGTAATAGCAAAATATCAGAAGAACCAAAAATATAGAACTGGTTAAGTAAACCACACTACAACCACCCAAAGAATATATTATGCAGCTATGAAAGATAAGGGAATGGTTATGCACCAATAGGGAACCACTGTTAACCTTCATTAAGTGAAAAAAGCAAGGTGTAAAATAGTGTACAGCTACTACTGTTCATGTCAAAAAGAGGAAAAATAATATATGTATTTCCTTGTATCTTTATAAAATATCCCTGAAAGTAGAAACAAGATGTTAATAAGGAAGGAAACTGAGTAACTACAGGACAGGGTGTAAGGCAGACTTGTCATTGTCCATGTTTTGTAATTTCTCAATTTTGAAATACGTTTTAACCTAAAAAAAAAAAAGGGGGGGGTAAGAATAAGCTGGTGATATATGCCTATGAAGGTGGTGGCAGCCAGCCTCCAAGATGGTTCCCAATAATCTCCACCTTTTGGTATTCATACCCTTGTGCAGTTGCCCTCAACAGTGTACCACAGTTGGTCTGTGTAAACACAAGAATATGTTGGAAGTGATGATACATCACTTCTGAGATTAAGCTATAAGGAATAATGCAGCTTTGCTCTTGTTCTTTCTCTCCAATTACTCGCTCATTCTGGGGGAAGCCAGCTGGCACAACTCAAACAGTCCTATGAAGTGACTCACATGATGAGAGTTGCCACCTCCTGCCAACAGTCACCTGAACTTGGAAGTGGATCCTCAAGCACAGGCAAACTCTCAGATGATGACTGCCCTGACCAACATTCTGACTGCAACCTCATGAGAAATTAAGTCAGAACAACCTAGCTAAGTCATCCCCAGACTTTACGAAACAGTAAATTTTTATTGTTTTGATCTGCTAAATTTGGGGGTAATTTGTTACACAAATACAATAGATAATATAAAAGCCTTAAAAAGATAGATAATATAGGGGGGCCTGGGTGGCTCAGTTGGTTGAGTGTCTGCCTTTGGCTCAGGTCATGATCTCAGGGCAATGGGATCAAGCCCCACACTGGCTCTCTGCTCAGCAGGGAGTCTGCTTCTCCCTCTCCCCCAAATAAATAAGTGGAATCTTAAAAAAAAAAAAAAAAAGATAATATAAAAGGTTCGTTTAACTTCTCTTGGGTTTTTATAGACTAAAAGAGGATGCCTTAGAACTTAAAAAAAAAAAAATCACATTTTTCCAAATATGTGATTTGAAAAGAGATGAAGGAATCCAAACTCTAGGCTTATCACCCTAGGGATATTCAAAAGACTAGCCAGGGAGACACAAACAAGCCCATGAGATGAGAACCCCAATTTCCAGAAGCTACATATGACACCACACCAGTCTTGGATACAAATTCCCTTAAGTAAGGGCGCCTGAGTGGCACAGTCTGTTAAGCATCCGACTCTTCATTTCAGCTCCAGTCATGATCGTAGGGTCCTGAGACGGAGCCCAACAGGCTACGCTCAGAGTGGAGTCTGTTTGGGACTCTCTGTCTGTCCCTCCGCTGTCCCTCTCTCTCTCTAAAATAAATACATAAATAAATCTTTTTTAAAAATTGTCAAAAAAAATGTCAAATGGTGCAGCCACCGTGGAAACCAGTTTGGTGGCTGCTGAACACAGAATTACCACAGGACCCAGCAAATCCACTCCTAAGTTTGTAACCAAACTAATTAAAGACAGGTGTTCAAACAAAAAATGTGTACAGGAATGGCCAAGGCAGCTCTGCCCACAATAGCCAAAAAGTAGAAACAACCCAATGTCTGTCAACTGAAGAATGGATGAACAAAATGTGGCATGTCTATACGCTGGAATATTATTTTTTTTAAAGATTTTACTTATTTATTTGACAGACAGAGATCACAAGTAGGCAGGCAGGCAGATAGAGAGGGGGAAGCAGGCTCCCCACTGAACAGAAAGCCGGATACGGGGCTCGATTCCAGGACCCTGAGATCACGACCTGAGCCGAAGGCAGAGGCTTAACCCACTGAGCCACCCAGGCGCCCAAACATTTTTAAAATTAAAACAAGGTATCACTGTGGGGTTGTGAACCTGGCAAAAAGTAACAACATTGTTAACACATAATTCTAGTAAGAATAGATTTAGGTACTTCCATACACAGTTGATAAAAGTGCAAACTGTTAAGGTTTTGAAAGGGAATTTTCAGTTATGGAACAAAATTTATTGTGAATTTCTGAGCCCAATAATTTCTAAAATTGGTTTTTAACCTATAGAAATACTCAAGATGTGTGTGTAGCATATACAGATCTCTGGCCTTTAGAAATATTCAATATATATGCTCACTGTAGCACACTAGACACTGGAACTAATCTAACTGCACATCAGTAGGAAATGGTTAAATAAATTATAGTACAAACATACCATGGAACACTGTGCAGGAGTTTGAAAAGAAAAATAAAAAACATGATATACATATATATTCTAACACAGGAAAATATCCACAATATATATTAAATGAAAAAGCAAACTGCAGAACAATATGCACAGTAAGACACCACTTTTATAACAGAAAGAAAAAGTCCATAAAGCTAAGAGTCTATATACAGAAGGAATAAAGAGGAGCTTTCATTTTTTTTCTTTTTTTTTTTTAAGAAGCTTTCATTTTATATTCCTCTCTCTTCTCAAAAAAATCTGTTACAATGAGCATTTTTTTTAAATTTTATTTATTTATTTGACAGACAGAGATCACAAGTAGGCAGAGAGACAGGCAGAGAGAGGGGAGGAAGCAGGCTCCCTGCTAAGCAGAGAGCCCCATGCGGGGCTCTATCCCAGGACTCTGGGATCATGACCTGAGCCGAAGGCAGAGGCTTTAACCCACTGAGCCACCTAGGTGCCCCCCCCTTTTTTAAAGACTTTAGAGCATTTTATTTTTTATATACAGTGTAATTCTAGTTTCATTTAAAAATCTATGTATATTAATATTTATACAAATATATAAAAATATACAAATGCATACAAAATGTCCAGAAAAATACACAGCAAAATGTTTTAGGTTTTGTTGTTTTTTTAAGCAACATGTTAACAGTAGTTATCTCTGGGTGGTGGAATTATAGGTGTATTTATTTTCTCTGTAGTTTCTGAAAAATAATTATTAATAATTCAATAATTAACTAAAAATACGTTTCAAAAGGAAGAGAGACTAATCAAACTACCTTGTGGGAGGGTTGACTTTTATTGTCATTTGCTCTAAGCTTTAGGAAATAGACCTTTTTGACTCAGGATTTGGGAAGCATGGAAACTCCAGCGGAGTAGGCTGGCATAATATGTGGAACTATGGAAAGATGCATGAAGTTGCAGACACCTGGGAGTAAGGGAAAGGAAGAAGGTGCCCGGCAAGTAATGAAAGCAAAATGGGGGCGAGGGTTGCCTGGGTGGCTCAGTTAAGCATCTGCCTTTGGCTCAGATCATGATTCTGGGATTGAGCTCCCCATCGGGATCCTTCCTGCTCACCCGAAAGACTGCTTCTCCCTCTCCCTCTTCCCACACCCATGCTCTCTCTCATAAATAAACAAAATCTGGACCAAAAAAAGAAAGCAAAATGGAGTGGCTTAACAGCCCACTGTTAACACTATCATTAAGACACAATGGAAGGACGCAGAATCTAAAACCAGACTGTCCAAATCCAAATCCCGGCTCCACCCTAGTTTTAGGATCTTAAGCAAGTTAATCTTTCTGTTTTAGAGGAAGATGTAGATAATTCATCTGTAAAATGTAGATAATCTCAGCACCTACATCAAAGGGTTGCTGTGAGGAATAACTAACTTAATACACACAAAACACTTAGGACAGTGCCTGACACATAAGGAGGGTCATACATGTTTGCTATTAATATATTATGGAGCAGTGGTATAAATCTACCTAGTTCCCCTCTCCTAAGCCACAATAAGAATAACATTTCTGCCCTGACGGAGCTTATGATCTCGTTGAGAGTACAGGAACAAAAAAGTGAGCCAAGACAGGATGGCCTTTAGCTAACAAGAGTTTTCACACTTTTGAAGAGTTGTAGAAAACAAAACAAAAAATATATGAGATCAATACGGGCTTGCAAAACCTAAACTATTTACTATCTGGCCCTTAACAAAAAAGTTCACTACCCCTTATCTAAATAGTAAGCACTGAACATAATTATATGCACGAGAGCATTTTGAGGGCTGAAGGCAAGCTTTTAACTGTAAAAATCTTATGAGTTGGGAGGGCCTCCGGAGATCAAGAATCCTTTTTGCAAGTTAACATTATTTCGTTTGGAATCAATCGCATTATTCAAGGACTCAAACCCATCTTTCCAACATAAAACCAGCTATTATGCAACGGAGAATTCGTGACTAAAATTTAATAGACGTGGGCTCTATCCCTATTTCCACCACCTGTGGCCATAGACACGCCCACCCACGCCGATTTATGGGCTTCATCTATAAGGTGAAAGGAATGAATGACCAGATGATGATGGGCAGATCCCTTCTAGATTAGAAAATCCTCTAGAACATTAAGTCTCCCCCAAGAGTGGAGAAACAGCTCTCAACTCCAGCCACACTCCAGGCCCGAAGTGGTCACGTGACAGTCCAGCAGCTGCGACCGGGTAATCCCAACTCCGCGTTCTAAATGTCGACAGCCGCTCACCTGGCTACAAGCAAAAAGGGTGAAACAAACACACACACTGCAATTCAGCCCAGCGCTTTATACCGACACACACACGAGCAAACAGGTCGTTAACCCGAGGTGATAAATTAAAAGACACGGTGACACCGCTGCTCAGAGCTACACGCATAAAGCTAGTCCCAGTTACGGCCCTGATGGCAGTGGTCCCACAGACCCAGTCCGATGGGGCCTCCCTCCGCTCCCTGGAACTCCACTCCCCGAAGAGAAGGGAGGATGCCGCGGGCACTGGCGCAGGAGATAGGAAAGGAACTGCGGCTGTCGCTGCAGGGAAAGGCCAGGCGGGGAGCCAAGCGCACGGTCCGTCTCACCTTAGCTCTGCCTTCTCGAGCTCTAGCGGCGGACACGGAAGGTTTGGCCTCAAGTGCCGGGACTAGTCGTGACCCAAGGGCGGGTCCTTCCCCAAAGGACCCCCTTCACTCCCGCCCCCGAACCCCGCAGGCTGCCCATCGGCCGCCTGTCTGGAAATCCGGGCACCGGGCCTCCTCTATGGGCCCCGTGCCGTCCAGGGAAGAAAGCCACCTCGTTAGCCGGAAGCGAACGGCAGGGCGAGGAGCCAAAGGCAACTCGGCCCGAGGGGGTTTTAGTCAGGCAGTACGTCGGGCGCCTATCTGGGGCCAGGCTGAGCAGAAAAGTCCTCCGCTCCGCGGCCCCCGTCTGAGCCCTTTCCACTTTCGTCCTCTTCAGCTCAAGATGGTGGCCTCACGGGCGATAGGCAGTCTGAGCCGCGCCACTGCCTCCAGGATTCGCCGCTGCCCAGGTGAGGCCTGGCTGGGAGCGCCCCGCAGCCCCGGGCAGAACTCTCGCGAAGCCTGAGGTAGCCTCGTAGCCGAGTCACCCTTTCGCTGTCGCCTCCCCGCCCGGCCGGGGAACGCAGCCCTGCGTGGGGGGAAGGATGCCCCTCTTGGACCCAGTATCCTGTGCCCTTGCGCAGACTGACCCTTGCTCTCGCCCTGCTCCCGAGTCCTGCAGCGATTTCAGGCTCAGTAACCTCACGTTTCTGGGTGCTGCCCACCCGGTCTAGCCCCTTCCGCGAGTGTCTCCGGCGCACTTCTGGATCACGCCCCTCTTACTTTCTTCTGTGATGGCTTCGGACCTGACCCTACTAGATGGGGAGTTCCAGGAGGACTGGGACAGTCCAGTCTGTCACATCTTTGTGGTTCCACATCACCGTACTCGTGACAAGAGCTGTCTTAAAAGCTTCTGAGGTGTAATGGACCAATCTTGCGAATTACTGCTACTCCCAGCTCCTTTCCCTCAAAACCATTCTGTACCTATTACCACATTTAAGTAAGGAGCTCGAATGTTGCAGTTCCAGTAATCCTAGTGTGAAGGTGTAGTATGTTAAATTTCAAGGGGAGGGTCTGCAACTTGCTATAAGAAATATTTTTTTAAATACACAAATACGCTTGTCCTGTCTGTGGACACCCTGAGGGCAAGGTGATGGGGGGGAGGAAACACATATCTGTACCCCAAGTTAAATCATTTTAAAAACTAATTTTGTTTCTGACGGTAGCCGGTTAGGTTTGCATTAGCTCTATTTTTCTCTTCGGACTGGCAGTGAAAGGGTTAAAGTGGGTGCGTACGGAAAATCAAGCGTTTTCCTTCCATCTCAGATCTGTCAGGTGAAATGTAACCTTTTATTGCGTGTTACACTTAACACTGGCTGCTAATCAGAATTTTCATTTGTAATATGTCTTTCTCCTGAACACGGTAGCTGGTAGCTGGAGTCTTCTGTAAGGGATTAATTTTGGATTCAGACTTTTTCTGAATCTCCACCAATGTCTGTAGTTTCCACAGGACTGCTCTGTGTGTGTGTGTGTGTGTGCCAATCATAGTATTACAAAAAATTGATATGTAAAGACTGGGGAAAGTTAAGAAAAAAGTCACGCATTACTAGTCACATATAGTAACTATTAGCATTTGGTCATTTTACCTTACAGTTTTTTTGTTGTTGTTGTTTTCCACGTCTACGGTTTAAGGCTTTATGAAAATCACATGTATATATTTGAACTTGCCTATGCATTGGTTTTAAGGTACCGCTTATGGATTAGCAGCTGCTGTAACACTGAGCTGGTAGTCAGGTCATGTGGTTTCCAGTCACTAGTGTAACTTTGGACAGATATCTTGGTCTAATGGATCTTTATTTTCCTCATCTGTAAAGTGAGAGTTTGGATTTTCTTAGTAGAAATAGGATGAAAGAGCAATTCAAAGCATTAAATTTGGAGTCTGACTTTGGGGATTGAATCTGGCGTGGCCTTTTACTCTCTAGTGACCTTGGACAGTTAATTTCTTCTGTTTTCTCATTTGTGAAGTGGGGAACCTTTGTGAACTTCAAAGGAGTTATTTTAAATTTAAAGCAATTTTTCATGGACTAAATGTTCAGTACATGCTGCTATTAACTCTTTTCTGCCCTGAAGAACTGATTCTGTATATCTGAGAATTTTTAAAAATAATTTTTACATTTTATATACGTAATAACAAGCTTAGCTTTTCTATATTTTTTGTATAGAAATATATATACACACATAAATGTATATTTCACCAATAAGAAAATATGGCTTATAGTTTTTGTCCGTTTGAATAACAATTTATTAATTTTGTGAAAACATATCTGGAAAGTGAGTTCAAAATTACCTGCACACCTGGATTGCCATTTAATTCAACATATTGGTCTTTTACCCTGAAAACCTGTGCCAAGGCCAGTGTTTAATGAGATTATGACATTTACTGGTGGATGGATAAATTCTTTTGAAACTGATTTGTTTCTTTCATAGTTCAAACCCATTCCTCCCCCACTAATGCTATAATTCTGAATATGACTGTCAAATGACAGTCACAACTTGACCAAAATATCTTAATTCCCTTTCCTAAATCTAAATTTCTAATTATGTAAGTGGTAAAATAATTTCATTGAATCAGAGGCAAATAGTAAATAATGTACGTTTAAATTTGACTCACTCACTTAATCCTATCTCTTCCCCCAGGTTGAATATTGAGAAAAGTTGTTGATTGTTACTACCAAAGTAACATTTTCATATTTGAAATTTGTGTCAGCGTAATGCAACTCTCTCCTCTGCTATAGTTTTAGGTCTTGTAGTATCTTCTTGAGTTAAATTATCAGATGATTAAGAAGTAGGACAAAGGTTTCTCTCTTTTGCTGGCACAGTTGATCTAGGCTAAAGTTCACCTAGCTGCTGAGAAGTTAACTTTCCAGATTACATAATGGTAAGGGCTAGATTTCAAAAGCAAAGCTACCTTATAGCTACCAACTTGATTTAGCTGGCTGTGGTTTGAATTCAAGATAAGTTTGTACACTTACTGATTTTCTCTTTTTTGTTTGTTTCTATTGATTTAGAGGAAGTTTTGTTTATGTGAATATGGGTGTGTGTGTTTGTGCAGCAGAGGTAGATTAGTGGTAAGAGTTTAAAATGATTTGAACCATAACCTAACGACCACCAACCTGCTGTCTCAAATAGTTGGTCTTTAAAAGTGCGACCTATGCTAGACCCTCGCACCTGCTGTGTTTTGTTTTGTTTTGTTTTTTTGTTTTTTGCTTAGCACTTATCTCCTAACATACTTCTTTACATATTTTTTTGGCTGTCTTCCCACCGCATCTCTCCCACCGTGCATTCCCAGTCAGTCCATCCCTACTCTCATCCACTTTACCCTGTTCTAGCTAGAATTGCTTATTCCCTGCTTCGCCTCCCACTGGAATTTCCACTTCACAGGCAAACTCCTTTTTATGCTTGGCCTGTTTTCACCTCTTCATGTATCTCTACTGGGTAGGAACTGATTCTTCCTATGATGTGTGTGTGTGTGTGTGCTGCTGTAGAATGTAAGCTACACAGAGTCTGGGATTTTATCTTTTTGTTCACTCCATGTGCCTAAAACAGGGCATGGCACATGGTAGGCCACAAGGATTTGTTGTTGTTGAATGAAGGAGTGCGAGATGATGTTGGAAGAGTTACACTTTAGTTGGAGGAAACACCTGCTATAGATGCAGTAATTAGAGAACAAAATAGTAAATAATAAAAATCAAAAGGGATTTTGAAGGGAGGGGAAAGATCGCTGTAGATGGAATCTCATGATAAGGCCTTGTAAAAGAGGGTAGAGCCATGATACAAAGATTAAAAAGTGATAAATACAGATGATTCAAATTTTAAATGATGGTAAAGCGGAGAAAGGAAGTGTGTCCTTAGGTAGAGGCGTGGCGATTGAGGATATGGCTGCCTTCTATCTTCATTTACTTGTGTGTAGCGCTGTGACTTACAGATACTTTTATAATCATTACATCACTTTTATTTCTGTCTTTATAAGAACACTGAAGTGCAATAAGAGACTTGTTCATGGTTATACAGCTAATAAGTGATAAACGTGATGGTTGAACCTAAGTCTTGACTCTCGGGTCCTTTCTCTTTGCACTCAGATGGCTGATTTGGATTAGCTTAAAGAAAAAAATGCAGACAGAACCAGAGATCACCTCACTCTGGTACTTGCGTCATCTACACAGCCTTCTTTTAATATGTGCTTGCCTTTCAAACTACTGTAAAGCTGCTATTTTCTGTGCCTTCTCTTCCCCTCTCTTAAGGACCTGCAGGATAGGGGCACCTGGTTGGCTCAGTCGCAGAGCATGAGATTCTTGATCTCAGGATTGTAAGTTCCAGCCCCACATTGGGTATAGAGATTACTTAAAGAAATAAGACTTAAAAAAAATAAATAAGGGTTCCTGGGTGGCTTAGTTGGTTAAGCATCCAGCTTGATTTTGGCTCAGGTCGTGATCTCAGGGTTATGAGATCCAGCCCTGTGTCAGGCTCCATGCTTAGTGAGGAATTTGCTTGAGATTATTTCTCTCCCTCTGCCCGCGCCCCCCCACCCCGCCCCCCAGGCCCTGTGCATGCTTTCTCTCTCTCTCAAGTAAAACTGCAGGATAGAGGGAAAGGAGGAGGAAGCAAGAGCCTTGGCTATTGCTGATGGTCCCTCTCCGAATCCACTGAATCAGTGGGTTCTCCAAGTCAGTGGCTCTCACATGCCCACTTGTTTGCTGTCTGCTTCAGTTTCCTTTTTAAAAAATATGGACTCTTCCACCCAGGAAGATCCACACATGCAGTCCCCCTTGGATTCACCTGCCTCTGCCCTTTGTGACTCCTATATCTATAAGCCCAACTGACCCATATGATATCTATGCTGACCCATAGATAGGGCCATCTCTATGCCCCTGTTCAGCAGGAAGAAGTTACAGAAGATGAGACCTTCCACCCTCAGCAACCTTAAAGATTTAAGGGTCAAAACTGTTCAGAGGGGGATGATGTGGGAAACAAAGGCAGAAGAGAAACTATTACATTTCCATACTACCTGTAGCCCATTGACAAGTCCTTGAAACAGGCAGAGCGATATTCCTCTAGAGACTCAACTGCCTCAGTGTTATTAGGCCCAATTTTATCATAGGCCCAATGTTATCAGCCGCAATTACTTTGCTTAGGGCAAAAGACAATTCTAACTACTCCTCCCCCACCCCCACCCCCACCCGCCGATCCTATAAGTCTCCTTTAACATATAAAAATTCCTTTGGACTCCCCAACAGACATGTTAGTGATCCTCCCCCAAGCATATGACCCACCGATATACATCTGAAGGGTCTCATGACTGAGTTTCTACTAAACAGTAATAAATGACCTTTCCTGTCAATAGCTAGCCCTCTCAGTATCCTGGAAACCTTGTTTCCAAAATACCTGGGAGGCTTGCACTATCCCTAACCCCTCTCAACTTGAAAATATATAATGGGCCACCACTCCTCAGGACCTCAGTGCAGCTCTTTCTGCCCATGGTACTGTCCTCATGCTTTAAATAAAACCACCTTTCTGCACCCAAAACAAAAAAATGGACTCTGAGGCCCAGCGCCCTTAAATTCTGATTCTGTGGTTCTAGGTTATATGTCACCCAGACATTTGTGAGTGTATTTGAGCCTCCCCCACTGATTTTAATGCCTAACCTAGTTCTGAAATCACTTCTCAGTATTGTTATGGAAATCGCAGTCTGGCTGGATATGTTGGGAAGTCTTTTGGGTCCTGCTTTGGCCGTGTGTAATAGTTCCCCAATCCAGAAGGGTCCGTGCCTCCTGGTCAGATATAGACCATCATCAACTTAAAAATGGGTATAGTTCTGGGACGCCTGGGTGGCTCAGTTGGTTAAGCAGCTGCCTTCGGCTCAGGTCATGATCCCAGCGTCCTGGGATCGAGTCCCACATCGGGCTCCTTGCTCGGCAGGGAGCCTGCTTCTCCCTCTGACTCTGCCTGCCACTCTGTCTCCCTGTGCTCTCTCGCTCTCTCTCTCTCTGACAAATAAATAAATAAAATCTTAAAAAAAAAATGGGTATAGTTCTAAAGTTTGTTTCTAAATCATGCAGAGAGTATTTTTGATAGAGGGAATGTTTAAAAATTTCATTTAGACTACTACCATGACATAAAATGGCCAATGTGGTTTAATTTTGTTGTCCATTACCTTAGATTATCACTGCATGCTAAGACAGTCTAAGACTCTTGTTTGACATCCCTCAATTCTGAGCCAGATGAAGGTAGGGGCGTTGGAGAATGAGAGACTAGGCAGAAAGAAAGACAGATGGTCACAGGCTGGTGGAAAGGTTTAACTGCTGAGAGGTTGCTAGGGATTTTTTTTTTAAGATTTTATTTATTTATTTGACAGAGATCACAAGTAGGTAGAAAAGCAGGCAGAGAGAGAGGAGGAAGCAGGTTCCCCGCTGAGCAGAGAGCCTGATGCGGGGCTCGATCCCAGGATCCAGGGATCATGACCTGAGCCGAAGGCAGAGGCTTTATTTAACCCACTGAGTCACCCAGGTGCCCCAAGGTTGCTAAGGATTTTAACCTTTTTTTTTTTAAGTGCTCCTAAATTAGGCAGGCACTCCACTCTTTTGCTTTATATTGTGCATTCCAAGACCGTATGCAGCCCCAATGTAGTCCAAATGCAGTATATTTCAATGAAAATCAGATATAAAAAAGTTTTAATACTAATAATTAAGAAAAAAATAATGGTGGAGTATTATTCAACCATAAAGAATGTACAGTTGCCACTTATAACACCATGGGTAGAACTAGAGCATATTATGCTAAGCAAAATAAGTCAGTCAGAAAGACAAATACCATATGAACTCATTCATATGTGGAATTTAAGAAAGAACAAATGAGCAAAGGGGAAAAAAGAGAAACCAAGAAGCAGACTCTTAACTAGAGAGAACCAGCCGATGGTTACCAAAGGGGAAGTGGGAGGGAGGGATGGGTGAAAGAGATGATGGGGATTAAAGAGTGTACTTACCATGATGAAAAATAAAATAATAAAAGGAAAGATTAAATTTGCTGATATTTAGTATATGAATTGATAGAGGTACATGCACATAATTTATTTTAAAAGGAATAAAACAAATACTGAGGGAAAGCTAGTACAAGTAAAGGAGATAATGAAGAAACCACTGGATATTATTAAAGCACTAATTCCTGGGTACAGGTGTTCACGTGTACTGCTACTACACTCACTATAATTAAGGGATGATTTGTTTTTATTTTTATGGCTAAAGAAAAAGTAAACTTTGTTCTAGGATATTGGACAAGGTTTGGAATAAGGAGTAAAGGATTAAAGAGGTGTATAGGAGGGGCACCTGGCTGTCTCAGTAGGTGGAGTATGCAACTCTTGATCTCAGGGACATGAGTTCAAGCCCCATGTTGGGCACGGAACCTACTTAAAAAAAAAAAAATTGCAAAAAGAAATCTACCTAGGAGATAGGGTTTGAAGTGAACCATGAACATGAAAGACAAAGGAAGAAAGAGCACGATGTTTTTAAAGAAGCTTGGAAGTTGTAACTAAGGGATGTGGAACCTGTGCTGGCCTCCAGAATAACTTGGTTACTACCTAGAGCCAGATGTTTAGATTAGAGCAGGACAAAGGTGACGCTTTAATGGTAGTAAGGAGGTAGAGTAATTCCCAGAACAAACTTTGAATTTTTGCCTAAGAATTTCACAGTGTTCCCTACCTTTTGTCCATAGTCCAAGTTCAGACTTCTCTTGTGATGCCTTGTGCTCAAAACATCATCTCATCATTATTATCCAGGAGAGCCTCAAGTAGTGAAGTGATCAGGAGGAGGGAGAAGTGTAGTGGGTCTTTTGTCCTCCCCAGGGTAGGAGTATTCTTGGTAGAGGGCAATAGAGCCCTGTTCAGTTAGAAATTCTTAAAATAGCAGAATGTGACTGGACTATTTCATAAATGGCCACTAGTGCCTGTTGATTTCACCTTTTTTTAAAGTTTTTACTTGAATTTCAGTTAACTTACAGTGTAATGTTAGTTTCAGGTAGAGAATATAGTGATTCAGCCCTTCCATACAACACCCGGTGCTCATCACAAGTGCAGTCCTTAATCCCCAACACCTATTCAAGACACCCCTCCCCCTTTCTGGTAACCATCAGTTTGTTCTCTATAGTTAAGAGTCTGTTTCTTGGTTTGTTTCTCTCTCTCTCTCTCTCTCTCTTTTTTTCCTCTTTGTTTTACTTCTTAAATTCCATATATGAGTGAAATCATATGGTATTTGTCTTTCTCTGACTTACTTTGCTTAGCATAATACTCTCTAGCTCCATCCATGAGGTTGCCAATGGCAAGATTTCATTCTTTACGTCTAAGTAAAAATCCATTGTAAATTATTTTACTTTTGATAACACTGGAAAGTCCATCTCCATAAAAATACAAGAGGATGTGGCTAGAGAACATGGTTGAGTATATTTGTTATATATCTGGGACTGACAATATGGATTGCTTTGTAGATTACTTATTTGCTAGTGTGTTCATTTCCTATTGCTGCTGTAACAAATTTTGACAAATTTAGTGTCTGAAACAATACAAATTTATTATCTTACAGTTATGGATGTCAGAAATGAGTCTCACTGAGCTAAAATCAGAAGTGTTGGGGGCGCTTGGGTGGCTCAGTGGGTTAAAGCCTCTGCCTTCGGCTCAGGTCATGATCCCAGGGTCCTGGGATCAAGCCCTGCATCGGGCTCTCTGCTCAGCAGGGAGCCTGCTCCTGCCCCCCCCCCACCCCGTCTACTTGTGATCTCTGTCATATAAATAAACAAAAATTTTTTTATGTCTTTTTTTTTTTTTTAAGATTTTCTTTATTTATTTGACAGACAGAGATCACAAGTAGGCAGAGAGGCAGGCGGGGCCGGGGGGGGGGGTGGGGGGAGAAGCAGGCTCCCTGCTGAGCAGAGAGCCTGATGTGGGGCTCGATCCCAGGACCCTGAGATCATGACCTGAGCGAAAGGCAGAGGCTTAACCCACTGAGCCACCCAGGCGCCCCAACAAAATCTTTTTTAAAAAAAGAAAGTGTTGGCGGGGCTGTGTTCATTCTGGGTGACCTAAGGGAGAATTCATTTCCTTACCTTTTGTAGCTTTCCAGGTGGAGGCTGCCTGCTTTTCTTGACTTCTTCAAAGCCAGCAAAGTGGGGCTAAGTCCTTATGCTGCCATCTCTCTGGTCCTCCTTGACTCTCTCTTCTTCATGATTACATTGGGCCCACTTGGATAATCCAGGCTACTCTGTCTCTCTCTCTCTCTCTCTCTGTGTTTAGGTCAGCTAATTAGCAACCTTAATTCCCTTAGCCATATAACCTAACGTATTCACAGTTTCTGGAGACCTGGACATCTTTGAGGGGGCAGTTCTTCCACCAACCACATTTACTATTTAAATAATCTCATAAGCTGATCATTAAAATGAAAAAGATATGGTAGTAGTCACAATAATGGAGGGGCGCCTGGGTGGCTCAGTCGTTAATACATTATTCTCATTTTGGGGTTTTTGCTATTGTTATAAATTCCAGCTTTTTTATATTTAGCAAGTACTACAGCAATTACATTTTACAAAGTAATTAATTTTGAATGCCTTTTTCTTGTAGGTTATACTTGCCGCAACTTTTCAGGGTCCTCTGCTTTGCGAGGTAAGTTTAATTTCTTACTGACATGCTTACACTGCTTTTTATTTTGTTTAGCTATAAATGTGTTTACAAATAAATTGTCTTTCCCTTTTTAGCCAGAACCCATATTAACTATGGAGTCAAAGGGGATGTGGCTGTTGTTCGAATTAACTCACCCAATTCAAAGGTACCTAATTTTAACTTGCTACAGTCTCTTTCTCCTAATACATTCATGAATCCAGTGCTGAATAGGAGGGAAAGAAATCCACCAATCTGGCAGTAATCTCACTTGAGTTTGTAGTTTTGATAGTTTAACAAATTGTTCAAGGAGTGCAACTTTCTGGAGCAGAGGTCCTTGTTTAAGAATTCCTTCTAGATGACCTTAGGTGTCAGATTAACATCACGGATTAATGAAATTAGCCTTCTATTATTGTGTAGCATGCTGAGGTGACTTATTAGATAAGAACCAAAGTGCAAGCTTTGTTTTATAAGAGTCAGAAGTCGCCTATTCATCTTAACTACCAGGTTGTTACACATGCTTTCCCCATTACCTGCCTGATGGTATCATTATCCGTAGAAGATTGTCTGGGTTAAATGTGGTTGTTAAGCTTCCTGAGAAACTTGAATGAATGACTGAGTGTAGTTCACATATTGGAAGTCACGTTCTGTTTTAAGTGAAGCCTCATTTGTTTTTGGCAGATTCAGCAAAGCATGGGGCATTAATCCAGTCTTTGCCAAGAAGACCTTTATTGCAGGAGCTCATGCTTTTCCCCCATCTAAAATTGGTGTTAGGAGGGGTACCTGGGTGGCTCAGTCCTTAAGCCTCTGCCTTTGGCTCGGGTCATGATCTCAGGGACCTGGGATCGAGCCCCACATCGGACTCCCTGCTCAGTGGAAAGCCTGCTTCCTCTCCCTCTCCCACGCCCCCTGCTTGTGTTCCCTCTCTCGCTGTCAAGTAAATAAATAAAATCTTAAAAAAAAAAAAAAAGGTTGGTGTTAGGACACCTGGGTGGTTCACTTGATTAAGTGTCTGACTTGATCTCAGCTCAGGTCTGGATCTCACGGTTATGAGTTCAAGCCCCACATTGGACTCCACACTAGGCTTAGAGCCTACTTAAGAAAACAAATAAAATTGGTGTCAGGTTCTCATATTTCAGGAATCCTGTTACTAAAGGCCTAGATGGAATAGGAGGACGTAGATGGAAGCAATTAACAACTATCACAAATTAAGGAAAATAAGAAACCAGTCCCTCTCACTAGGATGAATTTTGGTGCCCACTGACCAATGATTCAAACTTAAGATATTTTTTCAGAATTTTCTAAGTTGACCATTTTTTCTGAGCACAGACTCAACACATCCCTATAGTGGGAAGTTTGAAAGCTATACAGAGGAAAATAACAAGTCGTTCATACTACAAACCCAAAGGCAAATACTTTCAACTTTTTTTTCCAGTTTTATTCATTGGAGAGAGAGAGAGCACACACAAGTAGGCAGAGCAGCAGGGAGAGAGAGAGAGAAGCAGGCTCCCCGCAAGGCAGAGAGCCCAGATGCGGGGCTCGATTCCAGGACCCTGGAACCATGACCTGAGCTGGAGGCAGACACCCAACTAACTGAGCTACCCAGGTGCCCTGACTTTTAACATTTAATCCAGTTTCAACAGATAATATTTACAAAATAAGATCATACTATATGTCTAACTTGGATTCCTTTTTTTCTTAATGTTATATGAATTTTTCCTTACCAACAAGCATGTGTGGAATTTTTTGTAGCTCACATATGATTCAGATTCTTAGGAGTATGACCCTGAATTCCTCCTTTGAGTAGATGTATTTTGTGTGTGTATTAAAGATTTTGACTCATTAATGAAGACACTGATGAGATACTACAGCCAGTTCAAAGAAGAATCCATAGTACCTACAAATTTATAGGTCAGGAATATTGAAATAAATGTGCAAATGGAGACAAACTGATTTTTCATGAAGCTGGTCCTATCTTCTGGGACAATTCATTTGCATGCCTGTAGACAAGAATATTTTTTGATTGCTTTCCACTATCTACACAGAGATTTAACATAATTCCAAAGAAGCCGAAAAAGGGTAACACAGAAGGGTGTGCTATAGATAATGCAGTTTCTTTGAAAAACAAAATTTCCCCTATATAAATAATGTTACAGGTGGAAGTTGTCTTCTTTTTTTTTAAAGATTTTATTTATTTATTTGACAGACAGAGATCACAAGTAGGCAGAGAGGCAGGCAGAGAGAGAGGAGGAAGCAGGCTCCCTGCTGAGCAGAGAGCCCGATGCGGGGCTCAATCCCAGGACCCTGGGATCATGACCTGAGCCGAAGACAGAGGCTTTAACCCACTGAGCCACCCCGGCACCCCGGAAGTTGTCTTCTTAAAATTCATATGTTGAAGCTCTAAGCCCCAGTGTGATGGTATTTGGAGGTGGAACTTTGGGAGTTAATTAGGTTTACATGTGGTCCTGAGGGTGGAGCCCTCATGAAGAGATTGGTATCTTTTTTGTGTGTGTCAGTGGTTCTTTTTTTTTTTTTTTTTTAAGTTTAAATTCAGTTAATTAATTTATAGTGTATTACTTCAGAGTGTATGTACTTCTGATTTAAAGCCTTATATTTATGTGTATTTCCCTTTGGCAGGTGAACACACTGAATAAAGAACTGCAGTCCGAGTTCATGGAAGTAATGAATGAAATCTGGGCTAGTGATCAAATCAGAAGTGCTGTCCTTATCTCATCAAAGCCGGGCTGCTTTATAGCAGGTGCTGACATCAAGTAAGTTTTCAAAGATTGGAAGTCACATTTCATCTTGGCTAATAATATGTTTCTCAGGCCTAATCATTCCTTCTCTTAAAAGTTCTCTTAAAACGTTCTCTGAACATTTTCTTTATTCAAGTTATTTTCACAAGTGTAATAAAGTTGATAGAAGAGGGGCTTGTTGCTTAAACCATGTAAGACTAATCTTCCTTAAAGAAATCGAAAGCAGGGGCACCTGGGTGGCTCAGTGGGTTAAAGCCTCTGCCTTCAGCTCAGGTCATGATCCCAGGGTCCTGAGATCGAGCCCCGCATCGGGCTCTCCACTCCCTCTGCCTGCCTCTCTGCCTACTTGTGATCTCTGTCTGTCAAATAAATAAATAAAATCTTTAAAAAAAAAAAAAGATCAAAAGCAGTTCTAAGAATATTGGCGTAGAATAAAAACTACTGTACAATGAAACTATGAGGTGCCCTTTTTTTTTAAACCAACAGACCAACAAATATTTAAAAGTTTGAAAATACCGTGTTAGCAAGGACTTGGAAAAATAAGAAAGTTAATATATTACTAATAGGAATGCCAATTGCTATAGCACCTTTGGAAAACATTTTGACAGCCTTTAATGAAATTGAAAATGCACGTATCATCTAATTCAGTGATACCTCATCTAGCTATATATGTACTAAAGAAATGCACCCTTTGTTTTTAAAGACGTGTATAAGGATGTTCAGCCCTGTGTAGTTTAAAATAATGAAGAATTTGAAACAATTAAATGTCAGTCATTAGGGAAACGGAAAAGTGAACAAACTTTCATATGATAAAATACTACAGAACGGCTCAAAGGAATTAACTAGATCCACAACTTAATGTTAGAGCTCAAAAATGTAATGTTAAGTTTTATAGACTTTTTAAAAAAGATTTTGTTTATTTATTTGACAGAGAGACACAGCGAGAAAGGGAACACAAGTAGGGGGGGTGGGAGAGGGAGAAGCAGGCCTCCCACCTAAGCAGGGAGCCCAATGCAGGGCCCCCATGACCCAAGCCTAAGGCAGACCCCAGTGACTGAGCCACCCAGGTGCCCCTTAAAAAAAAAAAAGCAAATTATAGAACATTCTGTATAGCATGTAGTTTATGTAAACATTTTTAAATCATAGTGAGATGCCTTTGTTATTTATAGATACAAATATGTAGTTGGTCTGGAAGGATATACTACAAATATTTGAGAATGGTTGCCTCAGGGAAAATGAAGTAGCTGTTAGGACTCTGAGGTTGTCAAAGGGAACTTTAGTGATGCAGCTAATATTTTCTTTTTTTAAATGGTGGAATTTATGTGTATGTAACGTGCTTACAGTTTTTTAAAGCATTTATAAGAAGGTGAAATTCTATCTTAGTGTTAGTTTAATGGGCTAAAATGTTACCAGTTGTTAATTCTGTCAAATACAAGTATTTGTTTTATTATTCTTTGTACCTTAGGCAATGATAGCCAGCATTAGAGGCTTAGTAATTTGTACTTAAGGTGTTTGTATAGTTTTAAATCTTGCTCCACATTGTGTACTCTTTTTTTGTTTATGTATAGTAATTAGGAGTTTATAAATATTTTGGTTTTTTTTTTTTTTTAAGAAAAAAGCAAAATTACCTGTATCAAGTGTTTTTCTTCTAGCTCAGTTATTTGAGCCTAGCAAGGCACTGACGTACCTGGCACTGGCTTCCTATATCCAGAGGAAAATGCTTGGCAGCTCTGTGAGGCTAGCTGAGCAACTCCCAGTATGTAAAATGCCAAAAACTAGTTATCTTTGGTCAAATGTACAAAAGCCACTTTAAATACATTTAAGAACAAAGTAGCAAATGAAACAAACTGAAACTAAAGGACGGGAAGTACAACGTTACCATTGTTCTTTTATACTCATTAGGAGGTAAATAACTTGAAATCTTTTTTTTTTTCCACTGTTATTTTGATTGCTGTTCAATCTGGGAGTTATTTGATAGTAAAAATGGTTAATGTGATAGTGAAAATATTTACCAGAAGATGATTTTCTCATGTACAGAAAGCTTTGTGATTTAATGTGTTTTTTTTTTAATAGAAAATAAAATTACACAACATGTTTTGTTTCATGTTCTCTGGATCCAGAAATCTGACACTCTTTATGGAGAGATGATGTGGCTTTATGGAGAGATGATGTTGCTGATATTAATGCTGAGGCAAAACCATTCTTAAACTCTGGAGTATTTGAAGATACACTATCAAATATTGGTAGATGATAGGGCAGGGATACAATGGATGAGGTATTGAACAAAGTAGGGTATAATTTCATCTTTGTTTTTTTTTTCTCTTCTCTGCTTTCATGTTTACTACAGCATGTTAGCCTCTTGCAAGACCTTTGAAGAGGTAACACAAATATCACGGGAAGGACAGAAAACATTTGAGAAACTTGAGAAGTCCACAAAGCCTATTGTGGCTGCCATCAGTGGAGCCTGCTTAGGAGGAGGACTTGAGGTATTGATTTCTTCCAAAGTCATTGAGACACTGTTCAGCATATCGATGGGAATTACAAGCTGCAAACCGGTAGGCTACGGTTTTGCCTGCAAAAAGTTCTCAGAGGAGGATCAGCTTTCTTTTTAGTTGTCAAACTTCTGGATAGGTTTCAGTCCTTATTTTGTGGCACAGAGCAAGTAAACCAAAAGTGTGATGTGTTCATTTTTATAAATTGAGAAGATTTGAACTACATCTCCAAGGTCGTCTTCAATTCCCAAAACCTGGTTCAGGTTTGCAGGGCAAAGATACAGAAGTGTGGTCCATGCTTTTGAGCTACTTAAGTCTAGATGAGACCCACAGAGCATAATACGTGTTTAAGTGCTTTGTGAGCAGTAAAGATGGTGAATAATGTAAGATTTGAGAGGAGAGATGCTTGCTAGACTGGAGCGTGTAGGAAAGGAGAGGAGAAATAAAATAACATTTAATGAGCATTTATCACATGCTGGGCTCTATGCCCAGCTCTATGCTCTGGGCACTTCACATATATTAATTAAGGAAACCTATGCCTGGTCCTGAAAAATCCGCAGAAATTGATTAATGAGAAAATAGTGGGGAAAAAGATCATTTCACATGTGGCATGGTGTGAGCAAAGACAATGGTAAGCAAAGCCTATTAGATCACTGTAAGTAGGCCTGTTTGATTGAAAAGGAGGGTCTCTGTAGGGTACAAGGTACAAGGCCTTCTTAACTTGGTGTGCAGCATACAGTGGTGTGTGTGTATTTTTCTGTTTAGAGCTTCCATAGCTTTCAGCAGGTTTTAAAGGCGATCCAGAACCCCAGGAAAGGTTCATTAGGGGGAGAGTATGAAATCAGTCTGGGAAGGTAAATTATAGAAAGCATAAAATATATTCCTGCTTCGTAAGTAATCTTTAGACCCTTGCATATCTGAAGATATTATAAAGTCACGTTTTCTGACATTCTGATTTTCTTTTATTTGTTTGAAGCTTGCCATTGCCTGCCAATATAGAATAGCAACCAAAGACAGAAAAACAGTATTAGGTACCCCGGAAGTCTTGCTGGGAATCTTACCAGGAGCAGGAGGCACACAAAGGCTGCCCAAAATGGTGAGTTTAAGCCCCCTTGTGACCTTTAGAACCCCAGTACCTATAGGCCCCTTTATCTATTCTTTTTATTCAATTCTTTTACGGTTTGGTTTTATTTTGTTTTTGCAGTCTTTGGTTTATTTAGGTTTGCATCGGGAAAAAAGCACAGTTTATTTTTAAAGCAAAGATTAAGAGTTAAATTATGGTAATAAGAGAGCTCCTCTGATAGTATTTATAAAGTCTTAAAATTTCAAATGACAGGGAAGTTGGATGGGAAAGGTGAGTATGCTAATATTGTTATTGTGCATTAAGGGGAGATGACTGCATTCAAGTTCACAGGGATAACAGGTCTGTTCTTCATACATCCTCTAGTTTTGGCTATCAGACAATTTTCTAGACTAAGCTGCTATTTTTAGAACACGTGAAAATACATAATATAGAATTCGAGATTCAAATAGAACACAGACCTCTTTGTTAAGCAAGAGAAATGTAACCTTAAGTTATGCTCATCTTTACCGAAGACGTAGTTCTTTTAAGACATCTGATTCCAACTTATCTTAGATTTGGAATTAGTCTACCAAAACTGCCTTGGATACTTAACATCATAGAAATAAATATGAATTGCTCTTGTAATTCTTTTTAATTTTTAGGATTTCATTTATTTGAGAGAGAGACAGAGAATGAGCATGAGCAGGGGGGGAGGAGGCAGAGGGAGAGGGAGAAGCAGACTCCCCACTGAGCAGGGAGCCCAGTGCAGGGCTCCATCCCAGCACCCTGAGATCACGGCTTGAGCTAAAGGCAGATGCCTAACTGAATGAGCCACCTAGGCACCCCATGCTCTTGTAATTCTTTATACAATCAAGGGAACATTAAGAGTTGAATCAGTATTTCACAGAAGGTGTTTCCCAGGTAGCAGGAACTGAAAAATCTGTGGGAAATGGTCCTCACTTTGTATTGACAGACATAATGACTTTACTTTTCTACAAAAGAGAAAAAAACATAAATGCGATGCTGTTTCTTTTTTTTTTAACTTATTTAAATTCAACTAAGTTCACTAATGAACTTATGTATTACATAGTTTCAGAGATAGAGTTCGGTGATTCATCAGTCTTACGTAACACCCAGTGCTCATTACATCACGTGGTCCTTTAGATCTATTTCCTCTCATACAAAAGGTATAATATTGATAGTCATTGTATAATTTAGAAACAAAATAAAATATGGGTATATAGGAACAGTAACAAATTTTATTACTGGTGTTTGGTTTATTTTCTCAATTCTACTTTTTTAAATTCCTTGATCAAAATTAATTTTTTAAAGATTTTGTTTAGAGAGAGCATGTACATTGGGGGTGGGGGAACAAAGGAAGAAGGAGAGCCCCGTGCAGGGCTTGATCCCACAACCCTGGAATCATGACCTGAGCTGAAATCAAGAGTTGGCTGCTTAACCGACTGAGCCACCCAGGCGTCCTAAGTTCTTGATCAAAATTACTGATTAAGGTCTTTTATTAATCCCTGAAGAAGTATAAAGGTAAATATTTGCCTTCTGGAACTTACGGTTTCTTGGGATTTGTTTTGTGTGTGGGTGGGTGGGTTGTTTGTTTGTTTTTTTACTTTTATTTTTTTAAAAGATTTTATCTTTAAGTAATCACTACCCCAGCATGGGGCTCAAGCTTACAACCCTGAGATCAAGAGTTGCATGCGTTCCAACTGAACCAGCCAGGTGTCCCTTGAACTTACAGTTTAATTTGTTCCTTCTGTGCACAGTACCATCTTACTAGTTTTTCAAATCCATGGGTCATATTTCATGATAAATGTGAGCCAGATCTTTCTCTTGATTTGGATCATCTCAACTGCTGTATTCTATAGAACCAAAAGAGACCAATCAGGCTTTTGAATTCATAAGGAGAGGAGAAGGACAGTCAGACTTAGAGGCTACAGAGCAATGTTTTTTGTTATTTTTTTTTTTAAGATTTTATTTACTCATTTGACAGACAGAGATCACAAGTAGGCAGAGAGAGAGGAAGGGAAGCAGGCCCCCTGCTGAGCAGAGAGCCCGATGCAGGGCTCGATCCCAGGACCTTGAGATCATGACCTGAGCCAAAGGCAGAGGCTTTAACCCACTGAGCCACCCAGGCACCCCCAGAGTAATGTTAATACCCACTGAACTCTACAGCTTCAGGCACTGTTGGTTCCTCAATGAAAATAGAGCTCAGCTGAAATACTCTTTGGAGGGAAGTTGATATGAGCTGGGCATAGAAAAATAGGAAGATTTATGGTATTAGTTTTCTGATAATAAATAGTGTGCATTCCTTCATAGAAATTGTCAAGAGGATTTATTGAAAGCATAAATAAGCCTATATGGTGTAGAAAATATTCCTGGGTTTCTTTCATTGTCTTGCAATAGTTGGTATTTGAATGTTGTTAGAAACCATTCTTCAGGTACTTATATAAGAAGCTCTAGCTGAGTTCTATTTTTAAGTCTAAAATTCTTATTAAAAACATTTTTGGGCACCTGGATGGCTCAGTCAGTTAAGCATCCGGCTCTTGATTTCAGCTCAGGTCATGGTCTCAGGGTCCTGGGATCGAGCCCTATCCCCCACCCCCCAACCCTAGGCTCTCCCTCTCTCTCTCAAATAAATAAATCTTTTTCAGAAAAATTAAAAATACATGGGGCGCCTGGGTGGCTTAGTGGATTAAGCCTCTGCCTTCAGCTCAGGTCATGATCCCAGGGTCCTGGGATCGAGCCCCGCATCGGGCTCTCTGCTCAGTGGGGAGCCTGCTTCTCCCTCTCTCTCTGTCTCCCTCTTTGCCTACTTGTGATCTCTCTCTCTGTCAAATAAATAAATAAAGTCTTTTTTAAAAATTAAAAATACATAAATAAATAATGACATTGTCAAAATTATCAGGTTTCTCAATCTCCACTAGCTCCACCAAAGGAATTTTAAGTATTATATAAATGACATAATATATAAATGCACAGTTTTAGGAAATTTATTTAGGAAATTTATTTAGAAAATTTAGGAAAATTATTTCTCTACCATATCAGTTCCATAAGACAGAAATCTTACATATTGAATTAAAAGAAGAGATACAGACATTTTTTGCTTCAACGGGAAGTGTCTAATCCCAAAAGTTACCTAAATGTATATTTTGTGTGTAAAATTTAACTGATTGATAAATAGCATAAAAATCTAGTTTGACTTTCCTCATTTATTTATTTTGCTCTGTTGAATGATTTGTAATTGTCACTCTGGTATTTTCCCCTGTACTCTGATCCTTGCTTGCTTGGTAGGTGGGTGTGCCTGCTGCCTTTGACATGATGTTGACGGGTAGAAACATTCGTGCAGACAGAGCAAAGAAAATGGGACTGGTTGACCAATTGGTGGATCCCCTGGGTAAGTGGTAGCATGCCTCAGAATTGGGCCTTACGAAGTTATTTTTTTTTTTAAAGTTAATATTGGTTAGAGTGAAATCAAACTCTAAAGAAATGAGTCATTCTGAAGAGTGAAGTTTTCTGAATATAGCTAATACTAAATCCTCTCCCAACTTTTATTTTATAAATTAGACATCAAGAGTACAGAATTGAATCAAATCCTTATTTTTGGTTCTTAAATTACCTGTATCGTTATTCATGATAACCCTCCTTCAATTTTTTGTATCTGTTTTAATAAACATGTATGAAACAACCTGAGAATGTCAACAATAGTTGACATCTACTGATGGGCTGCTTCCCTCCATACAACTTCTTTGCCTCCACTCACCCAAGGAAACCTCTATTCCAGATTGTATGTTCATCATCCTCTTGCATTTCTTAAAAATCAGCATTATTGAGATGTCCATTATATACTAACAAATTTACCAATTTTTAATGTATAATCTCAGTTTTGACAAATGTATATAGCTATGTAAGCACCACCACAATCATGTAATAGAACATTTTTAGTTTATAGCTTTTTGTGTTTTCTTTCATTTTAGCTAATGCTTTTGAGATTCATCCATGTTATTGCATATTTCAACAATTTGTTCCTTCTTAATGCTGAGTGTTATTCCATCATACCGATACACCATAATTTGTTTATCCATTCACCAAATGATGGAAATTTGAGTTGTTTCCAGTTTGGGGCTTTTCAGAATAAAGCTGCTATGAACATTCATCCACAAGTCTCTATGTGGACATAGATTTCATTTCTCTTAAATGACCAGTAGATTGGCTGGCTCATATGATAGATTTGTATGTAGCTTTTAAGAAACTGTCAAGTTGTTCTCAAGGTGGCTGCACCATTTTGCATTCCTACCAGCAGTGTATGAGAGCTTAATCTAGTTGAGAGCTCTTCAACTGCTTTGCATGGTCAGGCTTTTTAATTTTAGACCTTCTACCAGAAGTATAGTAATATCTCATTGTGGTTTTAATTTATATTTCCCTAATGGTCAGAGATACAAAGTTTTTTTCATATATTGATTTGCCTTCTGTATATCTTCTGGTAAAGTGTCTGTTCAGCTGTTTTGCCCATTTTGTTTGATTGAGTTTTTCTTATTACTGAGTTTTCAGTGTTCTTTATATCAGAATACAAGTCCTTTGTGAGATATGTGATTTACAGATATTTTCTTCTTGTCTGTGGCTTGTCTTTTCATTATCTAAATGCAGAAATTCTTAATTTTGATGAAGTCCATTGTATCAGGATCTTCTTTTACGGGTCATGCTGTTGTATCTGAGATATCTTTTTGTGGGTCGCCTGCAGTCTGTTAAGCATCTACCTTCAGCTCAGGTCATGTCTGGGACGAGTCCCGCATCGGGCTCCTTGCTCAGCAGGAAGCTTGCTTCTCCTTCTGCCTGCCACTCTCTCTGACAAATAAATAAAATCATTTTAAAAAAAGGGAGGGGGGGAAGAAATCTTTTCTTAGCAAGACCGCAAAGATTTTCTCCTATATTTTCTTCTGGAAGTTTTGTGGTTTAGCACTTCCATTTTTATCTGTGATCCACTTCAAGTTAACTTTTGTATGTAGTATGAGGTAGATAGAGTTTGGGGTGGGGGTGTTTTTTGGGGTTTTTTGCAAATGAATATCCAATGTCCTGGCACAATTTGTTAAAAGACTCCTTTCCCCATTGAACTACCTTGACACCTTGGTCAAAAATCAATTGATTCTGTATGTTTGAGTCTTTATCTGGATTTCCTATCTCCAGTTACCTACATATCTTAAGTCTATATCATACTGTCTTGATTATTGTGTTTTAGTAAATCTTGAAATCAGGTAGTATGACCCCTTTTATTTTGGTTCGCTTTCAAAATTTATTTTGCCTATACTGGTTTCTTTGCATTTACATACAAATTTTGTAATCATCTCATCCATAACTACAAAAATACACGCTAGGATTTTGATTGGAATTGCACTGTTGGGGAGAATTGACATCTTTAACATACTGAATCTTTTCATCATGAATAGGGTAATAACTCTCTGTTTATTTAGGTCATCTTTAATTTCTCTCTGCGGTGTTTTATACTTTCCTTTGCACATACCTTGCACAAAATTTGTTAAATTTATACTTTGGTGGGGCACCTGGATGGCTCAGTGGGTTAAAGCCTCTGCCTTCAGCTCAGGTCATGATCCCGGGGTCCTGGGATCAAGCCCCACATCGGGCTCTCTGCTCAGCGGGGAGCCTGCTTCCCTCTCTCTCTGCCTTCCTCTCTGCCTACTTGTGATCTCTGTCAAATAAATAAATAAAATCTTAAAAAAAAATTTATACTTTGGTACTTCATACTTCTAGGACATTATACTTTTTTTAACTTCAGTTTCTCATTATTAACCACTTTTATCTATGTGTGTGTATATATACACAATTGATTTTTGTACATGGAACTTGTATTCTGTGACTTTGCTAAATTTATTTATTCCAGTAATTTTTTCTATAAATTTCTAAGGAGTTTTTATTTAAATAGTAATGTCTATAAATAAAGACATTTGGCTTTTTCCTTTCCCATCTTGTTGGCATTTTTTTTTTTCTTGACCTACTGCAATGGCTGAGATCCTTAAGTACAGTATTGGATAGAGTTGGTGAAAGCAGAGAGTGTTAACTTGTTGCCCATCTTAGGGGAAGAGCATTCGGTCTGATGCTGTAGGGTGTATGGTGTTAGCTGTAGAGTTTTTATATATGCCTTTATCAGACATTTCTTTTTATCTATAATGTATAATTCAGTAGATACTGAATTTTGTCAAACATTTTGTCAAATGTTTTTTCTGGATTTAATGAGGTGATTATGTGGTTTTTGTCTTTTTTAGTCTATTAGTAGTATCAATTACATTGAGTTTTGTTTATTGAACCAGACTTGCATTCCTGGAATAAACTCTACTTGGTCATAATGTATTATCCTTTGTTTAAATTGACTGGATCATCTAAAATTTTGTAAAGCATTTTTATGTCTGGTCATGAGAGATAATGGTCTCAGGGATAATTTTCTTGTGATAGCTTTGCTTGGTGTTTGGTATCAGAATAATGCTGGCTTCATGAAATGAACTGGAAAGGGGTTTCTTTTTCCCTATTTTCTGGAAGATTCTGCATAAAATTGGTATTATTTCTTTAAATCCTTAACAAAATTCACCAGTGAAGTCACATATGAACTTGGAGCTTTCTTTGTTGGGAGAGTTTTTATATATGAATTCAATTTCCTTCATAGATATAAGGCTATTCAGGTTCTCCATTTTTTGAGCAAGCTTATAGTAGTTTGTTTCTCAAAGATTTTGTCCATTTTATTTAACTTGTTAAATTTGTTGCAATAAAGTTGTTCATAATACTTCATTATTATTCTTTCAATCTCTTTATACTCTGCAAAGATACATATCATTTATACCCTTTAATTCCTGATATTGATAATTTGTGTCTTCTTTATTTTGTCCCTGATGAGTGTGGCTAGAAATTTATCAAATACCAGCTTTTAGTTTCATTGATTTTCCTCTGTTGTTTGTGTGTTTGCTATTTATTGATATTAGCTATTCTTTATTTCTGCTTGCTTTTGGGTTTAATTTGTTCTTTTCTAGTTTCTCAAGGTAGATCTTAGCTTCTACCTTGAGAAACTTTTTTTCCCCTAACATAAGCGTTTAAATCTGTCAGTTTCTCTCTTAGCATTGCTTTATCTGCATGTTATAATACTATGTTTTCAGTTCCATGAAGGTCAGAATATTTTCAGATTTCCCATGATTTCTTCTTTGACCCATGTGTAGTTTGGGAGTGTGTTATTTAATGTCTGAGTATGTGCAGATGTTTCAGAATCTTTCTGTTACTGATTTCCAGTTTAATGCTGTTATGATCAGAGTGTGGTTGATCTTATTATTTGCAAGCTCCTTATCTGCGAATTCCCCTACTCGCTGAAATTTGTTGTGACCCAAAAATAATACATATGATGCTTTTGCAGTCATTAATAGACATGCACAGAGTGGTGAAAAATTCATATCTCCCAGTGCAGATGTTCCAGCTGAGGTCAAACAAGGCAGCATTCTGCCTTCTTATTTCAGCTCTCATATAGCCAACAAGTATCCTTTCAGTGCCTATTTAGTGCCATATTCTTTTCATTTTTTGTGCTTTTCGGTTGTGATTTCACTGTTCAAAATGGGAAAAGCTAGGAGTGGAAAAGTACTGAGTCAGAGTAGAAGTGGTGTCTTTAAGGTTTCTCTTTCTTCCCCTAATAAGGAGGCCTCATGAGAGGCACCTGAATTAGACTTTGGTTGGAGGTCCCAAAGAGAGGGGATTGAGGCACTTGGGGTAAGAATGCAAATGTGTATCAGAGCATAGCCAGCAAGGGATATCTGAGTTATTGACTGGAACTCCTATTAAAGTCTGCAATGCATTGGCTGTGCACCAAGTCTGCTGTGGGAAGGACAGCTTTCCCTGTGAAGCCTCCTGGGTAAAGCCTTTCTAATTGCCTGTGGTTGGGCCTGAAAAATCACACATAGGTTTTTGGCCCAGAGCTGGGCTCCTCAGTTTCTACAAATAGTCATATGGCCATAGCTATACCTATTTCTACTTCCCATTCCCTTAGCAAGTGCCTCAGCTGGTCATGGTTCTTTGCCTAGTGGGGTGACCTTCATTCCTAAAAGGCCTGGGCCACTAGCAGTCCTGCATGGATTGAGTTGTAGTTTTCCATTAACTAATTACAGGCCCTAGTAGCACTAAGAGGACCCCCTAAGAGATCTGTCGTATTCAAGACCTACTCTTCCTTACTCCAGTTGTATAGTAGGAGAATCAGGATTGTAGCTGGAATCGGTGTAGAATCAGTGTAGTTGGTAATCAGGATGAATAGTCCTGGAAAGGGATTGCTGTGCTACAGCAGTGCACTTTCAGATGTCACCTGAATGTCGTACAGAACTATCTACAGACCAGGACGGAGTTTTCTCTTCCCCAATCATCCGGTCGTAAGGAACTCCCCATGAGGCAATAGGGGCAAACTGGGACAGAGAAGGGGGAATAAGGAAAGTTTGGTCACTTTCTCATACGACGTGTGCTTTTAGGGTCTGCTCAAGCCCTTTCTCCCATACACCAATTCCGTTTGACCATGGAGTGGAGTGCTGTTGCACACCATGAACTTTATGGTTCGGACAACCTCTGTTTCATGATGGGCTGCTTAGGTCACATGGTAATCTGATAGCCTATGGTTAATTAAACTTTGAGTTCCTGCTGAGGCCCACTAGCAGGCCAAAAGCTGTTTCTCAGTAGGAGAGTAGTTACATGGGCTTTGCTCCAAATTCCTTAGTGTCTATACTATGATTTGCCTGTAGGGTCCTCTCAAGGACGCCGAACAGCCTCCCTGTCTGCCACTGACACATCATGCACCATCAGGTCTGAATCTTATGGTCCAAGTAGCTTTTCTTCCTGGGCCCCACTTAAAACTAGCAGCCTTCGAGTTACTCAGTTAAGGGGCTAGAGTAGCACACCCGAATGAAATGTTGGTTCTAACATCCAGAGAGGCCCACTATGTTTGTGCCTGTTTTTCTTTGGCAGGAGGGGCCAGATGCAACAACTTATCCTTCACCTTGGAAGGGATGTCAACATGCCCCACATCACTGGACCCCTAGAAATTTCCCTAAGATGGATATTCTAGAGTAATTGGTACTTGCTATTCACCAGATATAATAATATCATCAGTGTAATGTCAGCATAATATCATCGGTGTAATGAACCAGCATGGTATCTTGTAGAAGGGAAAGACAATCAAGGTCCCTGTGGACTAAATTATGACATATGGCTGGAGAGTTGATATACCTCTAAGGTTAAGACAGTAATGGTGTATTGCAGACATTGCCAGGTGAAAGCAAACTGCTTCAGGTAGTCCTTACCAAGAGCTATTGAGGAAAAAAGCATTTTCTAGATCAGTATGTGCATAGCAGGAAAAAGATGTGTTAATTTGTTCAAGCAATGAAACCACATCTGGAACACCAGCAGCAATTGCAGTCACTACCTGATTAAGTTTAAGTTTAAATCCACTGTTCTAGGGGCGCCTGGGTGGCTCAGTGGGTTAAAGCCTCTGCCTTCGGCTCAGGTCATGATCCCAGGGTTCTGGGATCGAGCCCCGCATCGGGCTCTCTGCTCAGTGGGGAGCCTGCTTCCTCCTCTCTCTCTGCCTGCCTCTCTGCCTACTTGTGATCTCTGTCTGTCAAATAAATAAATAAAATTTAAAAAAAAATCCACTGTTCTACAAAAGTCCATCTATTTTATGCACAAGCCACAGCAGGCAAGTTGAATGAGTGGAAATCACCATCTTTCTAATCCTTGCTGGTGGCATTAATCTCTGCAATCCATCCGGGAATGCAGTATTACTTGGTTTACTGTTCTTCTGAGTAGAGGCAATTCTAATGGCTTACATTTGGCCCTTCCCATTTTAATAGCTCTCACTCCACAGGTCAGGGAGCTAATAAAGGGAGATTGCTAGTTGCTGAGTATGTGTATTCCAATTACGCATTCCGGAAATAACCACAGGATGGGTGCAGGGACCCACTAGGCCCACTCTGAGATAGAACTGAACTATAACACCATGAATTACTTGACCACATAAGCCCCCAACTCTGACTGGTGGACCACAGAGATCTTTTGGGTCTCCTGAAATTAGTGTCAGTTCAGAGCCAGTGTCCAGTAATCCCCCCAGAAGTCTGATTATTGTATTTCCCTTTCCCCAAGGTTAATGACCTTATAGGGTCCCTTTGGGGGAGGCTGGGAGAAAGATTAACAGTGTAATCCCCTCATGGAGATGCAGCCTCCCGTGATTGCAGGAGGTTCTGGGTCTGTAAACTGGCTCATTTCTAGGAATTGATTGAGGTGCCGTGACTGTCTTTGGTGATTTAGATTATTCTATTTACTAGAACTAGAATTCTTTAACTTACACAGATCAAGTAAAAATATAGTAGACTTACCCTTCTAGGGACACCTTGGTCAACTAGCCAGTGCTATAGCCTCTGTAAGTCAGACTATTCTGATTACCTCTTCGGTTCCACCGTCCATTATGATAACCGTACTCAGTTTGCCTTTGGTGGTGAAGTGTTGCTATTTGACCTTGGCCACCGTAGGATCCCATTATCCCCATCGTATTTAGGGATCCCAGTTGATGGTAGTGGTTCCCGCTATAGTTTCTGACCTACAGAGAAGAGCAGTGACAGAGTCCTTCAAGGATCCCAGGCCTCTTCTTCCAAATTGATTTCTTAGAGTCATGGTGAAAGATATGTCCTCAAGCCCTTCCAGATTGGCTGAGCAGGTCCAACATGATAAATCCATGTTAACATTGAAATTTCCTTAAACCTTTCATTAACTTCCTCTACCGCTTACCAGCACAGTTCTAGCATGTCAACATCATTTAATGCTGCTTATTTTCTGTTTGTCCTGCCTGTTCTTTGTTCCTTTTTTCTTCCTCCTTTCCTTTGGATTAGTCATTTCTTACCCTCACTATTGGGCTTTTACTTTGCTTAACCCTTTTAATGGTTGCTCTGAGGTTTAAATTGTACATCTTTAATATATGATCTATCTGGAAATGATGTATCATTTTACATACAGGGTAAGAACCTTTAAAGAGTATACCGTTGCACTACATAGGTTTGAACTGTGCAGGTCCACTTATACACAAATTTTTATACAGTACTGTAAGTGTAAATGTATTTTTCTTTTCTTTTCTTTTCTTTTTTTAAGATCTTATTTGGGGCACTTGAGTGGCTCAGTCAGTTAAGCGTCTGCCTTCAGCTCAGGGCATGATCCTGGGGTCTTGGGATTGAGCCCCGCATCAGGCTCCCTACTCAGCAGGTAGCTTGCTTCTCCGTCTCACACTCCTCTTTTGCTTGTGTTCCCTCTTTCACTGTCTCTGTCTCTGTCTCTCTCTCTCTCAAATAAATAAAATCTTTAAAAAAAAATAAAAATTTAAAAATAATAAAAAGTAAAGATTTTATTTATTTATTTGAGAGAGAGAGAGAGAATGTGCGCAAGCAGGGGGGAGGGGCAAAGGATCAGGGAGCCCAGCTTGGGGCTTGATCCCAGGACTCTGGGATCATGACCTGAGCCAAACACAGAAGCTTAACTTACTGAGCCACCCAGGTGCTCCTCCTTACTTGCTTAATATTTTTTCCCCTAGCTTACTTTATTGTAAGGATACAGTACATAATACATATACAAAATATGTGCTTATCAGCTGTGTTATTGGTAAGGCTTCTGGGCAGTAGTAGGCTATTAGTAGTTAAGTTTTGGGGGAGTCAAAAGTTACAGATTTTCTGCTACAAATGGGATCAGTGTCTCTAACCCCTACATTGTTCAAGAATCAACTAGTTTCATTTTTCCCATTCTTTGTGCTATTGTTGTTAAACATTTTATTTCTAAATATATTCAACTTTCCTCAGCATATTGCTGTTTTTGTTTTAAACAGTTATCTTTCAAAGAGATTAAAAATGAGAAAGGCATCTTTTAAATTTACCCACTTATTTGCCATTTGAGGTACTCTCTCTCTGTAGAGCTCCAAGTTCCCATCTGGTTTGATTTTCCTCTGACTTGAAGATCTTCACTGACATATTACGTAGCATAGGTCTGCTGGCAGTTAAATCTCTGACCTTTTGATTTGTTTGACAAAGTCTCCATTTCCATTTCATTTTTCAGAGATCCTCTTGATGGCATTCAAACTCCAGGTTTCTGGTATTTTCTTTTGGTAGTTATAGATGTCTACATTATGTTGTGGCTTACATAATATCTGATAGTCTGTTCTCATTTTTATCTTTGTTCTTCTGTATGTAATGTGTCTCCCCCTGTACCCCCCACCTCCGCAGCTGCTCTTTGTTTATGACATGCCTTGGTTTGTTGCGGTTGCTCTTGTTTTTTTATGTTCACTGGGCATGGGATTCATTGAGCTTCTTGGATAGTGGATTTACAGTTTTTATAAAAATTAGAAACTTTCTGGCCATTTCTTCCAATATTTTCCCATCTCCCCCACCCCCTTTTCTGGGGCTCCAACTTCACATATGTTAGATTACTTGATATTGTCCCAAAATGAAGCAGTTTTTCAGTCTGTATTTTCTATTGCCACGAATATAAGTTTCCTGATCTTTTCTTCTTTGCTATATAATCTACTATTAATCCAATCCTGTGTATTTTTCATTTCAGGTGTCTTTTTTTTTCATATCTAGAATTAACACTTGATTCTCTTTTATGTGTTCAGTCCCTCTTCATTATGTTTGTTTCCCTCTACCTTCTTGAACATATGACATGAATTTATAATAGCCTTTCTAACGTTGTATCTGCTAATTCTGTCTTCATTTCTGCAGCTGTTTCTATCTGTTTCTATCAGTTAGTTTGCCTCTTGTCTTTAGGCCATTTTTTCCTTGCTTCTTTTCATGCTTTTATGAAAAGAAGCCTCAGGTAGTTTCATCTCGGGCATGTGCAGAACAGTACTCAGCCAGAGTTTCAAGGGGCCCTCTGTAGATCTCTGGAGCTCTCCTTTTGAGGAGCAACTACCCTCCAGGATTCTACTTCACAAATTCCAGTGGCATTGGCCTCCCTACAGGCTCACTGTGACTTCTGTGGGCCCTGTGCACTCTCACCACTTGGCAGTTTGGGGCTCGGTTCTTCCTCATCCTCTTTCACATACTTTCACAAGAGAGCACATGTCTTAAGGGAGAAAGTGGTTACCTGTTTGCTTCAGCCTCCTCCCACTATTTTGTTTCCTACATACCACAAGACTGTACAAAATTGCCTTTTCAACCCCCAGCCTCCACTTCCTTCCAGGCTTTTGATTGAGAGCCTCCTAGATGCCTGTTTTCATGACCCTGTAAAAATAGCTTTTGGATTTTTGGAGCCTAGCTCTTTAGTTTCTTGCCTCAAGCAAGTTAGATAAGAGCAGATGCTCTCATCAGAATAGAAAGAGTTGCATATTCTTGGCATGCTCCTTTCTCTGCAGAAGTACTTTGTGTGCTGATTGTCATGACAGTGTGAGGGATTCCCCTCTAGCTTTTTGACCCAGCCCTTCTAAGCCCCTACACCACCCTAGAATTCCATGACTGTTCCATGAGGAAGACTAGCTTTACATTTGGTTTCTTCTAGCTTCTTATCTATTGTCTTTGACCTCCAAAAACTGATCATTTCACTTGCCCCGAGGAGCATCCTTCTGCTTAAGCCAAGTAGTCTAATCTTCAGCCCATGCCCAGAAGCAACACATATCCTCAGGAAAGAAAATAACCAGGAATCGTCAGCTCACCTGAGACAGGCTCTTCCCACTCTGGAATTTTAGTTCATAGGGTCCTCGGTGCTTCCACCACTCTCTCATAGCTCTACAAATGTGTAATTTTACAAGTTGTTCATTTTTGTCCACAGTTTTGCAGCAAGAATACAGGCCTCGTGAGATATTCTACATCCTACTCAGAAATATTTTAGCCAGACTGCTAGAAACCTAAGACCTTGTTTTCTATCTAGAGCGCATTGTTGCACCTTTGCTCAGCGTTACTTCCCTTCTTTGAGTCCGTAGTTGATGACTTGCCACCTACCAGTTTCTAGTCCAACATAGAAAGCTGTGCTGAAAGTGATTTACACTCCAGTCTGTTCTGTTCATTTTTACAGGACCAGGATTAAAACCTCCAGAGGAGCGGACAATTGAATACTTAGAAGAAGTTGCAGTTACTTTTGCCAAAGGACTGTCTGATAAGAAAATCTCTATAAAGAGAGACAAGGGATTAGTAGACAGTGAGTGTCATTATTAAAGAACAAAGGCAGAGGTTCTCTCCAGAGAGTTTAATTTTATTTGCTGTAAAATAAGAAATGGGGAAGAGGTAAATGCATTATTTACACCAAGCATAGAGTCATTCTGAAGGAGTACAACAACTCTGCTCTGTGATCAAGTCCTAAACCTTACACTGGTTGGTTACAGCCATTTATTTTTAACTTTTTATCTTGGAAAATTTGAAGCATTAATATGAAAGTGGAATAGCATAATGCTTAGCATTTATCAACTAATTAAACCAGGTGTATAGAAGTGCCTTGGGTTGCAATTTGGATTTTGTATATCAAAGTAAAGTTCTTTCAGATAGCTACAGTTACTGCCTTTTTGTGGAGTTTATGGAACAAACTAATAAGGGAGGCTAGCTTTTTCCAGTAAGTACCTAAAAGTGTTTTCTTTTACAGAATTGATATCATATGCTATGAGTATTCCATTTGTCAGGCAACAGATTTACAAAAAGGTGGAAGAAAAAGTACAAAAACAGACTAAAGGCCTCTATCCTGCACCTCTGAAAATAATCGATGTGAGTCTTCACCCCATATTCCCACATTTCTCATGTTTCCTCCCTTTGTGTAGAGCAGTCTTCTTTATTGCCATTCTGAACTGTATCTGCTGGTACTGAAGTTTTTTGGGTTTTGTTTTTTTTTTAAGATTTTATTTATTTATTTGAAAGACAGAGATCACAGGTAGGCAGAGAGGCAGGCAGAGAGCGGGGGGAAGCAGGCTCCTTGCTGAGCAGAGAGCCCGATGCAGGGCTCGATTCCAGGACCCTGAAATCATGACCTGAGCTAAAGGCAGAGGCTTAACCCACTGAGCCACCCAGCTGCCCCTATACTAAAGTTTTTAATTCTGATACAGTACTCACTAAAAATAAAGCAAGCTATGATGGCTTATAAAATGATATTTTAGGAATAATGAGTGCTGGACATAATGAGTTTAAAAGTACCAGTTACAAGCCAGGAAAAAAGTTACATCAGTATAACAAAACCAGTAAAATATTGGGCATTAGTTAAGAGGTAGTTGAAACAAATTAGTTTGAAACCATTGCCAGTACCAAAAATGTCTCCTTGACTTCCCCATTGTCAGAATTATAAAAAAAGGTGTAGTGAAGGTCTGAAAAAGATCAGGGAGGACAAGTACAATGATCACAGGGTTAAGAACTTCCGTGTAAAGGTAGACTTTAAAACTTAGAAAGTCTTCAGTCTTCAGTCTAGAAAGTCTAAGATCAAGAGAGCACATAATCTAAGACTTCAAATATGAAGAATAAATCAGCCAGCAAATGTATTTTGAGGAAAAGACAGCAAAATGCATAAAATAGGACGCATGAGTCCCTTCTCTCACCCATCCCCCAGTGTGGGCTGAGGAGATTTGCCGTGTTATCTGTGGTGAGACAGGTGACTGCAGCGTAAGGGGTGCTAGATGCCAGCATGAGACTGCCAGGTAATTGGGACAGAGGAAGATTGCTAAATGTACAGAGGCGGGAACAGTCACTGTAAGGCAGAGAAATGAGGAAGAGCCTCATAGAATTTGACCTGAGCCCTGGAAAGTGGTAGAGAATAGATGAAGACAAAGTAGTACCAGGTAGGGTGGGCATTTTGAGCAGTTACAGAAGCCGGAAAGCATGAGCCTCTTCAAGGAAGCAGCCACTCGGTCCCGTCATCTTTCTTATTTCACTTCCAGACTTTTGACTTAATCTTTGAAGACTGATGAACTAGGGGCGCCTGGGTGCCTCAGTTGTCAAGCGTCTGCCTTTGGCTCAGGTCATACTGGAATCGAGCCCCACATCTGGCTCCCTGCTCAGCAGGAAGCCGGCTTCCCCCTCTCCCTCTGCTTGTGTTCCTTCTCTCGCTGTCTCTCTCTCTCTGTCAAATAGTCTTTAAAAAAAAAAAGATTCACAAACCAGCAGTTTTACTCAGTGTTAGTCCACATCTGTCTGGCCAGTCCCTTGCAACAACGAACAAGTGCTTTATGTGTTTTTTAGGTAGTAAAGACTGGAATTGAGCAAGGGAACGAAGCTGGCTATCTCTCTGAATCTCAGGTAAAGTTCTTCCTTTCCATTTATTACTATAGATTCCAGAAACTCAAGATCTAAAACCCTGTGTAAAGCTAAAAAAAGAAAAAGTACCCAAAGCCTACCTGAAATGTTTCTCTTCAGTGATTATCATTTCTTAGGGTTAATCTCAGTGAGTGGATGTCAAGAACACCTTAGTGGTCTCAGCTGTTTGAACTTGCGCTCAGTAATGAGGGCTTAACTAGGAAGAGAAGGGCCAGAGTTCTAATCCTTTCAAAATGAATCACTGGGATGTTTATGTCCCGGAGTTGGGGCTGGGCTGATTTTGTTGTAATAAAATAAATGTATTGATAGAAAAATAGGTTTCTTACTTGTTAGGGCCTAGCTTTAAGACATTGAAGGCCAGCCTCTCTTTGGTGAATCAGAATGGAAGGAAATGTTGTGTAGCCACTTAAAGGACACAGAGGGGTGTATGAACCAGTCTCACCTCTTCCCACTTTTCCAACGAGTTGGTGGTATTGTGGATTTAAGAGTTTTGGGTTTTTAAGTTTTAAGCAATCATTGAAGAATGACTGCTCGTTGATAATAAGACAGAAGGTGTCTCAAGAGCTCAGGGACAAGTTCAAGAGAAAACCTTTCTTGTACTGGGTTGCTTACTGCAGTACACTCTGCTTTAGTCTTTGACCTCCTACCCAGCTACACGTGTACATAGGTAATTGAAAGACAAGTTTCACAGGTCAGTGGTTGTCCTCACTGTGTATGTTGTACTCGGTATTTCCTCTCTGTTCTACTCATTACAACCCACTAAACTCATGACCACTGATGAATCTCTACCCACAGCTGGAAAATCACTGGTTTCCTGGATAGGATCCACTGTATCAAGATTAGTAGAACACTTTCATGTTCAATTAGGACATGAAAGCAACTTTATTAGGGGGATTCCTCCCTTGAAATGCTATTTGTAACCATGTAACAATACCAGTTAATTCTGGTAGTCTTGATGATGATGATAGCTGACATTGAGACCCTAGCCATTTTACTAACGTCCTTCTCTAATTCTAGCAATACTGTAAAATAAGTATTTTTTTTTCCCATCTTAATGATGAAGAAAGCTTCACAACTGGGAAATGGCAGAGGCAGGATTCAAATCCGGTCTGTCAAACCCAGACTCTAAATCTCGGGTTCTTAAGCAATGCCCTCTGTAAGCATTAGGGTAGTTTTCAAAGTGGCAGGTGTCGTGCAGGCAGCCTGCTTTAGCGAAAGAGATCCAGAGTTGGGAGCCCTACCCCCCGGTGCCAGTTCCGTTTCTGCCACTTGAGGTGGTGTGGTGACTTAATTTCTCTGGGCTTCCTCTTCCCAGACTTCAAAATGAGAGTTGGTTCAGAGGACTGTGAAGGTCCATTTTGGCCCCGACATTCTAGTTCTATGAAGAAGGTTGGTTACTGCCACCTCTGGTGCAGAGTATCCGAGAGCTCAGATGTGTCCAGACCCTTTCCAAAGCAGTAGTGTGAACGTACTGCCGGTGAGAAGACACCCTGGGCCCCCAGAGTACCCAGGGCTCCGCGTGTGTTACCTGCTCTGTAGGAACACCCGACCCATCACTGAGACTCTGAAGATCTACCTTTTCTTATTCTCCTTTGCTTTTCAGAAATTTGGAGAGCTTGCAATGACCAAAGAATCAAAGGCCTTGATAGGACTTTATCATGGTCAGGTCCTGTGTAAGAAGAATAAATTTGGAGCACCACAGAAGGAAGCAAAGTAAGTTAAGCTCCACCTAGGGAGCTCTTGTAGGTGTCACTACAGAGCTAACTTCATACCATCCATCTTGCCTCCATGTATCTCTTCTCTCCTGAGCACCTTAGATCCCTTTTCCTACTAAGAACTTCTTGGCTTTCAAAGTTCCGCCTGTGCTGAGTTTTCTCCAGGCCTCTCTGATGGCTCCTACAGAGGCTTTCTTGTCTGCTATTGATGTCCCCTAGAAATCTGGCTTACAGCCCCTGTTCCCCTGTTCCCACACCCAACACACACACTATGCACTGTTTAATGATCTTGTGTCTCCCTGTGACTTGAGATACCATATCTGGGGACTCACACTTCTTCCTCCCTAAAAAAAATAAAAGCCTCATTCTGACTGTTAAAGGCTTGTCCTTCTAGCTTACAACCTAAACACTTAAGATTCTACCTGCCTGTTTCATGTCATTCTTTGCAGTAAGTCTTTCAGTGCTGTGCTGCCCAAAAGCTCTTCAGCGTTTTAACTTCATAATGCCCCTGAATTCACCTTCTAGCTCAGTGATTCTCAGCCTGGGCCATGTTGCCCCACCAAGGATCATGTGTGATGTCTGGAAGCATTTTTGGTTGTCACAGGTGCATCTGGCATCTAGTGAGCAGAGACCAGGAGTGCTGCTAAACATCCTACAGTACATGGGACAGGCCTAAGAATTACAGTAATCCAATCCAGAATGTCGGTAATGCCAAGGTTGAGTCACACTGCTTATGTGAATTACTGTGAGGGCTTTCAGAACAGCTAATATTACTGCCTTCTCCACCCCTTCATCTTTAATGAAATTATAATCCAAAATAGAAGTAAAACCGGTAAGAAATTTGGGTGAGGCAGATACGATCCTAGGCCAGAGGGCTAATTTCCAAACAGAATATGAACTGTGACCGTAACTGCTTCTCCAGCACACATGTTGATCAGGGCAGTCAGTACCTGTCTGTGGCGTTTGTTCCACCAGCGTGGCAGTATCTCGCATTCTGTCGGTGAGGTTAAGCACTTCGTGCTGCAGTAGAATAAGATGGCCCCCTATGTTGCCATCTCTGCATACATTCTACAGTAATCAGACATAAACAAGGACAGCACAGCCACCCTTTCCCCGTGCACGGTACAAATAGAAGACAAATATGCTGCCAACTTCTAATTATGTAAGAGGGAAACTTTATTACAACAGGAAAGAAAAGGAAGCAAGAGGGGGCGTCTGGGTGACTCAGTGGGTTAAAGCCTCTGCCCTCGACTCAGGTCATGATCCCAGGGTCCTGGGATCAAGCCCTGCATCAGGCTCTCTGCTCAGCAGGGAGCCTGCTTCCTCCTCTCTCTCTCTCTGCGGGCCTCTCTACCTACTTGTGATCTCTGTTAAATAAATAAAATCTTTAAAAAAAAAAAAAAAAGAAAGAAAGAAAAGGAAGCAAGAGAGAAGAATACTGGATCCTGCAAAATTACAAAACTGTAAAACACACACCAACTTCTGCCTCTCCACCAGCCTACCCCTTTACCCCCGTCCCTCCACCTATGAAAAAATGGCATCAATTAAAGAGACTACCTTTGCAGTTGAAGAGAGGCCTCTTAAATTACAGAACCTAATGAGCCACTCCAGACTCCTACTCCTGTCTGCATATACCTCTTCCTGTCATAGCAGCTAGCATATAATGCCATTTGGGTAGGGTGTTATTATACCAAATACATAAAAAAGACAGGCAACATCCACATGAGTCTCACATAAGAAATAAGAAAATGAGGACAAAGTACTTAAGCTTGTGAAAATTCTCCTCCCCCACCTCTAAAAACAGCCACAATACAGAAGAACACTGTAACAGAACACTTCCAAGCTTGAATGAGATATCCTTAAGTAAGCATTTACAGATAAGGGTGATCTAAGAGTTGACCTCAGTTGGGAAATAAGTTGAGGAAAAAGGCGATGAATTAACTATAGGGTACCCAAGGCAGGATAGGTTGAACGGAAGATTGACTAAGGAAACTTGAAGAACTGGGGTGCCTGGCTGGCTCAGTAGGAAGAGCGTGCGACTCTTGATCTCAGGGTCAAGTATGAGCTCCATGTTAGGTGTACAGATTACTTTAAAAAAAAAAAAAAAACCTTAACGAAATGAAGAAAAGGTTCCTTTCTCCTGCTTTCCCCACTGCCAGTAATGCCTCTGCTTCCTCCACTTCTGTCTCTAGGCTCTTCTCCTCACCTTCGATAATCATTTGAATTCCTTATCTGTTTGCTCTTTTCTTTTTTTTTTTTTAAGATTTTATTTATCTGGGTGTTGGACTCTGCACTAGACGTGGAGCCTGGCTGAGATTCCCCTGCCCCCACACTGTTCAAGTGCTTGCATGCTCTCTCTTGCTTTCCCTCTCTAAAAAAAAATTAAATAAATAAATAAATAAATATGAAAGTCAATTTTTTTTTACGATTTTATTTGTTTATTTGACAGAGATCACAAGTAGGCAGAGAGGCAGGCAGAGAAAGAGGGGGAAGCAGGCTCCCTGCTATGCGGGGCTCAATCCCAGGACCCTGGGATCATGACCTGAGCCGAAGGCAGAGGCTCAACCCACTGAGCCACCCAGGCACCCCTGAAAGTCAATTTTTTTTTTTGAAAGTCAATTTTTAAAAATAAAAATTATTTAAATTTTTTATAGATTATAAATGATTTTAAAAACCTTACTTATAGATAAAAATCTTTAATTTTTTTAATAGATAAAATCTGTAGATAGGTATAGACTTTTACAGATAAAAATTATTTAAAATACATTATTATGCCCACTTTCATTGGTTTATTGGATAACTTGGGCGATCTCCCACTTTTACTGAAATTAGTTTACCAAAAGTCACTCATGCTTTCCTTCCAGGCACCTAGCCATTCTTGGTGCAGGGCTGATGGGAGCCGGCATTGCCCAGGTCTCTGTGGATAAGGGCCTGAGGACCATACTTAAAGATGCTACACTAGCCGGGCTGGGCCGAGGACAGCAACAGGTGTTCAAAGGGTAAGCCCGCTGTCTGCCTCTGTCAGCAGAATGCTGTTTGTTTTTTTGCCATTACATATCCCTTTTTCCTAAACGTGGTGAGTACTGGATGCTCCATAGTTAAGCTCTTGCCTTTGATTTTTAGAGACACTAGTTCCTTTACCTTCATTTTATTGTGCATATTAGAAACCATTAACATCATTGGAATCTGTACTGTCTGCAGAAGAGAAAACCATCAGATATTTTTAATTGCCATTTATTTTATGCTTTGGTTTCAAGACTAGAAATTCTCGTGTTTGTGAGTTTTGATGGTTTCCATCTCACTGCCATACTGTTATGAAACACTGAAACAGCACGACCTTGGAGAAGATGAGGATGTGAGGAAATGTACCGTAACTGCATGTTGAAGGTGGGGCTGGGGTCAAAACTCTTGAACCTTCTGTATCTTGGCTGGCGATACCGTAGAGAAGGAGGAAACAGATTTGGTTCCACCATGTCTGAGGCTTTACGGACTGTGTCTCCATCTTACCTCTGAATTAATAACTGAATATTACTCTCCCTCCTCCCCACCTTCCCCTTCCCTCCTCCCACACGCTGCCTGTTTTGCAGAGGGGGAGAAACTGAGCAGCCGCTTAGCCAGACTAGAAACTGGTTTCAGCTCAGGTCTGTGCTTCAGTGTAGTGAACAAGCTGGCTGCATGTGGACTGCCCTACGTGTGACTTCCAGTTGAATGAGGGTTTTTTGTCTTATTTTTTGTTTGTTTTAGGTTTATTTACTTATTTGAGAGAGAGAAAGGGAACACAAGCGGGGGTGGGGAAGGGCAGAGGGAGAAGCAGACCGCCCACTGAGCAGAGAGCCCCGTGCAGGGCTCCAGCCGGTAGCTGGGATCAGGACACAAGCCGAAGGCGGAGGCTTTTGGAGGCACCTTCAGTGAACTTTTTTGTTGTTGTTTCTCAAATGGGTTATGTAGCTTCAGCCCATTTTGACCTCTTTTCTGCAGAGAGGCTGTTAATGTTGCTACTGTAATGCTATACAAGATGTGGCAGGTTTAATCATTTTGGCAGATTATTATAAGATAGCAAGGAGTTGAGTAAAAGATTTGTGACCAAAAGAAAAAAAAAATGGGCCTGTGCTCGCTAACAGCATTGCCCTGAGACTAGCCTGTAAGCACCCCCAAACATCATCTCATACAGTCACCGAAATGGGAAATTGCTGCTCTAGAATGGGTTCCACCCCCTGTCTCTTTTGGACTTAGGTGCCCCAGCTTTCCCTTTGTGCCTCAGAAGCCTCAGGCTCGGGCGACTGTCCCTTACCACACTGCTGACTTGTGGCCTACATGTTTCCTATCCTCTCTTGGTAACAGTTTCATTAGGCCTTAGAGCAACTAATAATGTTCTGAACTCCGACGAGCATCAGGTTTGCTAACTCCTGACATCGCTGTCAGAAACCAAGAGATCGGACTTTTAAGACTTTGAATACTTTGAACTTACCTTGTGGCTTTAATTTTTCTTTTGGTTAAGGAAATTAGTGAATGGGATTTAGCTCCATTCTTCATTCAGAGGAAGATTCTAGGTCAGTCATTCTGAAAGTGTGGTCAGATTATAACCCAAGAGAGCCTGTTTTTCTTGGCACTGAAAAGTAATCCGTTAAACGTCTGAGTAGCAGGAATCCTTTTTATTATCTCCCTATGGGCAGGAAGAAACCTTGAGTCAATATTTTATGTAATCAATATAATATGCTACTTAATATGTGCCGACTGGGAAGTAGATTAAGAATATAAGAAACAGCGCTCGCTCTCTCTTTTCCAGAAGATTACAGTTACAGAGTAACAGGATGGTGTGTATTGAGGTGCACGTCCCTGTGGTCTAGGACACGCGTTGGGTGTTTCCTCTGTTAACAGGTAGAGAGTTACCAGAGCTGCTTCTCTGTCTTGCCATTCCAGTATTTGTGATTACTCCTCTTGGCAAATTTAAATGCTTGATGAGTGATAGAGTTTAGGTAAATTTCACATGTAGAAGTCTCTTATTGGAGAAAGAACGTGGGCTTGGGGCCAACCTGCCTTTGGCCTGGTACCCCGCCATTTGACCACACGTCCCTCTGAACCTGTTTGAGCAACTCTTCTCCCTCAGAGCGGAGTAACATAACCGCCTCGCAGAGCTGATGAAAAATACAGCACAGTGTCTGTCCGGCCCGTGGATGCTCCACAAATGTTAAGTTTCCTGTTCTTCCCTTCTGACTCGGACTGTGTTTTTTCTAGATTAAATGATAAAGTGAAGAAGAAAGCTCTAACATCATTTGAAAGGGACTCCATTTTCAGCAGCTTGACTGGGCAGCTCGATTACCAGGGTTTTGAAAAGGCTGACATGGTGATTGAAGCTGTTTTTGAGGACCTTAGTCTTAAGCACCGAGTGCTAAAGGAAGTGGAAGCGGTAAGTCGGAGGCCTGTTGTACTTGAATCGTAGCCTAGCAGTGGAGGACACAGAGACAGGTTTTTTAAAAGGAAACTCATGGTTCTTTTTATAGGGCTGTTCATGTCCAGACCTTTCAGTTTTTCTGTGAACCCGTGCACAGTACATAGGTTACAAAGGTCAAATCTGAGTCCTGAGGTAAGAAAACCAAGTAGCACGAGGCTCGTTAGCGTTCTGTGGGAGTTGGGTCACTGGACATACAGATGACCTCTTGGAGTGTAACCAGCTGTCTTGACATTCGGGGTCAGCTACAAGCCGTAACTAAACTTCTGTAGGTCTAGCCGGCACAGGACGTAGGGGAGAAATTCTCTCCCCAGGCAGGTTTCAGATGCTTCCTTTGTGGAAATGGTGCCTTGGTCTTGATCGCAAGTGCTCTGCATGCCGTGTGCAAAACAAGTGCCTGTCAGGGGTGGTGTAACAACGAGCGAGCCCAGAGGAGAACAAAGGATAGGAATGAGTATGAGGTAGAACCGGGGCCTGGGGCAGCAGCCTACAGTTAAGTAAACAGAATGTGGGCTGCCAGATGGTACACACGAAATGCCCCTGGCTCGGCAGCTCTCCTGGTGTCCTGAGTAGTGGCCGTACTCTTACAGAGGCCTCTGTGTGAGGGCGGGCCCTGCTCTGCCACGTGCTCAGCCTTCGGAGACACCACGGACAAGCAGCTATGCTTGGGACAGCTTCCGCTTTGGAATCCATGCCCTGGGAAATCTTTTGACAGAGGGTAACGTAGATTCAGCTGGGGGGAACGTTCAGAAGAGCTGCGTGGATTCGTATCCCATCTGTGCTGAGTGGCATTGCGGCGCAGAGAGGTAGGTGGTGTTCCTGGGGCTTGGAGGGCGCTGCTGAGCCCGAGGCAGGTAGATCCTGGTGAGAAGCAAAAGCAGACACGGGCAGCATGGTGAGAAGACCATTGACCAGCTGACGAGCTGATGGTCTTTGCCTTTGGAAAATCTGGGTTTGGGACTCCCGGCATGGAGAAGGGTGTGTTAGTTCTAGCAGCTGGGAAACTAGTGATCAGGGGAAAGAAAAAGAGAGATCAGATCAAGAGAAGTGCAGACTCTGAGCAAACGCTACAGTGTTGACCTCTGGCTTCCAGGAGGACAAAAAATCAGGGCTTCTTACAGTCTGGAGCTCACGGTGTCACTCCTGCTTTCCATTGGGAAAGGCAAGTCATGAGATTCAGGAGGGCGGAACTAGGCTCTGCATCTGGATGGCAGGAAAGCCCCACGTGAATCAGGAGGGGAGGAATTGGAGCCCACTGTCCAGCTGCCTTTGGAGACACTGGCCTGCTCTTCACGATGTCCTCACCGGCGTGAGACGCCACACCGCGCAGACCTGCCGCTTGAGGCTCCTGACTTCCTTGCAGTCGTGCTCTGCTCTCAGTTCATACTTCTGACGAGCTAAAATCCTGGGGACTTTACACAAGCTGGCTGCCGAGCCAGGTTTTGTCCAGCAGGAGCCTCACTAGGTTTTTCCTGGTTTTCTTTTTAAAAAAATCTTAATGCGGTATTCTACCTTTGTCCCCATTATAATTGCTGTTACTTTACACTCAGCTTTTCAGGGTGTTGCATGTATCTTGAACCTTGACTCCATCTCCTGTGTTAAGGATTTTGCCTGTCCCAGTATGCACAGATCTGACAGGTGTGCCTTCCCGTGTTCTTTGTGCACGCAGCTGAATAAAAACATGAGTAGTTTGGGATCATGAACAGAATGCTGAGACGTTCTACATTAGAGACTGTTCTCCAGGATGTTCTTCAGTTAATAGGATTCGTGTGCTGTAGACTAATTACAGTGGTGCAGTTTTCTAATAGCACCCGGTATAAAATGACGCATGCTGTGGCTGGTTCTTATAAAGGCAAAGGGTGAGGGGATTGTCAGCTTTCAGATTTGAGGGCAGATCCAAAGAAGAAGAGGGACTGATATGCATGCTGAATCTTGAAATGAACGAGAGTTGACTCAAGGTTATCTTTTCAGTATTTATCTGAGGTCTTACTTACCGAACTGCGGAGATGCAGTCGCCAGGTTAGGACACTGAGCCAGAACTAGAAGGTGGCTGAATGGGAAAGAGAACAAGGCCGACACCCTTCCCATCACAGAAGCGCTGGGCGGTTGTAAATGTCAACCAGATAGTATCTGCTGTCTGAGTGGTTGTGGAGGGAGCGGGCCGGGCCCAGGTTTCATGTTTTAGCTCTGCTCGGGACTCCAGTCTTCTCCCAGGCCTACGGGACACATTCTTCAATGCTTTTCCCCTGCAGGTGATTCCAGATCACTGTGTCTTTGCCAGTAACACATCCGCTCTCCCAATCAATGAAATAGCTGCTGTCAGCAAAAGACCTGAGAAGGTAAATTCTGAGCAGAGGGAAGACCCTGAAATGTTTTCCTGCGTGGGCTCCCTGAGAAAGGCTTAGAGCATGAGCAGGGCCTGGTGTGGATTGTGGGGTGGAGGGGTGATGATGTTTTCCCCAAAACTGGGCACAGAGCAGCTAACTCCATGACCGCTGTGAGATACGGGTGAAGTACAACCAAAATATACTTTAATAGGTGATTTGCATCTTTAACAGCTCTTATATTTTAGGTTCAGACTATAAAATGGACCTTTTTTACAATTAGGTATTTAAAGATAGGCCCAAGGGGCACCTGGCTGGCCCAGTCAGTAGAGCATGTGACTCATGGTCTCGGGGTTGTGAATTTGAGCCCCATGTTGGTTGTAGAGTTTACTTAAAAAAAAAAAAAAAAAACTTTAAAAACATCTTTAAATTTTAAAAAATAAAGATAGGCCCTTAAAATAAGAGGGGATACTCCAAAATATCACTTCAGCTACAGAGCAGACACTGGTGACTATCTAAGACAGGCTTGGTTCCAATTCCACATCCAGGAATAGAAGATCAGGCGGGGTGGCGAGGTGTGTCCACCTGTAGGTTCACTTAGAACTTCTACCTAGGGTAGCACTTTCAGTGAGTGTTTGGAATGATGCCTGGAAATGTGTCTTTGGGCTTCTGCTGTCTACCAGTCACCCAGGGAAGGTAAAATCACTCAAAGAGAAATCAAACACCTCATCTCCCTGGGGGATAGCAGTTAGCCTCAGCTAAGCAGAGCCAGCCGGAAGTAAGAAGGAAACATAGAAGACTTGTAAGCAGCTGAAATTGTTCAGACAGGTGCTTGTATTGAAAACACAAAAGTCTGTTTGTTCCTATTCTAATAGCTCGCGAATGCAGGGTAAGCTTGTTTCCTAGCACACCTCGGATTGGAAGCGAAGCGGGGACTGACAGGCAAGTTCAGGGATGGCAGGAAAAGGTCACAGGGAGAAGAGTGATGCTGAGGAAAGACACAAGAACACTATAAAGGCAGACAGTCTGGCCATGTCACCTCAGAGCACCACGGCAGCATTCAAGTCCGTGACAGAGAATCTTTGATGCTAACTTCCCATTTTCCCCGTGGAGCGGAAAAAGCATCATGCTTTGTAGTCCTGGCCTCCTGGGACCTTGGATAGCTTCCGTCACCTGCTTCCCCTGTTACATAAAATTAAGGTGACAGAGGTACGGGGAGGGTGTCCAGCCATCTGCTTATCCAGGACAAGTTGGTCACCTTTGGCACAGCTTTCTTGAGTGCTACAGATTTTGCTTGGGGTAGTGATTCCATGAGTGTATGTACAGTTGTCAGAATCATCGAAATGAACATTTTAAGTTCTGTGCATTTTACTGTGTCTTTTAAGTATACATCGTAAAGGCTAATTCCTTTCGCTCAGAAGTACTGAGTCTGAATCAGGTCCTGTCTTTTTAAATAGTTTAGACACAAGTTAAGGAACAGTTTAGGGTTTAGAAGCAACTTTAGGTTTGGTAAGTTCATGGAACATTCAGGTGACCTGTGCATTACGTAAGGGAGAGTAGGCAGGCTTTGGAACGGGCCAGCTGCGATGGAATCCCACTGCCATTCACTAAGGGACCCTGAGCTCCCAGTCTTAACCTCCTGATGACTCCTTTCCCCTCATCTAGATAAGACTGACTAGTTCACAGAGTGATGGATTAAATGTCAGGAATAAGAGGCAAAGGCATTAAAGAACAGTGGGTAGCCAGCAGTCAGTAAATGGTAGTTATCATTAGTTGTATCTTACAGCTAACGCAAGGGTAGGAGGAGCAAAACTATCAGTTTTAGGATTAAATCATTCTCTCCCACAGCATTTCAGTTGGGAGAACTGTCTGTTGTTAACTTGAGGAGGAGGTTCTGAAATTCAGCATATATCGGAATTACTTGGAAGGCTTCTTAAACACAGTACTGGGCCCTGCCCCTAGCCTCTCATTCAGTAGATCTGGGTCTGGGGTGGACCGGAGAATTTGTAGTTCTAAAATTTCCCAGGCGACACTAATGTTGCTGGTCCCATTACTTCACTTTGAGAATCACTGGTTTAATGAATCTTCGGGTGCATTTGAATGTTGATAGTTTTAAGAATAATTTATTTGAAAAAGAGAGAGTGCGGGAGTTGGGGAGAGGGACAGAGGGAGAGACAGAATCCCAGACTCTGTTGAGCGCAGACCCCAACACAGGGCTTGATCTCATGACCCTGAGACCATGACCTGAGCTAAAATCAGGAGTTGGACATTGAACCAACTGAGCCAGGCATCCCTGAATGTTGTTGTCATTTAAACCCAGTATCCTGGTAGTGAGAACCATGTGTGTAAAAAGCAGATACATCTCTGACAGTCCAGCATATTAATGGGCTCCTCTGCCTACCTCTGCCTCCCCCATCTCAAAAACGATGGGCCCTCTAAACCATCAGCGTCAATAATGGGAGTGGAACCTTCATTCATTCTTCCCTGATGAGTCTAACTGGGTCGTTAGCTGTGATTTGGGCACTAATTGTTAGTAGGATATGTTGCCCTAGAAGCAGTTGGAAGAAGATTCCAGTGAACCCTCTGAGAATACTGAGCTTTTTATGAAAGAACCACAGAGCCAAACTACTCAGATGACCTCCCTTGCTTTCCTACCAAAACAAGAGTGCTGTCCGCTTCCCTCCCCGCGGTCTTAGACCCGTTGGCTTTGCGCTCCCTGTGCAGGTGATCGGCATGCACTACTTCTCTCCTGTGGACAAGATGCAGCTGCTAGAGATCATCACTACCGACAAGACATCTAAGGATACAATGGCTTCGGCCGTAGCCGTTGGGCTCAAGCAGGGGAAGGTCATCATTGTGGTTAAAGTAAGGAGTTGTGTAACAGAGCGGCAGATCTGTTCAGATTCCTTATACCTTCAGGCTTATAGCTATTCTGGGGCAAATAGGTCACCTTTTAGTAGGATTTCCCCTTGGTTGTGTGCGGTATGGACTGGGCTGCTGAGTCAGTGTCTGAGAGGGGGAGTGACTGGGATGAGGCAGGTTCTCCCAGCCCTTCCAGACCTGGCGGGTGGCTGTGAAACCCCGTGCTGTGCTCTTTGGTTCAAGCCGTGCTGCCTTGGCTGTGGCTTCCCCTGCCATGTAATTTTGACGATTCTGTTCGGGACTATAAATCGCCTTGTATTTGAGAGGACACGTGGGGAAGAGAACCTTCTTTTGGCCTCACGTCGTACCTACAGTGGAGGGGCCAGCGAGCTCACGTTCTCTCCCTTGGCAGGATGGACCTGGCTTCTACACCACCAGGTGTCTCGCACCCATGATGTCTGAAGTCCTCAGAATCCTACAGGTCAGTGCTGCTCGCGGAATGTCGGAGGCGTCTTCCACTTAAACCAGTCCTCCAAACCGGTACTGTTAAGATGAACAGGGTTCCTTCTAATACATTTAAGTGCAGGCTCTTCAAGAAGGCCCTTTTGTGCCCGATCCTTCCACGCCGTGGTGGAAAATCACAGCCTTTGCTGCCCTACAGTGGGCAGAACTTGAGCTCTGCTCCCTCACTCCCCTCGCACCAAACGCCTCCTGACAGTGCTCCTCTGCACAGCGTCTGCCTCCCTCAGAGGCAGGAACCACCCGCAACAGACAGGTCCGCTTGGTCTGGTTGGTCCCAGAGCAGCTTCTGCACGCACCCCTCTGGGGGCGCCTTCTCAGGCACAGGCTCCGGGGGGCGATCTCTGCTCCCAGCTGTGGGGAAACCTTGCCCCGTCTGCCATGGAATCTCATCACTGCTGAGGGTCCGAATTGCAGACAAGAAGGAAATGAATAGTGTGTTCACCTCTGAATGAAGTTGTTCAGGCCTTAAAGTGCTGTGGGTTAGGGAAGGCCCAGACTTCCCCCGGTGGCTCCCAAACCTCCTTTGCTTTCCCTGAGTGGGACGGCCCTAGTCCTGGGCCAGGCCAGGTGGCACCCCGGAGAGAAGTGGGTGTCGGACCGGCCCTGTGCCAGAGGGCCAGCGTGGGGAGCCCTTGGCAGAGGGTCTGGAATGCCTTCCTCCTCTAAGGTCCCTGCTTACCTCCCACTCAGGAAGGAGTTGAGCCTAAGAAGCTGGATTCCCTCACCACAAGCTTTGGCTTTCCTGTGGGTGCTGCCACACTGGTCGATGAAGTGGGTGTGGATGTAGCAAAGCACGTGTCAGAAGATCTGGGCAAAGCCTTCGGGGAGCGGTTTGGAGGTGGGAGCGTAGAACTGCTGAAGCAGATGGTGTCCAGGGGCTTCCTGGGTGAGTAGCCTCAGAGAAAACTAACACCCTGAGAGCAGAGTCTCCTGAGACACACAGTTACAGAAGGCCCGTGGGCGAGAGTCTTTCCTAAACACAGAGCCCACATCAAGGGGAGTTTTTTAAATGATTGCATGACAACCCTGGCCTGCGGCCCTGCCACTGCCCAGGGTGTGCAAGCCAGACATTTTCATCTGGCCCAAGCCTCTCACACACCTGCAATCCTGCGGGAGCAGACTCGGCCCCCAGGCTTTACCGTGCTGTCTGGCCACCTATGCGGAGGAGGTGACCCCTCTGAGCACAGAGAGCATGGTTGAGGCCTGCCAGAGGTGGCTTTCTGTCTCGGCAAAGGAGCAGCAGAAGCAACCCTGGGACCGGGGCGTCTACTAGGCCCTGGTGTTGCATAATGGCTGGAAGGAAAGTCACCCAAGTGCCCTTGCCCACCCACATACACAGACTTGCAAGCCCCAAGAAACACGATCATTTTTCCTTCTTTGCCAGCTTTGCAGACAAACGCGAAATTTCTGGGGTTAGCTAGACAGACACATGCAGGGATACAGTTGAGAGGCTGGAGCCGTTCATCAGACTAGGAGAGAAGAGACTCCGCAGGCCCGGGCTCTGAGATTCCGTCATTCTCCCCTCTCTGGCTTCTTTTAGGTCGCAAGTCTGGGAAGGGCTTTTACATCTACCAGGAGGGTGTGAAGAACAAGAATGTGAATTCTGACATGGATGGCATTTTAGCAAGTCTGAAGGTGCCCCCAAAGTCTGAAGTGTGAGTCAACTTCAGTAGCTAATAGTGCAGAAACCTGTTTCTCTTCAGCCCGGAGCTGCTCAGCCCTCTTCCAGCTTTCCTGTGCTAATCACCTTAACCAGAATCCTTTTGCCCTTCCACATGCCATCTCGTTTTCTGCCCAGCGTCAGGGTCAGGACTACAGCTGAGCCTCGGAAAGACCCCTGCTCCAGCCTTCCCTCTGAAGGGCTGGAGGGCAACTAGAAAACCTGGCATCGTGGGCCCTCTTGCCCCGCCAGACCCTCTCTTTCGTAACTGACAGCTGCTGGTGGCAGGAGATTCTCTCTGCTCTGCCCAGCCCTGTGCTAGGTGCCAGCCCCTGGTTACTTAGGCCAAGGAGCTCTGAGCCACCTTTTCCAGGAGCAGAGCTGGCCTCCCGCGGGCTCGTCTCTGCACCATCGCTAGCTGCGGACTGGCTGGCCCTCGGCGCGCCATTCGCTTCTGCACCTGCAGCTCCTGCGTCCCTCCCCGGGACGCTTCATCTACCTGAGTGTCTCTCCCTGTTGGCAGCTCCTCCGACGAAGACATCCAGTACCGCCTGGTGACCAGATTCGTGAACGAGGCGGTCCTGTGCCTGCAGGAGGGGATCCTGGCCACACCCACAGAGGGAGACATCGGCGCGGTCTTCGGGCTCGGCTTTCCCCCGTGTCTCGGAGGTTGGTCTTGCGGGTGAGGCAGGCAGCTTGTTCTGTCCTAGAGCTCGTCCTGTCTCCTGCAGCAGGTCCTGTTTTTCCTTTTAGGGCCCTTCCGCTTTGTGGACCTGTATGGTGCTCAGAAGGTAGTGGACCGGCTCAGGAGGTATGAGGCCGCCTACGGAAAACAGTTCACCCCGTGCCAGCTGCTCATCGACCACGCTAACAGCCCTAACAAGAAGTTCTACCAGTGAGCGGGCCCGCAGCCCTGCTCCCCGGCCCCCTCACCCAGCTGCCGGCAGAGCGGCGTCTGGCTGTGTCGGCGTAACCAGAAGGCAGGCGAGCTCTGGCACTGGGTGTGCGCCCTGATTAAAGTGCCTTCAGCTAGGACAGAGTCTTCCTCCCAGTGAAGTCTGGCTGCGAATGTTTGCACTTCATGCCGGGAGGAGCCCGTGAGCCACCCCAAGGGCTGGTGTCTCCAGAGCTATCCTGCCGCCGGCTCCGCCAGGGCTGGGTGTGGCCAGGGGTGGCCCGGGCCGTTCTGCACCCAGCCATGTACACGATAACAATAAAAACCAACTCTTAACAGCCTCTCTGCCTCCCTGCTCCTTTTTCTTCTTTGTCCTTCTGGGTTAAACCCTCCCTTCAAGGATCTAGAATAAAGCCCTGGGCTTTTGGGGTGTGAATGTGTTGGGAGAGTTCTAGACAGCACCTTGAGAGAGAGACCGTGATGATAAAGGGGATTTAACGCACTAAAGCCTTCGGAACCTGGCCGTATAGACCTGCTCCAGCAGGCTTCTGCTTGCCGTGGGAGGCAGGCCGGACTGAACAGAGCAGGTGAAGTGCCACAGGCTCGGAGGCTAGGTTGTGAGAGACCTCCTTCCCCAAACTGTAATGCCTCGTAGCACCATGGCACCCAGTGCTTTTCGTAGTGGGACTTACGTGCTCTCGGGATGTTAACACTGAAGTGAAGCAGAGGAGAGACTGTTTTCCCGGCCAGTGGATTCTGCTCGTCTTGGCTAGCCCAGAGCACGGAAGGACGGATGGATCACCAGAGACCACATGGTGAGCGGTTCAAGGAGTGCCAAGCCAACCCACCGGCGCCTCGCCCTCCCGGTGCCCTCTGGGCCGGGGAGTTCCTCTGCTGTGCCTGCAGCCGCAGCCCCCAGTGTGTGTAAGCAGCCTCGGGGCTCCTGCCCAGTCCAGCAGAGGGGCCCACACCGCACGTGTGCGGAACCGAAGTCCCAGCACGCCGTGACCCACTGCTCCTGCCTCTGGCACTGCCACGTGCCAGTGCCTCACCGACCCCTGGCGCCAGCTCTGCTGGGACCTGTGGACAGAGAGTTTCGCGCCGGTTCCCCGGACCACTCACAGGTGCTGCGAAGCCAGACCCTAAAACCGAGTCACCTGTGTGCTGGGATTTTCAGATGACCAGAAGGAAATAGGGAACGGATGCTCTCCGCAGAGCCATTAACGGGATTCTAAATGGGGGTTCTGGGAGGGCGCCAGGCAGGCATTTGGTCAGTGCAGGAACTTAAACTTGGGCCCGGGCTGAGGACATGGAGCTTTCCACTCAGCAGCACTAGGAATTGGGTTGAAACACTGGTGGGAGATGGAAGGTTCTTGTAGGGGAGGGGCTGAGGAGGGGCTTTCGGAAGGGAACCCAGGAGTGGGCCACGTGCACACCCCACTCCAAAGTCCTCCCCTGCCTGGAGGCCCATGCCTTGTACCTGCCGGTCCCCAAGGCCCTCCAGAGGAAGAGCGTCGACACCCAGAGTTGCCCCCCAACTCCTGTTCAGTGCTCTAGCATTTATTTCACGAGTCCTTGAGGATTCACAAAGTGATCGGCAAGGAAGCCCGATGCTTCAGCATCAGCGTGTGTGCTCTACCTCCCGACTCCCCTTGCCCCGGAGCGGAGGCGACTGCTCAGGGTGCGAGCACCAGCGCGGCCTCACTATGCTTCAGAGGAACATGGAGGAAATAAATATCTAGGCAGGTAGGCTAGGTAAGGCAGAAGAGAAGGCTGGTCCAGCTGGGGCCTGCCGCTAGTGGCGTGAGGAGAGTTAGTGCAGCCCCGGGGGGCGGGGGGGAGGGGGACCGAGAGAGCGGGGTGTTGGGGGGGACGGATGGTTGGACACAGCGGCCAGCCTGCTCCGGGTGCCAGCAGATTGCCGTGCCCGGATCCAGGCCCCAGAGATCTGACAGGCACAGGCACAAGCACAGGAGGCCTGGGCTCCAGGAGCAGGGAGAAAGCCGGTTTTCCCAAACCACGGTGCCTCTCTCTTTCCCAACCATCCCACCTGTGCCAGTGACAGACCAGAGAAGGACACCAGGTGTTTTCTGGAGTCCAATGAAGGGGGCAGGAGCCCGGCAGAAGCGGGAGTGCTTCGAGGCCACTTGCCGCTACAATCCAGGAGCAGCTGACCTCAATCTACCCGCTTCTCCATGGAATGAGAACCTCAGACGGGACCCAACCCGCAGGATGGAAGGCAGCAGCGGGGGCGCTAGAGACGTCTGGAACATCAGCCTCCCTAGCTAGGTGAGCGGGTCAGCGGCAGAGCTGTGCTCTTCCAGAGCCCTCCCCCGCCAACCAGCGCCCTGAGCCAGAGCCTTGAGGCACAGCGGCACAGGCTTGACACACCTGCGCTCGGGGCCAGGGCCCGAGTTCATACAAGGGGAAAGGAAGGGCCCCCAGACTCTGGGGCGGCCAAGGCCAAAAGCCCACAAGCACGGGGTGGGGGGGCACTTGGGGAATTTGTGCTTAAATGATGGCCCGTCTGCCCTTGTCTCTAACCTGAACCTACAAGCTTGAGAAGTGCAAGACGTCTGATGCTCTCCACAAGGACGGGGGAGGATGTCAGGTCACCATGCCGGCCAGCTTTTGACACCCTCCACCCCCCACCGTGGGAATCCCAGCAACGTGTCCCCGGGCCGGGGTGCACACCGGTGCCTCTCAGCACAAAGGCCAGACGTCCCCATTTCCAAGTGTGTCTCCCCTGGATTTACTCAGAGGGGCCGCCTGGCTGCCTCAGTCTTGGCACAGATTCTCCTTGTAGGAGGACCTGCTCTGGGCCCACTGTCCCCCCGCGGACCCATGGCTAACCCCCGTGGCCTCCACGCCAGCGTCCCAGCTGTGCAGCCGTGAGCTGGGAACCTCAGATCTTGGGCCGCCAGCCTTTGATGAACTGCATGATCTTCTTGACCTGCAGCTTCGTGAGATGGAAGTCATCGGCCAGGATGTCCTCACTGAGCTGCACAAAGATGCTGCCATCAATGCGTTCTCGGGCAAAGAAGCTCACCACGTCCTCTGAGAGACCGATGAAACGCAGACTTCGAGAGACTTCTTCCAGGGAGAGCGCAGACAGGTCAGCAGGGGGCTGCCAGGAGGAGGCATCCCGGCCTCCCCAGCCTGCAGCCCCCTCCCGGGGACTAGCAGGAGGCCCTTCCAGGCGCCCCTGGGTCAGAAGGAGCCGTGTTCCGCCTGCCTCAGGCCCCTGCAGGCCCACCGGTGACAGCGGGGTGGGGACCTGCCGCAGCACCAAACCTTCTGGTTCAAAGGCCTTGGGGGGTCCAAGTGGCGAAAGGCAGGGAGCCCCCACCGCTCTGGGCTCCTGACAGCGCAACAGCTCGGGCTCTGGAGAACTGCCCTGGCGCAGCTCAAAGGGATCAAAGGGCTCCAGGGCTGGCTCCTGCCACTCAGAGGAAGAGGACGACGAGGTGGGGCACGAGGGGGGAGCAGCTGAATAGGCCTGGCCTGGGGAGCCTGGGCCTGGAGAAAAGGCAGGGCTGGAGGTAGCCAGGGGACCCGAGTTGGTGGTGGGCCCAGAAGAGGAGGCCGCTGAAGGGCCTGAGGAGTAGACAGGCCCCGAAAAGGGGTTGAGAGCTCCGAATGGAGCGAAGCGTTTCTGGGGGTGAGAGGGCTTGAGCAGAGGCGGGCAGCTGTGGTACGCCTGAACGGGGGTGTCAGTCCCCAGGAGGGACGTAGCTCGACTGCTCAGAGGCTCTGCGAGGGCCCGGGCGGCCTGGCTGGGCTGCGTGGTCGAGGGCAGGGGTCCCGGGGGTGGGCGGCTGGAGGACTCGCCCGCCTTGCAGTCTCCCCAGGTGCACGGGTAGCAATAAAGGGAGTAGGCGTCCGGGGACGGAGAGCCGCTGCCACTGCGGGAACCTGTCCTGTGGGCGGAGAGCGAGACACATACAGAAAGGTAAGCCGGTGCAAGAGGGAAACGCCACAGGCTCCTAGGACACAGCAAACCACTCTGCCAGGCCAGGGCCTGCCCCTCGGATCTCAGGAATGCCTGCTCGCGCCCCAGCCCAAGGCCCGAGACGCCCCCCGCCCCCCCGGGACTGCCCGTGTCTGTCTTCCAGCCTCTCCCACCCCAGGAAAGATTAAACTAAACTGAATTACATAAACACTTTAATAGAGCAAGGAGCAGTCCCTGTGGCCGATCCCAGGCTGGAGGGAACCCGAGCAGGGCTCCCACCCACTCGCCAGCACTCAGGAAAGGAACAAGCTGAAGCAGGAAGGTGGAAAGCAAGGCTGCGGCCCATCCGCTCTGAACGGCAGGCCTAGACTCTTCCTCCCTTGGCCCTGGCTCCCCTCCCCGGCCCTTCCCCTCCTCAGTCCCCCTCAGGAGGACCCAGCACCAAGAGAAGGCAGGGGCTCACCCATCCTGGAGGCCAGATGAGTAGTAGGAGAGGCTGGAGCTAGGTGAGTGGACAGGCTGCAGCTTGGGGAACCGCGGGGGCACCGGGGGGCTGCCCGAGAGCCGGCTGCTGCCATTGCCGCCCCGGGGAGGCACAGGGGGGGCATTGAGCAGGCGGCATTCCTCCTTAACCTGCAAGCAGAAGGCCATGACTCCAGACCCTGTCCCAAGCAGTGGACCCTCCTAATCCTCCCTTTCCCAAGCAGCTGGGCGAGGGAGGAGGGTGTCTGGGCCTGACACTTTGCCACGAGACTGCCTTTGCCTTACCTCCAACTACTCGCCCCGCTCCCCACCCCTGGTAGCCTCTCCAGCCTGTGTCACTCTGAGAGGGCCCACATACACCATCTCCCACGGCCTTGGAAATCCATCGTGAATGTAAGAGAATACAGAAGTAGATCAAAACAGGTAAGTCAACCTAGTCCCTTAAGGAAAAGGAAAGTGGTATTGATGGGGAGAAGAAAGGGAAGGACAAGTATCTGCCATCTGTACCCCTTCTTTATAGGTCAAATACTCAAAGTGGACTCTCAGGGCTGTTAAAAGCTATAGTCCATTTCTGTGGACAAGTATGGTTGGGAAATTCTGCGTTAGGCATAAACAGGTTTCCTTGGTGCAGGACTTCTCAGAGCCTTTAATAAACCAATGTTTTGTGGCTCCAAAGTGAGGAGGGGGTGAGCTAGGAATCATCACTACATATTTCTAGATTTATTCCATCATGGGACCTTCTTTTCACTGGGCAACTTAAAGGACTCTTGTTCTGTGGGACCTTCAGGGCCCATCCCAAATTCTTTCAAGCTAGAGACCTACTAGCATCTTTGTCTCCAGAATTTCCAGTGACACCGTCTCTAGCACCCTTTACTACAAATATGCTCCTATGTCTTTCCCCTTGTTCTTCTCCCCTTCTCCTGCCCACCCCCCATCCCATCACACACTCCAGGGGCTGGAGCCTGGGGCTCAGGAGAACTTGCCTCTGGCTGGCCACCTCTGTCCCCCGAGGAGAGCGAGCCCCCAGCTCGGCTCCTTGCCTCCCACCCTTCCTGCCTACATCGCGGCCACTCACCGCCTCAGACTTGGGGGGGACGGGAGGCGGCGGTGCCTCAGGCTCCAGGCGGGACGGCCCGGGGGCCACGAAGGAGATAAGGTCGGGCCCCGGGGGCGGCCGGGCCCGGCCCTCGGCAAGGCCCTCGGCCGCCTGGTGCGTCCACAGCTCCTCGTAGGGGATCTCCGCGGGCGGTGCGGCGGGATCCGGGGCTCCGGCCCAGTCCGGGCTCACGTACTCCTGGTCGCTGTCGCCGGACGGGCCGGGGGCGCGCGCGAGGGCGAGGGCGCGTGGGGGCGCGGGCAGGCAGAGGCGCGCGCGGCGCGGGCTGGCGCAGTCGTCGGCGAGTTCGGCGGGGGCCTCGCGCACGGCCGTGGAGTACTCGTCGGGGTCGAAGCGCTCGCGGCAGTAGGAGGCGCTGTCGCGCACCAGGCGCTCCACGCGCGGGTCCCCGGCCAGCAGGCCCTGCGGCAGCGCGAAGCGCGGCGTGTCGGTGAGCAGCAGGAAGTGCAGCGGCGCCGGGCCCTCGCGGCGCAGCGCCAGCCCCAGGACCACGGTCTTGGAGATGATGCTGACCAGCTTGTAGCAGTGGCCCTCCCGCACCGGGTGCAGGTCGTAGGGGTTGCGCGGCGGCCGGCTGGGCACCAGCACGTTCACCGGAAGCCGCACGCGCTCGATGATGGCGCGCACCGTGTGCTCGCCCTCCTGCATCTGCAGCTCCAGCGGGCTGCGCGTGCTGAAGCGGCCCTGGCACTGGAAGGGCAGGCTCAGGCTCTCGTTGGTGCGGTGGTTCATGCAGATGAGGCAGGGCATCTTGCCCTTGATGGCCCTGGTGCTGCCGCCCGTGGCCCCCACGCCCCCGGGGCCGCCGCCGCCGCCGCCCACCCCGGCCAGCGCCCCTGCCCGGCCCAGCTTGCGCAGCAGCGTGGTGAAGCGCGAGCGCTCCTTGGTGGTCTTGGCGCACAGGATCTCCGCCTGACCCATGAGGGTGAGCTCGTCGCCCGCGTGCAGCGTGAAGTTGTACACCTCGCTGTCCTCGCTGAATTCGCCCGACACCACCTGCAGAGCCCAGAGACGCAGGGAGGCCTTAGCCAGAGCCCCAGGGAAAGCCGCCCTTTGCGGAGCCAGCATTCTCCGGGCTGAAACCTGATCAAGACCGCTGGACTGGGGGGTCGGGGACGCGCCTTCCCTCCTGGAGAGGCCCCAGAGCAGCTGTGCAGCCTTGAATGAGCTACCTCTGGAGCCTTCACTGCCTCCCGTAGTAATTCTCACTTGAAAGGACTGCTGTATGTAAAGTGACATACTGGGAAAATACCCAATAAATGAGAACTTGTATTATCGTTATCTTTACAATTTGGGCAGTAATAATGCTCCATCCACTCAACAAGGCTACTGTGAAGAGAAATGAGTTGACGGATAAGGGTCGGTAAACAGTAAAGGGTGATCTGTACACAAGCGGGGGACTGTTAGTACTGTGTCCCCCTCACCCCTCCAACAACCACTACCCCTACATCAGTGGATGCTAGGACAGACTGCCCTAAAGGCCTCCAAGTCAGGTCATGATGCTTCACACACACTTATTCCTGCCTAACCCCCTTTCCAGAAAGTTCTGCAGGCCAGTGGGTCATTCACCTAGCTCTTCTGATACGGTCCCATCATGCCAAATGCCGTCAAGGAGCTGCCAGGAGCCACACTGACACCTTCCGCCTAAGGGCAACCCTCCAACCAGTGTCAGGGCACCCTGCCTGGTGTGGCAAGGACTGACCTTGACACTGAAGGTGATGGCTTCCATCACAAAGATGCGGTCAGGGAAGACGCTGGCCACCTCCTCCACGCTGCTGAAGTACCTCACTGGCTCCCGCACATCCCGGGCCTGCTCCAGGAGCTTGAACTTCCCTGCAAAGGAGAACACAGGCTGCTAGGGCAGGCCTGCCTGCTAGTCCCTTCCTGCCACAGTCATCTCAGCCAGTCCCACTGGAACTCCAGCAGGCAGGAAGGCAGCTTTGCGCTAGCAGGAGGTGGGAGATGCTGGTCGGCTGGCTCAAGGGCGAATGCGAGCACAGACTTAGCATCTAGCACCCCAGGGAGGGCTTGTGGGTGGGTGAGGAGGTTAGCAGCTGCCCGCCCAGAGAAATCCAAATGCAGAGAGGCAGCCGAGCACTTGCACACAGAGCTGGCCTCTAGCCTAGCATCACTGTGGCACTGGAAACACTGGCTTCTAGCTTTGTCCCAGTTCCACTCTGACTTGCTCTGACCCTAGACGAGTCCCTTCCCTTCTCTGAGTCCTTCTGAGGGTGCTGGAGCAGGTGATCTGGGGTCCTGTCTCTATCTGGCATCTAGGGCGTTGACCTTGGGTTGCCGAGGCATGCACACCGCGGCACTGGGCAGACCAGGGGCTCAGCCGTAGGCCTTGGAGGCCCCAGAACCACTGCTCAGGCCCCAGCTCTGTTCCCAGACCCTGCCCTGGTCCAACATCCAGCCGTACTGTCCCAGAGGCCCTCCAAGCCTGAAGTCCAGGGAGGCTTTGGCTGGCTCGGAGGAGGCCCCCAGCAGACACAGACTTTCAGAGGAGGAGGCTAATCCATGAAGCTGACAGCCTTGTGTAAACGGTCATACCTCACTGGCCACACACGTGTTACGTGCCCACCTACATGAGCACAAAGACAGGCCGTGAAACTCCCGGACATGCGGACGGATAACCTCTTCTCAGACCCTCCACAGACAGAGGGGGATCTCGGGTGAGGGGACAACAGGCCAAGGGGAGACGAGGTGGCTCTTTAGTTTCCACAGTCTTCCTGGGGGTTGCTGCCGTCACGGTCCAAGCACGTATTTGTTCTACAAACAGCTACGGAGCACCCTCTGTGTGCCAGACGTTGGGCTAGACCCGACAGAGGGTACAAACCTAGGGAATGTGACAGAGTGGGCGTGACGGTGAGCAGCCAGGGCTGGCGAGCGGGGACCTGGAACTAGAGAGCCAGAGGACCACGGACTTAGAGGCAACCTGCCTGGCAGCCCAAGGGGAGCTTGGGAATAAGAAGAGTTTTATGGAACAGACCATGCACACGGAAGAGCTGGCATGAACCAGACCAAGTCACAAGGGCAGACTGCTGCCTGATACGGGGAGTCCCTGTGGCCTGGACTTAAGGGGAAGACAGCAGGGGACGTAGCACCCACGTGATGAAAAGCTCTGAATGCCAGATTAAGACGGAAGGATTCCACTCAGGAAAAAATGAGCTCTTGGCTTTTTGGCTTTTTGCCTTTTCGCCTAAGTTCAACCCCAATGAGATCGAAGTTTTATACCTGAAGGGCACTGGTGGGGAAGTTGGGGCCACATGTGCTGGGCCCCCAAGATGGGCCCCCTGGTTCTGTCTCCAAACACGGTGAGTGGGGACTTTGCCCAGGCCAGTGGTGAGGAAGACAGTGACACTGACCATTCAGGACAGAAAGGCCCAGAATGAACTCGTGCCTCTGCTCTGATCATCAAAGTCCTCAATGAACCTCGAAGAGACAGAAGCAGAAAGACCAGAATCACAGTGGAAACATCACTTTTGAGGAGTTGTCAACATTGCCTCACAGAAGTGGCACACGTCTTTAGCCAGAGAACTCTCTGGAACCATTTAAGAGATCCTGGGATCTGCCCAGTCTGTAGGCGGCAAAGTTGATGGTTGCCACCTTTGTGACATCATAGATGGCATCAACAGGGGTGCAGAAGAATACCCCACTAATTAAGAACCAGAAAGGAAAGTATTTTGATAAAGGGTCATCTGAGCCTCCCAAAGGAAGGAAGGGAAGGAAGAAGGAAAGGAAGGAACAAAAAGAAGGAAGGAAAGAAAGAAAAGAAAGGAAGGAAAAAGAAATGAAAGCAATTATAGTGTTTTGAGCAAGGAAATGCCAAGATCCAAGTTGAGCTCTGTGAATAAAGTGGGGCAGCCGGTCACGTAAACCAGCCAGTGTCCGTGCTGCAGGGGGGCCGGGACAGCAGCTGGGGGAAGAGCGAAATCGAGCAGACCAAGAGGTCTGCAGAAGGAGGACTGGTGGTGGGTGAGGAGTAGGCAGGGGAGGAAAGGACTCGGGCCCCCAGCCCCAGCACAAATGGAGCTGGCAAAACAGACTCTTAATGCCAGACAACAAACGGACGGTTGCTGGAGGGAGGTGGGCAGGGAATGGACCAGACAGGTGACGGGGATTAAGGAGGACACCTGTCCTGAGCACCAGGGGTTGTATGTAAGCGATGAATCCCTAAATACTACGCCTGAAATGAACATTACACTGTATGTAAACTGAAATTTAAGTCACGACTTGAAACTACAAGAAAGAAAAAGAAAGGAAAAAAAAAAAAAAACCAGAGCTGGCAGAGCCGCTAACTGAAACTGGGGAACCCGGAAGCGACATGTTGTGGGGCGGAGCCAGTCCTGGGACCAAGGGAGGCCCTCCAGGGGTATTGGGGGGTGCGGTGAGCATTCCGGGGCAGGGCTTGGGGACTCCCGGTCAGAAGTACAGACTGAAGGTCACCAGCCCAAGGGAGGAGGGAAGACGGCTCAAAGAGGATGAGCAGAGATCTTAACCCCCTGGGAACCCTCTTCGCAGAAAAATGCCCACAGCTGTACTCCTGGCACAAACACAAACACCATTCTGTATACAGTGTGGGGGATCCTGGATTCCCCCAAACCCAGCTGGAATCCCAGACTGAGGACCCCCCACCCAACCTCCCCAGTGCTGGGTAGGAAGCACAGTGGGCCAAGGACGGAGTCCATGAGCATCGAGAAGCAGGAAAGGAGGGAGATCGAAGAAAGAGAAGGGCGAGTGCCCAGGAGAAAGCTGGGAAGGGAGTCCTGCCCTAACTATTCTGAGAGCCTCCTAAGATGTGCCACAGCCCTTGAGGGCAGCAGGGGTGCCGTGGGGACCGGCCTGGCAAAGAAGGTCAGGGGTCGGGTGGTGGGAGTTGGGGGAGTGCTGCCCCTCCCTCACTGGGACTTCATCCCCCCCCACACACACACAAGCCCCCCCACCCCAAGCAGCCATGTGGGGCCAAATGCCCACTGCCCCCTGTGGCGAGAGCTGGAGCCAAGTCAGGGCTGCAGCCGGGGGAGGATGTGGCTGGTGGATCGATGTAACCATGGTAGCCAGCACCCCCCCCACCCCCCACCGCAGCCTGGGCCCGGCACCGGTCATTACTGCAGGAGGAAGGAAGGAAGGGAGCCCTCCCGGGACTCAGGCGTTAGCCCCTGGAAGCCTTTACTCCCTCTGCAGCTTCCTCTCCAGCCTTCCCCAGCCTGAGACGCCCCGCCCCGCCCTTTGCAGGCCCTGCAGGCCCAGGGACCTGGCCCCTATCCACCCCCCCACCCCGAAAGCCTGCCCCTGCTCCCTGCCCTCCCCTCCTAGAACACAAGCATGCTGCTGCTCAGCATCCCATCCAGCCCAAAGGAGCCCTGCTCGTCTCCCCATCCTCCCAGCACCCGAGCCTGGCAGCCATTCCCTCAAGAATGATGGGTAAATGCACACACTTGGGGGCGGACAGACCTGGTTGTGTCCCATCCCTGGCACCAACCAGCTGTGTGACCTTAGGCAAACAATTTAATCTCTGTAGGCTTCAGTTTTCCCATCTGTGAAATGGAAGCATAAGGCTTAGCTCCCAGAGTGCTGACCAGAGCCACCCAGCTTCGAAGTGGGGGCTACCTCAGAGCAGCCAGGTTCCCCCTGACTCCCCCCATGCTGGGCTGCGCTCCCCTCCCTGCCACCACCACCCCCCCCCCGCGCCCCTCCCAGGTCCGCAGCCACTGCCCCAGCCCAGCCCATTATTAATTCATTAGGAGGAACTGGGCTGTGCACTCAGCTTCCTCATTACTCCGCCTGCTCCTGAGGGGCCTGGCCTCCCCTCCCCCACTGAGCCACCCACTGGAAAGATGCTGATGGCGTTGTGCCTCTCCTACAGGCCAGCTGTCACCCCATGACCACACCGTCCACGTGCTCTCAGAAGCACCAAAGGACATAGGGGAAGGGCTAGAAGCCTCCCACACTAGAAGCCTCTTCCCCAGGAGGCTGTGCCTTGGTTTCCCGGCTTTTTAATCACAGGACAGTAAAGTCACTCTTTTGATAGTGAGGGCTTTTTCCAATTTTTGTTTTTTCTCTCAAGAAGACGACTGGGGACCTCTTCCTAAACAAATACCAGACAGATCCCTAGCCTAGGAAGTTTCTAGCTTCTAAGCAGGCCTTCTCAAGGGCTCAGGACAGAACCCCAGGTCAGAAAGACACTTGAGAGAGTTTTCTCATCTTTTAAATGGGATGTGAGGGCTCTGAGGGTTACCAACTTCTCAGGGTTGTTGTAAAGAGCAGAAGCCTTTGTCTTAGTCCTATCTCCCTGGTTCAGGAGACCCAGGAAGGGCTGGGGGTGGGGGGGCAAGCTCCTGGAGCCTCATGTGAGTTTAAAATGGAATAAGACTTTCTCACAGGGTGACTGTGAGGATAAAATGAGGAAATGCTCAGCTCAGTGTCTGGAAGGCAGCCATGGGTTTAACACACAGGATCTGTGAGATCGTGGGCTCCCACAGGGGCGTCGCTGGGAGGGAGCCAGATTCCCATCCTTCCCACCCAGGTGATGATGACCCTGCATTGCCAGGGTGGTGCAAGTAAGCACCAGCCCAGGAGAGAATCTCCCTGGGTTCTAGCCCACACTCTGCTGCCCGCTAGCCAGGTGACCCTGGGCAAGTCACTTCCCTCTTAAACCCTCCGTTTAATCATGTGTAAAATACAAGGGTGATGCTTTCCTTTTCCAGCAGAATCCTTTTTTCAAACAAGATCTGGTGGAGGATATCAATATCATACATATAAAAGACAAAAGTAGTTCATGAGCATAATCTTATTTAAAAGCCTAAAATTTTAACACTTATAAAGTCAATCAATGAAAGCAATGAATTTAACACAAAAATTGGGAAGATCAGGATTACAGTGGCCAGAGGCAGCAGATAATCAGCCCAGGCATCCCTTCGTTTCTGAAGCACTTTGGTTACACGCTACTGAGAAGATCCTGGCCATGTTCTCTCCAAGGGTCTGTACAAAAGAGACTTAATGAGGCGCCTCGGGGTACACACCCCACACTGGGGTTAAGATTTGATTCGCAGCAATTTGAGAGTGTGGGTATTTTTTTAATGAGTCATTTAAAATCTATTTTCAAATAAAATGTGACTCAAAGGTTTGCAACAAGAAAACCAGGACTCCCCAGAGCAGTATGAAAACTACTGGACCCTAACCCTAACTGCCCTGTTCCAGCCGGGCCCTCGCTCTGCCCTGTGACTCTAAGCAAAGGGTGATCACCAACAGCTTCTCCCAAGCCCCACCCCCTACCCTCCTGCCTCCACCCCCCAGTGGCTCTAGGTCATCTGTCCCTGGCTGGGCACACCTGGGTACTGCAGGGGGATGTCAATCTTGGGTCCGATGACGTAGTGGCCCTCCTCCAGGGTATGGGCTGTCACGGTTGTCCACTGGCGGCAGGAGTGAATGAGCAGGATATCTCTCTCACTGACACCCTCGGCATACTCCCCTGGGAGACAAGGGGCGAAGAGGAAAGAAAGGTAAAGCCAATATCAGGAAGGGCAGAGAGAGTAAGGAGCCGGACTTCTTCCTAAAGACCCTGACTGGGGACAGCTCCCCGTGATCCTGTCTAGGTCAATGCTCAGGGGACAGGCAGTTTGCCAGCTGTGGCCTCAGGGCTATGAGTCATGCCCCGTCTCCCAGGGCCCCCAGCTCCGTCTCCTGACAGGGCCCCAGCAATCAACCCAGCCATAGTCCTCAGTCCTTCACCAGCTGTCCCAGGGCCAGAGCTGCATGGGGCCCTGGGGAGGGGGGAAGTGGGAGGAGCCCCTCCCAGCAGATGAGCCAGCCCTGCCCTCCAGGAGCACTTAGACCTGTGAGGAACTGAGAAAACAGACCACCTTTGATGTTGAGTGAGGGTGTCTGGGCAGTCCCAGAGGGGAGCAGCAAACTAGCTGGGGGCAGAGTGGGGACTTACGGAGCAGCAGACACTAGAGCTGGCCCACCGGCCCACCAGCAGGATTCTCAGCCCCCTAGTCAGTGCCCAAGCCAGGTGAGGAGGGCCTTGTTGGAAGCACAGACGGGGCTGAGACAGGGCTGTCTGCTGTGGATCCCAGCTGAGGGCTCCCCCAGAGCCATACATCACTCGAGTCAGAGGAAGAGCAGGGCTTAGAGGAAGGGATTCCTGCCTCTCCCATGGGCAGCCCCTTTTCACCCACGGCCCCAGGAGCCTCCTACACTCAGGGGACCTCAAAGGAGAGAGAGGAGAGTCTCAGATACCTGCTAGCCCCTCTCACAGAGGCTGTTTCTTGACTCTCCCTTTGTCAGCCCTTCACCCTCCCAGGCTCTGGAACACAGTGATGAGGTTGGGGTGGGGGTGTACTTCGAGGGGGGACCTAGTTCTGGGGAGAGCTGCACTGGGGCAGAGGTGTTGGGAGGGGCCTGGGCCCAGGAGGCTCCAATCCCAGCAACGGTTTCCAGGGGAGCCGGAGGGGCTGGCCCAGCTTCCAGGAGGCCCGTGGAGCGGTCTCCTGGCTGCAGCTGGTGGGCAGAGAGGGGGTGGGGGATGCTTCCTTCCCAGCCTTCTCAGACACAACTTACTAAACTGCTGCCACCCAATCAAATGGGAAGTGGTTGATCCTGATGCCAGAGGGCTCCATGACGGGGGTGGGGGAGGGGGGTGGAACGGAGGATGTGTTCAGGTCCTTGGGGGAGGGCCTGGCTCCCATTGTGTTGGTGGGTGTCTGAGCCTTCCTCCCCAACCCCTCCCCTCCTGGGGCAGAGAAAGCTCTCCTAAGCCCCAGCCGCCCCCAACCCCCTTCCACAGGGACACGGGCCACAGCCACACAGGGCACACACCAGCAGCCACGGGTCATGGTCCCCAACAGTAGAGCCAGCACAGCCGTCACCCCACTGACACAACACAGACCCACAGCCCCACGAAGGGAACTTTCCCAAATGCATAGGCATTCAAGGACCTTTAAGACTTCAAGACACACTTTTGTTCACATAGTCACACTCATGGTGACCACAACAACAGCCACCACGGTCACAGACACCCAGACCATTCACTCATCCATTGGGTAAGTCCATAATCTTTACTCAGTAGGATGTCTTCCTTCCAGGAGGCTGCAGCCCAGCCTTAGGACAATAAACTATGACAACCAGAGCACAGGACTCAAGTCAAGGGTGCCAGAGGGGTCATGGGAGTCCCAAAGAGGCCTGCCGAGACTGGGGAGCTCAGCAAAGACCCCCAGGAGGGAGTGACGCCAAAGAGGAAGCGTGCGAAGTGGCCAGGCAGAACCCAGGGCCCGCTTAGCCCATTCACAGGCAGACACATACAGCCTTGATGCTGACACGGAGGGTCTCGGGATCACGTGTCCAGGACCCAGAGAACAAGACTTTGGGCTGCTGAGCACCTCTGTCCGACAGCCCCGGCCCCGACGCCGCGGCGGAGGGCGCCCAAGAAACACGCTGATGCTCACAGTGCCTACTCCTCACGGCCGCGGGTCGGAGGAGGGGCTGCGGGCCCCATGGAGCGGAGAGAAGCCTGTGGCCGCGGGCCCCATTAGCATTCAGGGAAGCGAGTGTGCCAACGCGGGCCAAACCCCTATTCTTCTCACACACAAAACCCCCGGCCTGGCTGCCAGCCCCGGCTCCCGCCCCTCCTCCAGCCGAGCAGCTCCCCTTCCTCCAAACGGTCCCCTCATTCCGTGCAGCCTCCAGGAGTCCCCTTTCGGGCCCCCATGCAGAGTCCCATCAGCGGAGCACCCGGGCCTCTGGGAAGTGGGGCAAGACGTGGGGGAGGGCCGGGGACCCAGGGGCACGCCCGGCGGGAGGGCCAATCATTCGGGTCTCTCCCCGAGGTGGCCTGCCCGCCTGGGGCCGCACACAGCTCCCCAGGACACGAAAGGAAGGTGCAAGAAGGGACCCAAGAGGGGCCAAGCAGGGCTGGGGGCGGCGGCGGTGGGAAGACAGAGACCGAGGCCCAAGGGATGCAGGAGGATCGAGGTGAGAGGCGGGAGACAAAGGGACAGAGGGGGCGCGGCCCGGGCGGGGGGTCTGCTCTCAGCAGGGAAAAGGATGCACCGACGGGACGGGCACGGGGCCTCCGCCACGCTTCGGGTTCTATCTGGCCCAGAAAACTCTGTCCCGGCCCGGCCTCAGTGCCTGTCCCGGTTTTCTGTCCCGGTGCCCGTGCGCAGGGCCCAGGAGGCGGCGGACCCTCGGCTCTCGGGCCCCGGGTCTCCACGGAAGGCGCACCGGGAGCTGCGCGGGACCGGCGCCGGGAGCGGGAGGGCAGGGGCCACATCCTCACGGTCCCCCCTCCCCGCACCTGTCCGGAGAGTCCCCGATGTCCCCGCGGACCCCCGGCCGCCCTTCCCAGCGCCCCCGTACCTGGCCCGAGGCAGGCGAGCGTGGGCAGGCGGCAGCGGCTGACGATGAGGTCGAGCGGGAAGGCGCCCATGCTCCAGCGCAGGCCGGCCAGCCCGGCCGCCAGCTTCTCCATGGCATGGGCGCCCCCGGGGCCGCCGTCCCGGGACCCCCGACGGCCAGTCCCGCGCGGCCCGGGCTCGCGCGCCCGCCGCCACCTCCTGGGGCCGCCGCGGCGCTCCCCGCCTGGCGGCCCGGCCCGGGCTGCGGGAGTCACGTGGCCGGCCTCCCCGCGGGGCGCCTGCCCCCGCCCCCCGGCCCTCGCCCCACCCCCCCGGCCCGCGCCCGCCGCCAAGTCCCGCCTCTCCGCCCGGAGGGGGCGCGCCAGCCCCCCTCCCCGGGCGTCCAGGTGACAGCTCAGGACCGAGGACCCAGGCGGGCGCCCGGAACGAACAGGAAGACTCGCGGCGGCATCTCCGGGGCGGGGGGGCAGCCTCCTCTATCCCGCCGAGTGCGTCTGGACCCCCTTTCCTCTCCGGGAGCCGCGCCTCTCCTCGCCCCCTAGTGCCGCCGCCCACCCCGCCCCGGTCCTGCTCGGCTTCCCGAAGCTCCTGCCCGGAATAGGGCAGCTGCGCTCTCGGCCTCCCTGGCCTCCATCACCTCCAGCTTCACACGACGAGGCCGCCTCGTTAACCCCATTTTACTGACGAGCAGACTGAGGCTCAGAGAGGTCAAGTGGCAGCTCGGCTTGTACCCCGATTTGACTACAAAACCTACCGCCTTCCCCGGTACTCGCCCCCTGAGTCCCCACTAAGGGGTACTTGCGAGCTCCCAGCGCCCTGGAACCGATTCTCCCGAGTCCCATGGGCCGGGGGGCTCCAGCCCACACACAGCACGCCACGCACAACCGCTCCGGTTCTCCGCGTTTGCCGACCGAGGTTCGAGCTGGGGACCGGTGCTTCAGGCCTCGCTCTCATGGTCCTTTTTCCCATTCCCTTAAGCTGCTCTTCCTTTTCTGCTGTCCGCGCCTCCTCCTTCCGACCCCACGTGGCTCCCTCGCAGGAGCTCCTCGTGGGAAGCCCTTCCCAGAAGCCGCGCTGTCTTCAGCCGGGCGGCGCTGCGGGAGGACCCCCTTGGCCCTCCGTGTGTCTGCGGCGCCTCCTGCAGGTGAGCAGGGACCCGTGCACGCCTGCCGAGGGTCTGTGGGCCGCGGAGAAGCAGGCCTTAGCCCCTAGGCGGGTCCTTCAAGGGCTCCACGGACCCTAGTCTTCAGCCTCCCAAGCCAGGGAGAGCCCCACACGCGCGCACGCAAGCCCTCTCTTCCAGGGGACAGACCTCCCACATCGTGTGACCTGAACCCCGTGAGCGGTGGCACCAGGGAAGATAACACAACTTCGCAGTGCAAAGAGATTTCAGGTCACCTGTTCCATCTCCGTCTTTTGCAGAGGACAGCAGGGGCAACTCCAAGAGCAGAAGGGCCCAGCTCCAAGATAGCAAAGCAGGAAAGTGACTGGGAGGCCCGGGCCCTCCCATGCTGACTCCATAACCGTCCGGCAGCCCCCAGCCCAGCTGAGCCCGTTTCCCCCCAACGACCTGAGCGGCTGGCCCTTGGGCTTGCTCTTCCTTCAGCGCCCACAGTTGTGACTTGGGGTAACCCAGATGGTCTGTGGGGATGGGGATGAGTTTTCTCCTGGGGAAGTGGCCAAGAGGAAGGCAGAGCAAAGAGAAAATACAGGCGTCTAAGGCAGGCTTGGAGGGTGGGAGGCAGGAGGATGAGGAGGTGGAAAGAAGCCAGTGGCTGAAAGTGTCTTTCCCTGCCCCGCAGGCTCTCCTGAGTAGAGTGACCCCGTCAGCTGTGATCCAAACGAGGACACTCTGGAGAGTGTAGAAGGGGCTCCGCAGAGCAATAAGCATAAACCAGACTCTAGGACAGCGGGTGTAACCAGGACTGGGCCCTGTGGTCACCCTGTCTACAAAGGATGCCCCTGAGCATGGTTTCTCTGGCTTGGCAGAGGCTCCCCCGACTCACCCCAGCTCTGGGCCTCCATCCCCCCCGCAGGCCTTCCGTTTCAGCAATCACACCTGCATTCGCTCTTCTTTGACCTTCTACCCGGGCTAAGGAAATCACCTTTCACCTGGTGCCCCAACCTGGAAATCTCCTTAACCCTTACTTAAATCTACCTGGTCTCCAAGTCCTGGCGAGTCTGCTTCTGTCATGTGTCCTGTGGAGCCCTCCTCCCTCTCCAGCCCTACTTGTCCCAGCCTGACTTCGGTTCCTCCTCCAGTCTTCTCTCCTTGATGCCACTCTCCGTAGTTCATGCCAAAAGCCCCGTCTACAGCTCTGGGTGGGGGCTGAGTCGGGGACCACCCAGGTGGGAGACCTCAGGCAAAACCACCTAACTGGCTGGACCCACTTCCTAAATGTTGTCGAGTTCCAGAACCTCTCCAGGGCTTTTTAGGGCTTGGCAAACCTCCAGGGACTGGGCACAGGAGATACAGAGGTCCCTGGATTTGCTTGGGGCTCAGGCACCGCATGGGAAGGAATTCAGTGTCACTTAGAGTCTGAACTTCTTAGAGCTTAGGCAGAAGTTTCTGGAAGATGGCTGGCAGGACAGAGAGCCAGAAAGCATGGTGAGGTGGGAAGATAGGCCGGTAGAAAAAGCTGCTGGATCAGGAAGTGAGAGAGCCAGGGGGCCTGGGTGGTGTATGAAGCCGTGTCTGAGTTCTCCCCAATGGGAGAGTGTGGGAAGGGCTGAGACGGAGAGGCCAGGGCTGTGTCACTGGGACCCCAGCTGCTCTCTGGTGGCGGCAGGTAGAAGGTGACTCCCTACTGGGTGGAGGGGAGGACACGTGAGATGTCAGTGGTGTGGAGGAGGGGGCGGGGAGGGGCTCATAGCCCTGGCAGAAGCCCACTTTGGGCGCCGTGGCAGAGTTTAGTCCAGCAGCTCGTGAGTGGGGCCGAGCGGTCAGTGGAGTAGAAAGATGGCCAAAGGGGCCAGCACTGGCAGGGGCTGTGTGTAAAACAGGCCCGCCCCACCCCACCCCATCTGGAGGACAGAGCCTACTCTGAGTCCATGAACTGCAGGGGCCAGAGAACACCAGGATAAGCACCTCTGAGAATTCTAGGAAATACTCTATCCAACTTTTTATTCTAGAAAATTCGAAACGTACACAAAAGCAGAGGTAAGACTCTTATGAATCCCCCATGTAGTTCTGTGCCCCTGCTTACTCCTCTTCTTAATTTTTTAAAAAGGTTTAACCCGGGGCGCCTGGGTGGTTCAGTCAGTTAAGCATCTGCTTTCGGTTCAGGTCATGATGCCAGGGTCCTGGGGTCAGGCCCTGTGTTGGGGCTCCCTACGCAGTGGAGAGCCTACTCCCCGCCCCCCGTGCTCTCTCTCTCTCTCACTCACTCGTGCTCTATCTCAAATAAATAAAATATTTGGGGGAAAAGATTTTATTGAGATATAATTCACATACTGTGCAATTCACCTTCTTAAAGTACACAATTCAGGGGCACCTGGGTGGCTCAGCTGGTTAGGTGTCTGCCTTTGACTCGGGTAGTGAGCCGGAGGTCCTAGGGTGGAGCCCCGCATCGGGCTCCCTGGTCAGTGCGGAGCCTGCTTTTCCCTCTGCCTGCTCTGCCTGCCGCTCCCCCTGCTTGTGTTCTCGCTGGCAGGTAAATGAATAAAATCTTTAAAAATAAAATTCAATGTTTTTAGTGTATTCGCCATATTGTGCCATAATTATGATTTGTATCTGGCCTGGGCAGCAGAGGCAAACTGTACTGTTATTAGGTGTTTCTAAGGCAAATGTACCACTGCATGCCACACACCCATTAGAAACAATGCTTATAAAAGAATCGTAATGATTTGGAGAAACCCTCATTGTATAGAGTTAATGTAAAAAAGTCAGGATGGGGCACCTGGGTGGCTCAGTGGGTTGAGGCCTCTGCCTTCGGCTCAGGTCATGATCCAGGGTCCTGGGATCGAGCCCCGCATCGGGCTCTCTGCTTAGCGGGGAGCCTGCTTCCCCCCTCTCTCTTCTTGCCTCTCTGCCTACTTGTGATCTCTGTCTGTCAAATAAGTAAATAAAATCTAAGGAAAAAAGAAAAAAAAGGATAGCATTTCAAGAATAAATGAACTATAAAAAAAGAAACAGCCAAAGGGAACATGCTCTAATTTTTTTTTTGAAGATATTATTTATTTATTTTTACAAGAGAGAAAGCGAGCTTGGCCACGAGAGGAGGGGAGGGGCAGAGGGAGAAGCAGACTCCCCACTGAGCAGGAAACCCGATGTGGGGCTCGATCCCAGGACCCCAGGATCATGACCTGAGCCGAAGGCAGACTTAACCGACTGAGCCACCCAGGCTTCCTGCCCTCACGTTTAAAGTGTTTGTGTCTGGGTCATGGAATAAGTGATACCATTTCTCTCACTTTAAAATACTCTCCAAAGCTTTATATAGTGAAGAGGCATTTATCGGGTAAGTAGAAGCCAGTTTAAACTTTGCAAATGAGGGAGTAGGACATGATGGAATCTGAGGCCCTGCCTGCCTCCAAGATTCTGGGGTTTAAATATTCTCCAAGCAGTCAGCCCGCGGCCCAGCAGAGAGGCCTCCCAGCCGGCCCGTCCCCTGAGGGGTAGGCGAAGGCCTGCCTGCTGGGAGAGAGGGTTCTGGCCATCGCAGGTCCTCCAAAGCAGGACACAGCCAGCTTGCTTTCTCACGGGGCACCCAGGGAGATCACCTTCTTGTGCCTCATTCAACATCAGATTTCTTTAATAAAATAAATTCTTTCCAAAAAAAAATAAAGACATTCGTTCATTACCTCTTTATTGCAAATTTAGGCATTTATTACTTGCACTCAACACACATAACTTTTCAACAATTTATTTGGAATTGTCTGTCTTTTTTTTTTTTAAGATTTTATTTATTTGACAGGCAGAGATCACAAGTAGGCAGAGAGGCAGGTAGAGAGAGAAGGGAGGAAGCAGGCTTCTCGCTGAGCAGAGAGCCTGATCCCACGACCCTGGGATCATGACCTGAACTGAAGGCAGAGGCTTAACCCACTGAGCCACCTAAGCACCCCTGGAATTATCTTTCATTTCACTCATAATCACTAAGTAATTTCCATGACATATAGTGCACATAAGAATTTTTTTTTCAAATATTTTATTTATTTATCAGAGAGCGAGAGAGAGCGAGCACAAGCAGGCAGAGGTGGAAATAGAGGCAGGCTCCCTGCCGAGCAAGGAGCCAGATGCGGGACTCGATCCCAGGACCCTGGAATCATGACCTGAGCCAAAGGCAGCGGCTTAACCAACTGAGCCACCCAGGCGTCCCAACACATAAGAATTTAAATAAAAACTTTAAACAGAATATTTGGGACGCCTGGCTGGTTCAGTTGGTAGGGCACATGACTCTTGATCTTGGGTCGTGAGTTCGAGTCCCATGTTGGGTATAGAGATTACTTTTTTAAAAAATCTTTAAAAAAATAATAAAAATACAGCTGTCCCAATGAGTGACTCCAACTATGCCATCATAGAGATTCAAAATTGTGACTGTCCTCAGATGTCTGTCAGCTGGCAATTTTTTCAATTGTTCGTTGCTACTGTATAGAAATACATTTGATTTGTATATACTGTTGTCCTTCAACCCTCTTAAATTCACTTACCAGTTTTCATATCTATTTTTGTAGAGTCCTAGGAACTTTCTTTTTTCTTAAAGATTATTTGTTTATTTGACAGAGAGGGAGAGAGACAGTGAGAGAGGGAACACAAGCAGCGGGCAGAGGGAGAGGGAGAAGCAGGCGATCCAGGGCCTCAATCCCAGGACCCCAGGATCACGACCTGAGCTAAAGGCAGACGCTTAATGACTGAGCACCCAGGCGCCCCATCCTAGGAATTTTCTATGCCCACGATCGTGTTGTCTCTATAAAAAAAAGACCATTTTTTTGATCGTCTTTACTCTGTATTCCTTTTATTTTGTGCCTAACTACATTGGTGAGGACCTCCAGTCCCGTGTTGAATCGGAGAGGTAAAAGCAGACATCTTTGTCTTGTTCCTGATTTTCTAGGAAAGACTTTCATCTTTTACGATTGAGTAGGATGTTAAATGTGGGGATTTTGTAGGTGACTTTAATTGGGATGAGGAAGTTTGTTCTTATTCCTACTGTTAGGTCCTTTATTAAACGAAACGAGACTGAGACAAAGTGAAAGTTGTTTAAAGCTTTATTTTATGGTAAGTATTAGAAGTCAGATTGATTGGCCAGGGGAACGAGACTGAGACAAGGTGAAAGTTATGCAAAGCTCTATTCTGTGCTAAGCATTAGAAGTCAGACTGACCGGCCAGGGCCGTCTCCGAAGAGAGCGACCCCTCCCAGCCTCACAGACTAACTTTTATAGAGCAAAAGCCTGGCCACACATAGGGGGCCAATGAGATTGTAGTCATGTTAGGTCACACGTAGGTGGCCAATTGAATTACAATTTACCCTATAGTAGCTGTTTGACCTAACCTATTACTCTGGTCAGAATTGGCGCTCAAGGTTGGTGCCCAAACGGCGGGGTTTACATTCTTTAGTGGTTAGGGGAAAAGTATGCGTGTTTCTTACTGATTGGATGTCTCCACCTGGCCCGACTCGTCCTTGTATTCTGGGCTCTGTTATCAAGAACTGGCTGACCTGGCCTTGTATTCTGGGCTCTGTTATTAGGAACTAGCTCACTATATTTTACTGGTTTCCCAGACTTACTTCTAAGTAAGTTTCTCTGGGGGGAGGGGGGCAGGGTCAGTTTAAGTTTTACTGCACGAACAACAAAACGGCTTTTAACCAAGATAGAGTTGCTCTGGCTAAATAGGTCCTTACAGTACCATTTTATTGTTTTCTGTTTGTCTCTATTTTTTGTTCCTCTGTTTCTTCCTTTCCTGCATCTTTTTTTTTTTCCTTTTAATCTATTGTATTTTTTCTATTTTTTTTTTTTTAGCTATACTTCTTTCCACGGTGTGTGTGTGTGTGTTCTAGGGATTACATTATTATTCACTCATGTTTTCCCAGTACTGCTTCATACTAAATGTAGGAAAACTTGGAAGGTATAAATCCATCTATCCCCTCTCCAATATACTATAGTGTGAAATGGATTCCAACTACATATATCTTATTAACCCCAAAGACAGTATTGTCACTTTTTTTTTAAGATTTTATTTATTTATTTGAGAGACAGCACAAGTGGGGGGAGGGGCAGAGGCAGAGGGAGAAGTGGGCTCCCTGCTCAGCAAGGAGCCCAACATGGGGCTCGATCCCAGGACCCCGGAATCATGACCTGAGCTGAAGGCAGCCACTTAACCAGCTGAGCCAACCAGACACCTGACAGCGTCATCACTTTTACTTTAAAGAGTCATACATACAATAATGAAATTAAGAGGAAAATAACAGACGCTTTACATTTACCCACTGATGGTCTTTATTCCTCTTGAGCATCTAAGATTGCATCCGGTATTACATCCCTTCAGCCTGTAGAAATTTCTTTAGCAATTATTGTAGTGAGAATCTGCTAGCGGTGAATTTTCTTCTATCTGAGAATGCCTCTTTTACTTACTCCTGAAGGATGTTTTCACTGGATACAGAATTCTTAGTTGTTACCTTTTTTCCCAGCATTTAAAGGGATCTTTTTACTTTTTTTTTTTTAAGATTGTGTTTATTTATTTGAGAGAGAGAGTGAGAGAGAGAGAGCACGAGGAGGGGAGGGTCAGAGGGAGAAGCAGACTCCCCGATGAGCAGGGAGTCTGATGCAGGACTCGATCCTAGAACTCCAGGATCATGACCTGAACTGAAGCCAGTTGCTTAACCAGGTAAGCCGCCCATGCACCTGAGATCCTTTTACTTTATTTGGTGTTTATAGCCCACTCTCTAGGGGCTTACTTTAACTGTTTTTACGTTTGTGTGTGTTAAATAAAGAGGTGTTCATTTTGTTTTGTTTTGTTTTGTTTTCTGTGAAAGTTGCTCTGGCGGGATCTTACTCAACCATTACCAGAAGTGGATGTGTCCCAACTTTATTTTCCAATTAGATTTTTTCTTTTGAAAAAAGTTAAATCTGTAGGAAAGTTGCAGGAATATAACAACAAACTCCCCCATGTCCTTTCCTGGATTCACAATATAATATCTATTATTCCTTTTTTTCTCAACCATTTGAAAGTAAGTTCCAGATATCATGCCACTTTGCTCATAAATTCTTCAGTGTGTTTTTCCTAAGAACTGGGACATTCTCTTACACAGCTAGAATTCAATCCTTAAATTCAGGTAATTTAATATTAGTACATACAATTCAGTTCATATCTAATTTTTATTATCCCAGTATTGTCCATTATACTTTATAGAGTTTTGTTTTGTTTTGTTTTTAAAGATTTTATTTATTTATTTGACAGAGAGATCACAAGTAGGCAGAGAGGCAGGCAGAGAGAGAGGAGGAAGCAGGCTCCCCACTGAGTGAAGAGCCCAATGCGGGGCTTGATCCCAGGACCCTGAGATCATGTCCCGAGCCAAAGGCAGAGGCTTTAACCCACTGAGCCACCCAGGCGCCCCGAGTTTGGTTTTGTTTTGTTTTGTTTCCCAAAGTGAATGAATCTAGGATCTAGGACCATGCGTTGTGTTTAGTTGTTACATCTTTGGTCTCATCTAGAACAGCTTCTCAGCCTTTGTTGAACTTTTAAGAAATTGACAATTTTGAAGACTATGGACCATGTATTTGCTCTGTAGAATGATCGGCTTTGGCTGCTGCATCACTGTCAGGAAGACTCAGCACATCGCGTTAGGAGACAGGTGATGTCTCTTTGTCCCATTTTTTTTGTGATGTCAACGCAGATCACTTGGTTAAGGTGGTGTCTGCCAGGTGTCCCCACTGTAAAGGCACTTTTTTCCCGCTTTGTGATTAATGAAGAATTGGTGGGAAGACGTTTGGCTAGGTCAGCGTCCTATTCCCAGCACACGTGTATCCCATGATAGCATCCATCGCTGATTCCTGCCTGGGTGAATTATTACTGTGATGGCTGCCAAATGCTGATTTTCTGCGTCTATCACTTCCACATTTACCAGTCAGCATTCCACTGTAACGAGGCGCTTGCCCTCCCCCTCACTTTATCGATTAACAATTCATGAATTCTTCTACGTTCTTCATTTTTTGTGACACTCTGTCCTGTATTTGACAATGGGAGCACCTTGCAGCTAGTTCTTCTGGTCCACTGTCAGGATTCCGCAGTTCTTTGGAATCTTTCTAACTTTCTGGAACATTCGGATGTTCGTGGACCATCCTGCACAGTCCCTGCCCAGCCCAAGAATGGAATCAGCCATTTCTTCCAGGACTACTAGTTTCCTTAGAGTGATTTGTCAGCTGTGCTCCAGGCAGCTCTATCTGTTGAGTCTGGGGGAGAGACGATCATTAGAGTTGAAAACAAGTAAGAAGCTCGTGTTGTCATCTGGGGGAAATGTGCCCACAATCCTGTCTACCTGCTGCATACCTCTGTGGAGGGAATGCCATAATCACTGCCCTCTCTGCTGGCAGGCTGCATAGACCAAAGAACGGCCTGGAAGTCTTTCTTACTGCTGATGTTTGAAGCCTCTTATGGGGACTGTTACCATGTGTTCTTATAAAAAGCTGAGGCATGTCGGAAGAGCAGGGAACTCTTGATCTCAGGGTCGTGAGTTCAGTCCCATGTTGGGTGTAGATTACTTGAATAAATAAAACATAAAAAAAATTTTTTTTTAAACTGAGCCATTCATAAGGACATTTAAAAACTGAGTTCCAGGGTGCCTGGGTGGCTCAGCGGATTAAGCCACTGCCATTGGCTTGGGTCATGATCTCAGGGTCCTGGGATTGAGTCCCCCATCGGGCTCTCTGCTCAGCGGGGAGCCTGTGTCCCTCTCTCTCTCTGCCTACCTCTCTGCCTACTTGTGATCTCTCTCGCTGTCAAATAAATAACAAAATCTTAAAAAAAAAACAAAACTGAGTTCCATGTGTTGACTCTCAGCCCTCATTCAAATCAGGGTATAACACTGTGATAGTTTCATTTTTATATGTCCTCTACAATTAAGAACAGTTCACTTAAGATTTTCCTTCTTATTTCTGTGGTGTGAATTATGGAATCATTTAGAACGCCACAAGATCTAAAAGAACCACAATATGATTGGCTTTTGCAATTTACCAAATATAGCTTGTTATTGCAAAAGAAAATGTGGAGGGGTACCCGGCTGGCTCAGTTGGTAGAGCATGTGACTCTTGATCTCAGGATCGTGAGTTCAAGCCCCACAGTGAACAGAGAGCTCACTGAAAAAATAAATAAATAAAAAGAAAATGTGGAAAGGAGCCTTTTCAAGGCAATTTCTTGGCATGTTTCTATTTTATCATAAAAAAGAGAGTACTGTAAGGACAAAGAGGAATGGAGGCCTAATCCTTATCTATAGGTTGGTCCTGAAATGCTCCTTCCTAAAAATAAATAACTCATGAAACATTTACTTTAGGAAACTAGAACTTTAATTTTGCTCAGTAGTGTTGAGCACAGTAAATCAAACCATAACCTCTTATAAACAGTATATATATTTTTAAAGATATTATTTATTTATTAATTTATTTTTCAGAGAGAGAGAGAGGGAGAGAGTGTACAAGCAGGAGAGTGGGAGGCAGAGGGAGAAGTAGGCTCCCCACTGAGCAGGGAGCCTTTTGCGGGACTCGATCCCAGGACCCCGGAATCATGACCCGAGCTGAAGGCAGATGCTTAACCGAGTGAGCCACCCAGGCATCCCAAATTGTATATTTTTTAAGTGGATATGTTTTATTTTTAAATAATACATGTTGACCCAAAACAAACTGATTTGACTCTAAATAGTATTTTAAGCTTAGAAAAGTAAAAAACAATCAACATGTTTCATTATTTTCCTTATCACCCATTTTTTATTTTGTAAAATTTCTTCTAATTAAACTTCACCCTAAGACTTTTTTTTTTTTTTTTAAGTAAGCTCTTCACGCAGCATGGGGCTTGAACTCATGGCCCCGAGTCCTCCTGTCTACCAACTGAGCCAGACAAGTGCCCCCCCCCCCACTAAGGCATTCTTGAATCTGAAGCTTCATTATTCTTTTCATCTCTTGTTTTTAAATGTTTTTACTTTCACAACATGACAAGTTTCAGAATCCTTTAAAAGTGACTTTGCTCAAATTGTTTTCTAAAAGAGAGATTTTTGTGCTACTTGCCTTTCATACCATCCAGAACCACATTTGCCTGAATAGACATTTTGGATGGACTCGGTGTCATCTGGGCCCAAGTGACAGCAAATGAGGAAGCAAAACTGTAGAAACTGTCCAGCATCTTTTGTGTGAATCGAGTTGATGATTTGCTGAGAATCTAACAGCTTTGCCTTTGTCTGCTGAGACAGATTGTCCAATAATTCCACTGAAATTCCCATCTGAGCAATAAGACAACTAGATGGATGGGAGAGAACAGAGAGCCAGAAATAGACATATACAAATAGAGTCAGCTGATCTCTGACAAAAGAGCAAAGGCGATCAATGGCGAAAGAAAGAAGTCTTTTCAACAAATGGTGCTGGAACAACGGGACAGCCACATGCAAGAAAAAAGGGGGCGGGGGAGGAGTCACGGGGCACCTGACTGGCTCAGTTGGTGGAGCGTGTGACCCTCGATCTTGGGGTTGTAGGTTCAAGCCCCACTCGGGGTATAGACATTGATTTAAAAAAAAAATCTTAAAAAAAAAAAGCATCTAGACACAGATCTTATACCCTTCACGAAAATTAATTCAAAATGGATTATAGATCTAAATGTAAAATACAAAAATATTTTAACACAGGAGCAAACATAAATGACCTGGGGTTGGGTGATGACTTTTTAGATACAACACCAAAAGCACCATTCATGAGAGAAAAAATTCATGAAAGAAAAATTGGACTTCGGTAAAATTACAAACGTCTGTTCTACCAATCTGAGCAGAAGACGGAGCCTGGACAATATTTTTGGCTACCACAGAGTGTCAGCTTCCTTCTCCAGATTTAACTCTTGACATTTCGCAAATTTTTAAAAAATATTTTATTTATTTATTTGACAAAGAGAGGTCACAAGCAGGCAGAGAGGCAGGCAGAGAGAGGGGGGGAAGCAGGCTCCCCGCTGAGCAGAGAGCCGGACGTGGGGCTCGATCCCAGGACCCTGAGATCACAACCGGAGCCGAAGGCGGAGGTCGACCCCCTGAGCCACCCAGGCGCCCCTAACTCTTGACATTTTGAAGAAGGCAACAAATTCTAGGAGCTAATATATTGGCTTATATCTGAATCAGGACAGGAAAAGGAGAGCTTCCCCATTTCTGTAGGAAATGAAATTATTCCCATCACAAGAAAAGCACAACATGGCTGATGCTTTTTTAACCAAGGAAGCCAACCACAAGTTGACCCTTTCCCCTGTTCTGCCCCTATTTACAGCAGGCTTCTCACCAGCTGGCAGCAGGGATGGAAGGCAGCCACTGAGAGCCCTGAGCTTCCTGATCTAGTCAAGCCAAGAAGTTTCCAGAACTTATGGGCGAGCTCCCGCCCGGTCACCTACCTCTTGGTAAGTTGAATTGATCCTCGATGTCATGCTCCTGGCCTCACCAGTAGATTCGATGCAGAAACTCAAAACTCACTGGGAAACCACTGGCTGTTACATGGATCATGAGAATTTCAAGGTTTTTAGCAAATTACATATTTCAACTTATTTATAAGTGGACTTCTACTGAGGAAAGCATTTAATTTACTACTGAACCACTGACAAAACTAAATATGATATAATGCTATTGTTAAAAACTATGGTAACAAAAATTGTAATACATAACATAAAATTTACCGTTTTAAAGAATTTTACCATTTTGTTTTTGGGGCATCTGTGTGGCTCAGTCGGTTAAGCGTCTGCCTTCACTCAGGTCATGATCCCAGGGTCCTGGGACTGAGCCCCACATCAGGCTCCCTGCTCAGGGTGGAGTCTGCTTCTCCCTCTCCTCCTTCCCCACTACCTCCCAGCCCCACTCCCATTCCCACTCCCACTTATGTTCTATCTCTCTCTCTCTCTCAAATAAATAAATACAATCTTAAAAAATTTTTTTGGTTTTTAAGTAATACCCAATGTTTATTTCAAACTCACAACCCCAAGATCAAGAGTCACACTCCACTGAGTCAGCCAGGCGCCCCTAAAATTTACCATTTTATTTATTTATTTTTAAGATTTTATTTACTTATTTGACAGAGATCACAAGTAGACAGAGAGAGAGAGGGGGGAAGCAGGCTCCCTGCTGAGCAGAGAGCCCGATGTGGGGCTCGATCCCAGGACCCCGGAATCATGACCTGAGCCAAAGGCAGATGCTTAACTCACTGAGCCACCCAGGCGCCCCTAAAATTTACCATTTTAAAGTGTACAATTCAGTGGTATTTAGTACATTCACAACATCGTGTAACCATCACCATTATCTAGTTCCAGAACATTTTCATCACCCCAAGAGGAAACTCCACACCCATTAAGCAGTCACTCCCCAGGCTCTCTCTTCCCCAGCCCTGGCAATGACGAGTCTACTTTCTGTCTCCAGGATTTTTCTATTCTGAACGTATCATACGAATGAATCATACACTATGTGATCTTCTGTGTCTGGCTTCATTCACTTACCGCAGTGTTTTACCAGTTTTCTAGGCTGATCCCTTTTGTAGCCTGTGTCAACACGTCATTTTTCAGGCTGAATAATATTCCAGTGTTAGGGGCACCTGGGTGGCTCAGTGGGTTAAAGCCTCTGCCTTCGGCTCAGGTCATGATCCTGGGGTCCTGGGATCGAGCCCCGCATCGGGCTCTCCGTTCAGCAGGGAGCCTGCTTCTCCCTCTCTCTCTGCCTGCCTCTCTGCCTACTTGTGATCTCTGTCAAATAAATAAATAAAATCTTTAAAAAATAATAATTATAATATTCCAGTGTATAGACATGGCACATTTTGTTCATCCATTCTTCAGTTGACGGACATTGGGTTGTTTCTACTTGTTGGCTATTGTGGGCAGAGCTGCCTTGGCCATTCCTGTACACATTTTTTGTTTGAACACCTGTCTTCAGTTAGTTTGGTTACATACTTAGGAGTGGATTTGCTGGGTCCTGTGGTAATTCTGTGTTCAGCAGCCACCAAACTGGTTTCCATGGTGGCTGCACCATTTGACATTCCCACCAGCAGTGGACGTGGGTTCCAGTTTCTGCACCTAACTGACGCTTGTCTTGCAGTAGGTTTTTTGTGGGGTTTTTTTCCTTGTTTTTCTTATAACCTTTCTAATGGGTATGAGGTGGTATCTCATTGTAATTTTGAAAAGAGAAGATTTATTTATTTACTTTTAAGATTTTATTTATTTATTTGAGTGAGTGAGGGAGAGAGAGAGAGAGAACAAGCCGGGGCAGGGAGAAGAGAGAGGAGGAGAGAGGGAGAAGCAGACTCCCCGCTGAGCAGGAGCCCAATGTGGGGATGGACCCCAGGACCCTGAGATCATGACCTGAGCCGAAGCCAGATGCTTAACTGACTGAGCCACCCAGGTGTCCCGAGAAAATGCTTTTTATGATTTCAACCTTTTTAAATTTATTGAGACTTAATATATATAATGCTATTTTATAAATAACATGAGTCTCTTCTATTTGCTTTTTTAAAAATTTTATTTATTTATTTGACAGAGGTCACAAGTAGGCAGAGAGGCAGGCAGAGAGAGGGGGCAGCAGGCTCCCTGCTGAGCAGAGAGCCCGATGTGGGGCTCGATCCCAGAAGTCCAGGATCATGACCTGAGCCAAAGGCAGGGGCTTTAACCCACTGAGCCACGCAGGCACCCCTCTATTTGCTTTTTTATGTGAATACTTATTATTACAGTATTATGGGAAATTACATATTAATAAAAATCAGTTTTGAAAAAAGGAATTGTAAACTAATCAATTGCATAAATTTACCTTTGTGTGATACCAACTCCCATTTTGATAATATCATTGTGTATACACTTCTTATATTATTTCCTAAGATACTGTTTTATTTTTACTATAAATATCAAGGAGTGAACATAGCCCTTCATTAGGGCATGGACTTCAGAGGGAGGTACATGCCCAGATCTGGGAGTCTGACCCACCTGGGACTGAACTCAAGTTTTCCTGCCTGCTAGCTGTGTGATCATGGTAAGTTAGGTAACTTTGTCGAGCTTGTATTTATTTATTTATGAGCCAAACGGGGACGAGAACTGGTAAGTCAAGGAGTGTGTCTCCTAAGTCATCAGGATTAGTTGAAGTCAGATAATAAAAGGTGGGTTGTAGAGCACAGAATTCTGCTGCATTGGGTCTAGCCCCTGCTGGTGGGGAGACAAGCATCTTTGGGGTCACCAATCCCTCCATGACCTTGAGAAAATGCCTCCAGAATGTCTGCTCTGCTTTTCCCGTTCCTCACTGAGAAGTTCCCAGCAGGAAGCAGGAGCAAGAGATGGGATTCATCCATTCAACAGACACGGAGCACCCAGTGTGTGCCACGGGCCCATCTACGTGCCAGAGACACAGCAGCAAATAGGACGGACCGGGCCCCTGTCCACACGGAGCTTCTATCCCAGATGGGAGGCAACTACTGAACACATAGATTTTAATATGGCAGATGGTGGGAAGAACTGGAGGAAAAAAGAAAGCAAGGGGAAAGGATAGGGAATCCGGGGCAGGGCTGGCATGGCTCCTATCCTACGTGGAGCAGCCCGAGGGGGCCTGGATGCTAAGGGGACATCGGGGCAGAGACCAGAAGGCAGCGGCAGTGTGAGTGGTTCTGACAGATGAAGGATGCGTCTTTCAAACGGAAGGAACAGCGAATGCAGATGTCCTAAGACAGACTGTGGCTTGTTAGACAAGGGCTCTGAGCACTGAGTTCTGAGCCGCTCCGACACTCAGAGGTCAGGAAGCTGAAGACGACACCAGCAAGACTGAGGAGGACGGGGGAGGGAGGGGGCAAGGGGTGTCCTGGACGCCGCGAGAAGGAGGTGTTTCAGGAAGGAGGGAGGTTGAGTCGACATCTCAAGAATTAGTGGCCTCTCCAACCTTGGCAAGAGCACTCCTGATGGGGTGGAAGGGATGATGCCCCAAGGAAAGCTCTAGAAGGGCTGAAGCCCAGTTTACACAGCTCTTTTCGGAGACTTTCGCCGAAACCCGAGCAGAGAGATGGTGGGGGAGCTGGAGGGGGGCTGTGGAGCCCGGCATACGTTTGCTAAGTATTAGAGATATTTCGGCTTGCTTCAAGTTGTGTCCCTACTCACATGTGAAACACTGCGCCCGCAGGCGAGAGCTAGCTCCCCTGTGCTAAATGATCTGGAGCCACTTCTCTGGGAAACATTTTCTGAGTTCCCCAGACAATTTTCTCCACCCGGAACATTTGCCCCAAGTAACAGCTTCCTCTTTAATTTTGGCAGCTACTTGCAAAGGGGAAATTTCTGGGGCTGGGAATTCTGCACCCCAGCTTTCTGCCTCTTACCCAGTGTGAGAAGTTATCACAGCCCCGGCACGGAGGTCTAAGGTCACCACACGCCTGCACTTGGTTCTGCTAGTTCTCAAGTAAGAGCAGAGGCTCCAGGAGAAAATGGAAAGGGCGCTGGTGGGGAAGAGACAACGACCTGCCCCCCCTCTCCCCCAGTGACCATCTGAGTGACCGCAAGCATGTCACGGGGCATCTCTGGGCCTAAGTTAAAGCCCTCCCACCAGATCTCTAAGTGCCCTATTTGTCCCTCAGACTGTCCTTGCTTTCTTATAATTTGGCTATGCATTTTTAATTATGTTTATCCTCTCTTTCTAGGTGTCTGCATGGGAAGGGGAGCAGATCGGTTTGCTTGCCCGGCTAAAAGCGGGAAGCTGGACTAAGTCACTTTCATGCATTCTCTCGCTCGCTCATTTAACAGTATTGACTGGGTGCCTACCCTGTGCCAGGAACAGGCAGGCCCTGGGGACCCATCGGCACAGGAGGCATACTGTATCCCTGCCCTCAGAGAGCCTGCTGCCTAGCTTCCCTAGTTCCTTTCCACGGTCCTTTAGCTGTGTGACACACCCACCATTTAGAGGGGGACCATGTCCCCTGGCTCTGCTGGAGGTTTTTTGCTTCCTGGGCTGGCTGCACAGCCCCCAGGGCCTGCTTTCCTGGGACTCAGGGCTCCCTTTCTCTGCATACTTTTTCATTGTGCTCAGAATGTCCTCTAATGGGGGGGGCCTGGAAGGCTCAGTCAGTTAAGCATCTGCCTTCAGCTCAGGTCACGATCCTAGGATCCTGGGATGGAGTCCCACATCTGGCTCCTTGCTCAGGGGGGAACCTGCTTTTCTCTCTGCCTCTGCCTGCTGCTCCCCCTGCTTGTGCTCGCTTTCTGACAAATAAATAAAATCTTATTAAAAAAAAAAAAGAGGGGCACCTGAGTGGCTCAGTGGGTTAAAGCTTCTGCCTTCGGCTCAGGTCATGATCCCAGGTTCCTAGGATCGAGCCCCGCATCGGGATCTCTGCTCAGCAGGGAGCCTGCTTCCCTTCCTCTCTCTCTGCCTGCCTCTCTGCCTACCTGTGATCTCTGTCTGTCAAATAAATAAATAAAATCTTAAAAAAAAAATGTCCTCTACAGATTCCTAAGAAGGTGAGCAAGGGAAGAAAAAATTTAACTCTTTTCCATACCTGAAGACATCATTTCCTATTTGTCAGAAAGCCGAGTGAGTAGAGAACTCTACACAGAATTTTCCTTCCGTTCAGAATTTGGACGCGATTGCTCCATTGCTTCCTAAGACTCCACATTATTCAGGAAAATTTCTACATTCAGATTCTCAATTCTTTGCAGGTGAGCTATTTCTCACCCCTGGATGCTTTTTCCTTTTTTTCTCTTAATCTTGTCTTTTATCCTTGGGGTTCTGAAATGCTCTGATGACATTACTTGGTGCAGTAATTTTTCATTCTTCCGGGCTAGGCCCTTTCAATCTGGAGACTAATATCCCTCAGTTCTGGGCAGTTTTCTCGTCTTCTCTCTCCTGACAATCACTTTCTATCTGTCTTCCTCTTTCTTTTTCTGGACTTCCGATTAATCAGATTTTGGCTTTTGGATTGGCCCTCTGAATTCCCTACCACTCCTCTTTTCTGTACCCGCCCGCGCCCCCCCCCCCCCACTCTCTCTGCTGGTTTGTGTGTTTTATTTCTAGGAGATTTCCCTCACTTTCACCTTCTAATTCTTCTCTTGAATCTTTTATTTCAGTTGACTTTTTTTTAAAGATTTTATTTATTTATTTGACAGAGATCACAAGTAGGCAGAGAGGCAGGCAGAGAGAGAGAGAGGAGGAAGCAGGCCTTCTGCTGAGCAGAGAGCCCGATGCGGGGCTCGATCCCAGGACCCCGGAATCACGACCTGAGCCAAAGGCAGAGGCTTTAACCCACTGAGCCACCCAGGCGCCCCTCAGTTGACTATTTTTGTTTTAATGAATTCTATCTCATTTTTTATAGCATTCAATTTTTAAAAAAAAATTTTTAAAAGATTCTATTTATTTGACAGAGAGAGAGATCATGAGCTGGGAGAAGGGCAGAAGGGAAGGGAGAAGCAGACTCCCCACTGAGCAGGGAGCCCAACATAGGGCTCAATCCCAGGACCCCAGGATCATGACCTGAGCTGGAGGCAGACGTTTACCCAACTGAGCCACCCAGGTACACCCCCTTTTTATTTAAGTAACCTCTACCCCCACTGCTGCATGGAACTTAACAGCCCCGAGATCAAGAGTTGCACGCTTTACCGACTGAGCCAGCCGGATTCCCCAGCATCGTATTCTTGCTTTATGGATTCAATATCATATCGTACCCAAATATATTCATTACAGTGTGTTTGAGGTTTCTCTTTGGTTTTTGCAGTTTTAAAACTTCCTTTTCTTGTTTCTTTGTTAGCTGTTTTCTTCTTTTACGTCACCATGCAGACCTGGGTGTCTGATTGAAGGCAGGTATCTGTACAGTCTGGGTATCACGTATGTGCATTTTTACTGTCTACATTTCTCACGTTTGAATGATTTCACAGAGGTTTTAGGTAGATTTGGAAACTTGACATATGTGCGTCTGACTTGGTGACTAGAAACCTTCAGCACGGCACCATCCGCAGGGAGCTGACCTTTTAGTTGGTGTACCTCCAAGTGACACGGTTGGTCACTCTTTCCTCTTGAACCAGGTTTTCCAGAGACCTTCCTAATCTTCTGCCTCGGTACCTACGTCTGGAGGCCAAAACCGGGGGAAGGAAGGGGAGAAAGTGGAGAGAATCTGTGGAGCCCACCATTCAAGAAGCGGCCGTTCACTGAACCCGCTGCTGTGGACCCCCTGCCTCACCCCACCTTTCCCTCCGTCTGCCTGGTGCCATAGAGTCTGGAGCCCCTATTGGTCCATTTCTGCAGCTCATAAACCTTCAGAGGGGTGGCAGCGCCTTCTGGCTACGAGCGATGATCAGGAACACCCGGGGCACCCAGGATCTCTTACAGAGACTTCCTACTGGTCCCATGTTTGTCTACTGCCTCACGCCTGCCATCTCAGTGGTACCCGGCGCCCCTAAATCCTGGAACTCTTGGATTCAGGGCAAACCTGCTCACTTCTTATCGGCACTCCTCTTGGAAAACGGTGAGCTTGTAACATCCATTCTAGGAGATTCCCCTCCAGCTGTTGCCCACCTCCCATTTTTAGAAGACTTAGGTTCAGTATTTGCATTAGTAAATCTTTTAATTCTCACAGATTGCCTGCCTTTTAACATTATTTTTTAGTATAGTTGACACAAAGTGTTACATTAGTTTCAGAGGTACAACATGGTGATTCCGTAAGTCTATACGTTATGCTATGCTCACCGCAGGTGCGTAGCTCCCATCTGTCACCATGCAGCGCTATGACAATGTCTTTGACTATATGCCCTACGCTGTGCCTTTTATTCCCAAGACTTATCATCTTGTAACTGGAAGCCTGTATCTCCCACTTAATTTTGTGTGGCTCTGTTTACCAGAAATCCTATAGAATGGGGCGCCTGGGTGGCTCAGTGGGTTAAGCCCCTGTCTTCCCCTCAGGTCATGATCTCCGGGTCCTGAAATCCAGCCCCTAATCAGGCTCTCTGCTCAGCGGAGAACCTGCTTCCCCCTCTCTGTCTGCTGCTCCGCCTACTTGTGATCTTTCTCTGTCAAATAAATAAAAATCTTAATAAAAAAAAAAAATCCTACAGGATAGGATCTCCACACTGACAAGCTCTAGCAAATTTTTTGAGACCCAATGAGGACATGCAGTTCTCAGAAATGGTCACAAGGTGGCCCAGTGACTCTATATTTAACTTATAGATTCCCCCAGCTACCCGGCGAACCCGGAAGAGTTAAAAGTGTTGGATCTTGGTTAATCCAGCAGAGGGGAACCAGCAACGTAGATATTTATGCTGAACTGAGGCTCGGAGTGCTTTCTAGCCCCGCTTCTAGAGAAAAGGGAATTGAGAGTCACAGGAGTCAACCCATCTGTCCTGTATCCGGAACGGGCCCTAGGCTTGAATTTTAAAATTCTTATTCTTTTATTATTTAAAAGTCATATTCAAAGTTGCCTTCAAATTGTAATACACATGCGCTTGCAGGAAGGCGGCAGGGGGCACCAGGAGGCCAGTACAGCTCCGGCTCAGGGAGTGGAGTGAAAGAAACAGAAGGGAAGTCACCGCGTCACTTACCGCATGACCCGGACGCTTGCCGCGTGGCCAGCAGCTCACTTAGCGCCGTGGAGACACAAATGGGACGAGACGGGGTCCCTGCCCTCCAGAGTGTACACCCTGGGAAGGACATGAGCCTACAGAAGACAACTAATGGCAACCAAGGAAGTCGGCAGTTACGCCCGGTGGAGACGTCGGTCAGAAGTGCTCTTGGCAGTGGGGAGAAGCGGGAATCCTTCCCTGCAGGGGAGCGGAATGCCCTTGCTGGGGGGCCTGGGGCTGGCCTTGGAGTTAGAGCCGGACTCAGCCCTCCTCAAACTGGGACATGCGCACTAAGCATCGCCTGGGGCTTGGGTTTAAAGGCAGATTCTGATTCAGGAGGGCCGTACGTGGGTGCCGAGAGTCTGCATTTCTAACAAGCTCCCAGGTGACTCCGCTGTGGCTTATCGGAACCAGCGCAAGGGTGTAGGCACTGGTTCATCAACAAAAAACCGCTCACACTCCAGTCTCACCCCATACTGCGTTAATCGGGCTGGGTGCAGCCTTGGCGTTGGTATTTTTAAAGCGCTTCCCGGGTGATTCCAATGCACGGTAAGGTTCGAACATCACCGACGTGGGGAACATGTGTCACCCCACCCAGCACCTGAAGCTCCCACCGAGAGTCAAAGCCCACCCCACGCTGCGGAAGCTGCACACAAGACTCTTTCCCCCACCTCTGGGGCACGAGCACGCGCTCTGAGCGTCACCAACCAACTGAACCATCTCACACTTCGCAGCAAAAGCTACTGAAAGAAGCCGGGGCTGCGCGGTTCCGACCTTGGCAAGGAGTTTGGCATTGGTGGCAGCCATACTGTTCTCAGAGTGACCATTGCTGGGGCACGATGTCCAGCCGCAGGAGCCGTCCAGCCTCAGCGGACCAATTCTGCTAAGCCTGATTTTGAACAGTGGTCTTGACGGCACAGCCTCTGACACTGGTCCTTTGGTCCTAGAGGTTGTGAGCTACCCAATGTAATATGAAACCCACACAGAGTCCTTTATGATTAAAGATAAAACACCCTGTAAAACCCCTAGCACCAATGTGTAGATTAATGAGTTGTTATAAGGCAAACCCCCTTGTAAACATCCATGCCAGATTTTGCTATCCCTGAATATCCCTCCATGTGCCCTTTACCATTTTTAAAAAGATTGATTGATTGATTGATTTTGGGGAGGAAGGGCAGAGCAAGAGACAGAATCTTTTTTTTTTTAAGATTTTATTTATTTGTCAGAGCATGAGCAGATCGAAGCAGTAGGCAGAGGGAGAAGCAGGCTCCCCGCTGAGCAACAAGCCCCATGCAGGACTAGATTTCAGAACCCTGAGATCATGACCAGAGCCAAAGGCAGGATCCTGAGACAAAATCTTGAATCAGACGCAGGGCTCGATCCCATGACCTCAGCAGAAACCAAGAGTGGGACGCTTACCCAACTGAGCCACCCAGGAGCCCAATCCCCTACCATTTATAACTCCTCCCTCCCTGCTAAGAATATCCCTATTATGACTTTTAATCATTTCGTTAACTTTCTTTATATTCTCTGTAGTTCCCTAAATACACTGCAGTTTAGTTTTGCCTTTTTTTTTTCCCCCAGTCTTTGATTCATCTATAATCTCTCATAATTGAAGAGACTGGATCAGTTGTCCTGTCACATTTACCAGGCTGGAGTTTGCTGATTGATGTAGTTCATGATGTTCCTCTGTCCTCCGATTTCCTATAAATTGGTAGTTGGATCTAGACCAAAACTTTGATCTGACTGATGTTTGAGATTTTTTTTTGGCACGGCCTCGTTGTGGGAAGTATTGTGTTGGTGGTCAGAGGTCCGTAGATGTTTGGTTGTCTCCATTTTGTTGGATCTCCCTTTGTGATGTTAGTCATTGACCATTCCTAAACCCATTACTTCATTAGCAACTACAAAACAGCAATATTCTATCATTTCTTCTTTCTTTCTTTGGTGGGATACTTCCACAGACACACTGCACCTTGTTTACTATTTATTGGGAAGAAAAACTTTCTCTATCCTCCTAGGTGCCATGTTCGGAAGCTTGCAAATTAGACTGACAAAAGACTGATTAGTGAGATAAAAGCAGGTTTTTATCCACTAAGTATCTGCGCGGTCACAGAAGATTGCGTGTCTTCTAATTTAGGGCTTATATGCCTTCTTAGGGAAGAGCAGAGAAGCACTTCTTACACGGGGAGGGGAAGAAAGGGCACTTACATGACTTTTTGGCAGGATAAATGGACCTTTAGGAGGACGGGAGGTAAAAGAGGCCTGTGATACTGTGTTTGGGTGCCGTGCAAACCTAAGAGCTCAGAGTTGCTCCTCAGTGGCGCGTTCATTCCGGAAGCTAAGCTCTTAAGCAGATAAGAGATTTCAGAAATTCAGAAACCTTCAGTTCCCAATCATTTTTATGCCCCAGTGGCTTCTTCTGGCCCCTTCTACCGTTCAGTCAACCAGTGATATAGTCTGTACCAGGAAGCTGAGGTAAGTTCTGGATTCTTTTATTTACCAGCAAGGCTGTGGTGGAGGAGAGTGCTGTTGCCCAAGCAACTTCCAACAGTGACCGATGAGGAGTGTGTGCGCCTGCACTGTGCATTGCATCATTACGGATCCACAGATTGATAAATGTCTGATGTGTTCCAGGTGTCCACTCTCTGGCCGGAGTGGGCCTCTTCAAGTTGGCTCCCAAGCCCTACTGACACATCCTTAGATTTCCAGAACTTCTCTGTCTGATGTGACACACATGGACTCTGACATTTCTTCACAAAGTTCTGGTTTCTTTTAGTGGGAAAAGGGAACTTCTTAGGGCTCGGACTGTTGCAGTCTTCCGAGTTCCTAGTAGACCCCTGCACTCACTTGCTGTTGGATTGTGCAAACCCCTGAGTCAGCCACTGCTCTAATACTGGCTTGCGGTGTTTTCCAGTACTTCCTGGTTATTTTGGAGTTCTTCCAACCACCAGATGCCCAATTGCTTCCCTAGGCTTTCTTCTTCACAGACACTATGAGGCAGCTCCTGCTTCTGTCAGAAGTTTGCCTCAACCTGCTTGTGTTTGTGGAGCTTGTGGGGTACCTTATCAAGTGCTTTTGCTGTATACACTGTTCATGGGTTTTCCCATCCTACTTGCTGTGTTTTTATGGAGGGATTTGTAGAAAATGAAGAATCAGGTCACTGCCACCACCTTCGTATAAAAATGCAACTTTAGGGGCACCTGGGTGGCTCAGTGGATTAGGGCCTCTGCCTTCGGCTCAGGTCGTGATCCCAGAGTTCTGGGATTGAGCCCCGCATCGGGCTCTCTGCTCAGCAGGGAGCCTGCTTCCCTTCCTCTCTGTGCCTGCCTCTCTGCCTACTTGTGATCTGTCTGCCAAATAAATAAAGTCTTTTAAAAAAAATTAAAATAAAATAAAATAAAATAAAAATGCAACTTTAACATCCTTTTAAGAAATGTCCTTCACGGGACGCCTGGGTGGCTCAGTTGGTTAAGCGGCTGCCTTCGGCTCGGGTCATGATCCCGGCGTCCTGGGATCGAGTCCCACATCGGGCTCCTTGCTCGGCGGGGAGCCTGCTTCTCCCTCTGCCTCTGCCTGCCTCTCTGTCTGCCTGTGCTCACTCTCTCTGACAAATAAATAAATAAAATCTTTAAAAAAAAAAAAAAAAGAAAAGAAATGTCCTTCACTGTTTAAATAAGGCCAAGTTGGTTTTTACCATTTGCAGCTAAGAACTGCACAGAGGGGTATTAAGCCAAGGGATGGTAGAGGCAATTTGTTGCCTGAACTGTCTTGAGGCCTACAAATAGTTAAGTCAATCTGTGTGGCACTTTGGGTGACAGTTTAGGCTGTACCACGGATTGGGGCCTGGAGAAGGTCCCCAACTGTTGCACCCGGTCAAACTCACTGTTTTATTTCCCTGGAAGCTTGGATGGTGACAAACCATGATAAAAGCATGACACATCCTTGCTGTAGGCAATGGGGCCGCTGGACATTCTCAAGCAGGACAGTGGAGTGTTCAGAAGACAAACCTTCTGATGTGTCCAAGAGGGACAAGGGGCATGAGGGGGACAGCAACACTAGGTGGCGAGTTAGGAAAGTAATGCTGTGGTCTGCAAGAGAGGACCAAGTATCAAAATGAGAGCGGTGGGCACGTCAAGGGCAAGACAGGCAATAATGGAGGAAAACTGAACAGTACTAGGTGACCGCGAGGGAAAGTCATCATCGGTTGAGGTCTCAAAGTTGGGTGGTTAGAAACGAGAATAGTAATATCACCTCCCACATGAGTGACCTGGAGTTGAAGCTGGAAAAGTGATCCCTATCCTAGGAATTTATTTTTCACATCATTCTCTTCAAACATTTATTTCCAAGGTAACATGTAAGTGGCCTGTGTTGAAGACGGACGGGATGTGTGCCTCGCCCATGCTCGGGTGTTCTTGCGGCTGCAGGGGTGTGGGAGGCGCCACAGAGAAGAGCACAGCCTGGAGGCCTTCAGACCAGACTGGGTGATCCCAGAGCGCCGGGCTGGGGCAAGTCAGTGCCTTGTTCTCCCCACAGTCCACTGTGGCATCCGCCTTCAAAACTTGCCAGACCCGTGGCTTCTCTAATTGCCGACGTGACACTTAGGATGCTTTGATGGAATATTCCAAGCACGTCAGAAGGGGCCCGGGTGCACAGCCTCTCCGCTGAGTCCGATCATTTTCAAAGTGATATCCATTCTGTCCCCGCACATCTGGACTCAAGTAAATGGACCTTTTCCACTTACCTCTAAAACCCTGTGCTTCAAGCACTCACAGGAAAGCTCAATCTTGGACTGACTACGCTCTAGCTCCAGTCAAATGATGAGCTGCGATCATTCCAGAATCAAATGAGAATGGTAATTACCCTTTCTTGAAGAAGCAAATAAACTGTCTATAGCAAGTCATCTCACCAGAAAGCTACAAGTCTACACTTCATTACTTCAGCTCCCTGCAGAAATGCCACCATGGACTTTCAATGTACTTTTCTGTTTTATGGAAATTCACAAAAATGATAGAGCAAAAGGACAAGCAAATTTATGCATTTTATGAACTTGCATTGGAGACATCTTCACTTTGGAGGCCAATAAACCTTAATGGTAGAAATTTCTGAATTTCGTGCTAGAGATTTTTTCTTAGCAACCACTCTCTCGAAGATGCAACAGGACTATACCTCTCTTTATTTCAGTGCTGGAAATCCCAGACCCAAATTCAGTGTCCCGGAAAAGCCTGAAGCTCTCAATCCCCCTAGAGGACTCTTAATCTTGTACCAAGCTATACTCTGCTAGTCATTTATTACAAACGATCTCAAATCCACCTAAGAATTTGGCATAAACTCGATCTACCTTCTTTCCCCTCCCCTGTATTTTGAGTTCTTCCACCATTACTCATGGTAGTGATTAATTAACAACACAGGTGCCCCTTAAAGTCTAGTCTTAGAAAGCCAATTAAGAGAAATGTAAAAAGCAACTGCCTGTTTACTTTCAGCCCAAAGATGGTTTAGAGGAGGAAACATAAAATTGGCAGGGTGGTAGGGGTGGAACATGGGTTTAAACTAACAACAGTAGTTAACTGGTATAAGTACTTTCAAGGGCATGACTCTGTAAGAAGGGGCCAAGGTCAGGCTCAATGGTTATATTAACTACGTAAGACTACACTCTAGAATTCTGTTAGCGCTGGCACAGAGCCCATATTACCTTCATTAAAATATTTTTAACCAAACCTTAAGACCCTATTCTGAGAAACTGTGATAAGGTGAAGGTAAAAACAATGAGCACTGGCTTCAGGCTTGGTTTCCAAAATCTAACTCCAGCACCAATGGGATGTGCAACCTTAGCCAAAGTACTTAATCTGACACTGTTTATTTTGTAAATAAACGGTATTTTATATACCGTCTCACCAGGTCATTGGGTACATAACCCAAAGAACATAGAAAAGTGTCACAAGTAACTGGCGGGCTCCCTAGTAAGCAAAAAGTATTCTTTCCCTTTCACATACTTGAACTTAAACCCTGCATTGCCCTCTGCCATCATTTTAGCCTGGTCCTATTAAAATCTCAATTAACCTACTAACTTCCTATGTGATCTCTAGAACCTTCCAGCTTCTTCCTCTTCCAACACATCTAGAATTGGTTTCCTTACACACACTGCTCTCACCACTCTGGAGGGCTCAACAGGATCCCCCCATTGCCCATCATTGTTCAGCTGGACTTCTGGTTTCTCACATAAGCAAAGCCGGTTTCAAATTTACAAGTGGTCCCTTTTTACCCTACCCGTTAGCATTAGTCAATCTATTTACCTAAGAACTAGTTCATGTCCCTATTCCCTCAAAAAGCTACCCCAACTACTCCCATCAACTGAACTCGCTCTTATATTAATACAGTACTTAAAATCTGAATCCCATCTAGTTGATTTTTTTTAAGAGTAAGCTCTATGCCCAACACAGGGCTTAAACTCAGGATCCTGAGATCAAGAGCTGCATGTTCTACTGACCCAGCCAGCCAGGCGCCCCTTGTTGGCTCTTAAATACGCTTAGCTAATAATTGGTTTTGCTTCCTAAACTAGATCGCAGATTTAAGGGCAGAGACCATGTTCTATTTTCCTATACCAGTCTCAAAATGAGAATCATGGGCCTCACCCTAGACACACAAAACAGTAAAGTTGGGAGAGTGAATGGGGAAGCAGTAAAAGCACTCCAGGTGATTCCTATCAACACTGCAGGATGAGAAAACTTCTACACATTCTCCTTCCCGCAGAGATAATCTTGTCAACAAATATTTATCTCTAGGGGCAACTGGGTGGCTCAGTCATTAAGCATCTACCTTCAGCTCAGGTCATGATCCCAGAGTCCGGGACTGAGCCTCACATTAAGCTCCCTGCTCAGCAGGAGGCCTGCTTCTCCCTCGCTCACTCCCCCTGCTTGTGTTCCCTGTCAAATAAATAAAAGCTTTAAAAATTTTTTATCTCTTGGGACGCCTGGGTGGCTCAGTTGGTTGGGCGGCTGCCTTCGGCTCAGGTCGTGATCCCGGCGTCCTCGGATCGAGTCCCGCATCGGGCTCCTTGCTCGGCGGGGAGCCTGCTTCTCCCTCTGCCTCTGCCTACCACTCTGTCTGCCTGTGCTCTCTCTCTCTCTAACAAATAAATAAATTAAAAAAAATTTTTTTTATCTCTATTGACTAATAATGCCCTAATATGGGATTAAGCTTTTCTTTATATAAAACAAAGCTGTCGGGGCAACTGGGTGGCTCAGCAGGTTAAGCCTCTGCCTTAGGCTCAGGTCATCGGGCTCCCTGCTCGGGGGAAGTCTGGTTCTCCCTCTGCTCCCCATTCATGCTCTCTTTCACTCTCTCGCAAATAAATAAAATCTTAAAAAAAAAAGACAAAAAACTGGAAATACTTTTTTCAGATAATCGGATGGTCACTGCTAAAACAAGCATTCACCTCCGGGCTGGGAGCCTTCCTTGGTGCCCCAGGGTCATCAGCTGTGTTCAGCTGCAGCTGGCCTTCAGCACATTCTAGCGTTGTTGGCTGGGGAATGACTGACTGGTGTCTTTTTTCAAAGATTTTTTTTTAAATTAATTAATTTATTTTAATAAACATATAATGTATTTTTATCCCCAGGGGTACAGGTCTGTGAATCGCCAGGTTTACACCTTTCACAGCATTTTCCAAAGATTTTATTTATTTATTTGACAGACAGAGATCACAAGTGGCCAGAGAGGCAGGCAGAGAGAGAGGAGGAAGCAGGCTCCTTGCTGAGCAGAGAGCCCGATGCGGGGCTCGATCCCAGGACCCTGAGATCATGACCCGAGCCGAAGGCAGAGGCTTAATCCCCTGAGCCACCCAGGCGCCCTGGTGTCTTTTTTGACACCAGGATGATTCTGCTTAGATTTCCATTTTTTATATAGTTTCTTACCAAAGATAGCTCTTGACACTGCTTTCTGTTTCCCCTAGGCTGAAAAAGTTATTTCCCTCCCTTCTATTTCTGCTCCTCTAATACCCAGCTTGCTATTTTGCGTTGTCTTCAGAGGTGATCCTCCATTTTCAACTCCATAAATAAATGAAAACCAAGCCACACAGTTGGAAATCAAGTTTTGTTTTTATATGAACAGAAGTAGACCATCTAGAAATATTTCAGTTTATTTAAATTGTTAAGTAGAATATGAAACCGAATTTGTAGCTAGTACCAGAGAATGGACTTAACTGTTTGGTGTTTAATGAGAACAGCTTCTACACAGGATCCCAAGAGACTTACAGAAAAAGGGGCAAAGCCCTAATATTAAGCAAATAAAACTCATGTTTCAAACAGGTTATACAAAAATTGATTTATACTCCATTTCCCTTTTTTTTTTGATATTTAGAAAGTGCAGATTTAACAAAAGGTAGCCATATCCTTTCTATGTACAATGCCGATTATAATTATGCAAACAAAACTGTCAGTCTTTTTTTTTTTTACCCAAAAATCCCAGTGTTTAGCTCTCAAACCTTAAGTCACTGAATTGAATAAGGATTAAAGAGGGTTAAAAATAAAAAAGCTATTGCCACATTCCAGACAGAGGAAAGCAACACGTACATTAAAATTAATCTAACAATAGTAGGTTTAACCTATAACTTTTCAAGAAGCTTAACATCATTTCATTATTATTTTTAGTGGAAAATTAGGGATTATTTGGCAATGCTGCTTTTACTAGTAAACAATGATAAAGTCAAGTGAAGGAAAAACCTAAGAACAACAATCAGTGAGGCATATAAAATTGTTTTTAGGGCACTATCTGAAAAATTCATGGATGTTTACAGCAGATACGTCCCTATGCTGTTGACGTGAGCCAAGAGGGCATTAAAATGCTATCCACGACAGAGAGAGACTTTTCAATGGAAGCTGCTGTCCTAAACTCAGCCTCTGCTAGAAATGAATCATGCTATTCACAATTATTTCAACAAAGGTATCATCTTAGGATGCTAGCAGCGTAGAAAACTTAACTTACCCTATCCTGATGATAAGCCATGAAGCAAAACTAGGAAAATGAAGTGAAAAAAGGACAGGGTTAGAGACAGCTGGAGATCTTATCTGTACATGAAAAGCCTTTTGTTGTCCTTTTCCCAAATCCATGGTAATACACATTTTCCAAAGGGATGTGAAGACAAGACTTAAAATTAATATTCTAAAGTATTTCTAATCTTAAGGTAAAGACAACTTAACACTGAAAAAGTGTTCTTCAAAGGCCAAATCTCAGTATATTTGGCAAACATGTTAATAAATTTCACTCCTCCTTCCCACCATTTAAAACAAAACCAAAACCAAAAACAACCAAACCTTTACTGGGCTACCAAGCTGCTAGAGGAGTTGCCAGAATGGAGACTACTCAAATTTCGGTTACGAGATTTATTCTAGGAAAGTGAACAGGCTATACACCTAATTAGAAAGACAAACCACAACACCCTCCAAACACAGTGCATGCAATTAACTCTTCCATTTCATAAACTCAGTGGATAGAAAGGGAACAAAGAGGGAAGGAGAAGAGCATGAAGTAAAAGAGCGAATGGAGGAATCTGGGGCCGAAGTTTTAGGAGAGAGAGAAAATGAGGGGAAGACATTTGATAGTAGTAGGCAGTTAGAATTTATCTTTCAGTTTACTTAGCGAGTTAAGTCAGTACTTTATGTTAAACTTGAAAAACCTACTAGTTTGCCCCTTTCATTTTTAAATAACTCATACCATTGGGTGGTGGGGGAGGGAGAAGCAAAGAAAGCAGCATGCAGGCAGACAGACACAAGGAAAAAGTGGCCCAAGAGAAGAACTGGTGGCAGGAATAGTTTTAAATATCAAGGCCACTTAAAATTAAGACTCAGCAAACCAAAGCTATCATTTCTGCATTACCCTTTGTCCTCAAGTAACTACTTTGAAAATTACAGCCAAGCAAACCACAAACATTTTAATGGTTTATGTCTGGATGATATGTATGTCTCCTGCACATGCTTCCACCAAAACAAACAAACTAACAAACAAACAAAGGAAAAACCAAAGAAATTCCTTTCCACATAAGGCACAGGACAAAATTAATCCCATTTACATATTCAAGGCGAAAATGAGTGTTTTCCTGGCTTTTGTTTCTTTTGCTATCACATGTCTATAGATTATAGGGACTCAAGCACATTATCCAGGACAGAAAATTCCACTGTTGTACAAAATAAAATTGTTAATTCTAACTTTTATTCTTATACAATTTGCAGAATAGAGTTGAAATGATTGCTATAGGTTTTAATGTTGATAAGAAGAACTGGACTATAATACAACTGAAATGCAGTGGTGAGCTGAGCAAGTACATTTAAAAATGAAGTCACAGACATGATTTTTCTATACATTTTCTTGTTTGAAGAAAATTATAAAGTCAGCAAGCAGTCACGGATGAAAGAACAAATGAAACGGGGACTGGAGAGTTAAGATGAGGAACAAAAATATCTGTTTAGAGTTAAAAATGGACAGAGTGGTTTATTTTGCAGCAAGAGGAGAAAACAGGGTGGTGGATGGCAACTGACGGGAGGACGCTCAGCAACATTTGCTCTTCCAGCCTGTCACGCCGCCTCCACTGCTGATATCTACATTTTCACTGTTGGGCTCTTTTACAGGGGTCTGGAACAAACACACAAGGAAAGCAACCCATGAAAAACATTGCTATGGAGAAATCAAGATTCAGCAGAAATATTCTCATAAAGGTAACAAAAAGTAACTCCAGTCACACAGGTAGGTTCTCTCTCCCATGCAAAGTAAAGATCTGGAAGCTTTGTTTTCCATCTACATTTTGCCTGCTGACTCCAAGCTGTGAAATGTCTAGAGGCCTCTAGGCACCCCTTGAATAAAGCTTCCAATATCTTTTCTGCTCTCCCTTGCACAGAGGTTTGCTATCTCTTAGCCCTGACCCCCAGGGGTCTAGTATCTAGTACTTAAAAAGCATTATCAAAAGGCATCTGTATAAAACCAATGTCGGGTCAAGTCTAACCCCAGGGAAGTGAAACAGCCTTTTCTGTCTAGTTACTTGCCTTCTGAGACTGAAGTTTGTAATGCTCTGCCACAGATTTAAAAAGGCAAGCTCGACAGTGATATGCCAACGTTCAGTGGAAGAAAAAGGGTAGGGCAGAATGCAAATTGTGTAATTCATGGTAAAAATGGATATAGAAAAAAAATCAAAAGGACAGACACCAAATGTTAACAGCAGAAAACCCTTAGATGGTGGGTTTACAAGTGATTTTATTTTTTTCTATGAACAATCCTGTATTTCCCCAGTAACCTAAATATTACTTTTAAAATCAAAAGAATATACTATTTTCAATGGATAGCCCATATGGTATACAGGAAAGGAACTTTTTTTTTTTAGAAACCGCTTACATTCAGTGAAGTATACAAATCTTAATTGTGCTTGATGGATTTTGAGTATATAAAGTGAAACTATCAGATCAAAACATAGAACATAATACCCCCAGAGGCTCCCCTGTGTCCCTTTCCAGCCAGTACTACCCTCCTAAAGGTAAACGGTACTCTCATTTTGGTCACCAGAGATTAGTTTTTTTTCCTGTTCTTGACCTTCAAATACATGGAACCATGTTTTATGTATTCTTTTATGTATTATTCCCTTTACTCAGTATCAATCTGTGAAATTCATCCAGGCTGTTGTGTTAACAGTGGGTCACCAAAAATGAAATTTTAAAAGCTAAGATGTAACTGGGAATGCATTCTCTCAATGACACAAGATAAAGTTAAGGTGACCCAGGGGGAACAACTTCAAATATTTTAGAAAGTCATGTAGCTCAAGAGAAGTCCTACTTAACTCATATGGAAGTGCAATTTCAACTTGCACTTTGAGCTCACCTGCTGACCCTCTCACTGCCTTATGGGATTCTTTTCCTTACTGCATGTTAAAGCTACAAGTTTTGCATTAAAAAAACTTTGGGTTTTCCTGAGCAACCAACTTTATTCCTACTGCAGATCTTGAGAAAAATGACAGAAGAGAAAGAGCCCATCAGCATCTATCCCACAGCAAAAGAATATGGTTACAGAGCAAACAGTCCTTCTCTGGTAACCTCCAGGTGTGGGTCAGTTAAAAGTACATGGATGTTGGGGGGAAAAAAAAATGGGTACTTGTAACCAGGGAGGTCACTATATTCCTTCACTTAACACCTCACTCACTGGCTATCCTTTTACAATTTAACTTAGATCCTTGAAAGAGACTCTCTGAAAAAAGGAATTCTCCCGTGCAAAGTCAAACATTTTAAAGCCAAAGTATTAATCAAGTTTATTTCAATATAAATATAAGCCATTCCTAGCTAAGAATAAGAAAAGGGCCAATAACTAAAAAAGTAAGCAAAGGAATAAAACAAGTTTACAGAAAAGAAAATACAAAAGTGGTTCTTAAAACTATCTTTAAAAATGCTCACCATACTCATAAAAGAGCTGCAAATTAAATCTACTTTTTTTTTAACCTGTCAGGTTGGGAAAGATCTGAAAGTCTTACAATCAATTACGTGGCCAGAGTGTGAGGAAACAGACATTCTCATCCACTGCTAGTAGGAATGTAAATGGGTAAAACCCTCATGCCAGCATGTGGCAAGATGTATCAGAATAAAAATGTACATACATGCTCTTTGGCCACTTCTAAGAATCTGTCCTTCATATATTTGCACATAATCCTATGCTTGCAAAATGATTTAAATGTAAGGGTATTCACTGCAGTGCAATTTATGAGATCATAAGGCTAAAAATCACCTGCATGTTCCTCACTGAGAAAAACTGTTTAATTATGACACATCTACTCATAGGAGTAGCATTCAATTATTTAAAAAGTGGAATTATTTTACTTATTTTAAGTGCGAAACAGAGTACAGCAAGTTGTCTTATCTGTTTTTTTTTTTATTTTTTTTAGATTTTATTTATTTGACAGACAGAGATCACAAGTAGGCAGAGAAGCAGGCAGAGAGAGAGGGGGAAACAGGCTCCCCGCTGAGCAGAGAGCCCAATGCGGGGCTCGATTCCAGGACCCTGGGATCATGACCTGAGCCAAAGGCAGAGGCTTTAACCCACTGAGCCATCCAGGTGCCCCATGTCTTATCTGTTTTTTAAAAAGTTGGTTGGGGGGGGGGTTGGTGGGAATAAAAAAATATATTCATATTTACTCGTATATTAAAAATTAAGAGGTTAGTTTATTACACTGGTTACCTGTGGGGGATGAATGAGGAGTTGGGGGAATGTGGTGGGAAACTTCTCTGCTCTTGCACTCTCTTTATTTTAAAGGTTTGAACCATGAGAATGAATTAACCTATTCAAATAATTAAGTTAAAAATGTTTTGAATTGCTTTCATTCTAAAGTTTAATTTTCTTTTACTAAGTCAGGAGAGAGATCATGGCACAGGAAGCTGCTGGTCAGGAAGCACTCCTGTATTTCCCATTGTTTGTTGTTTAACTTCTAATTTTACCACATCAAAAAGTGTATGTATGTGTATTGAGAAAAAAAATGGGACCCCACATTGGGGCATGCCTACATGGGGAAGACACAGACCAGACTGAGATCTTTATCAGTGTATGCGTACTTTTTAACCTTTAATACGGTAACAAGGAAGATCTGTCATATTTGGAAGCAGATTTTAAGACTATATAAGCATCTTTTTTTTAAAATGCCAAGATTAGTGAGAAAAATCAAGGGATACAGTGTGGACAGAAAAAAAAATCAAAAACAATGGAGAAAACAAAAAAATCCAGAAAGAGAAAGAACACAAGAGACAAGGGGATTTCAACAAGTGTTGTGGTAAATTCTGTGGGTACTGGAATAATTTTTCACTGTGACTTACCAAACTCTGAAATACAAAGTATTCCATTAATTAAAAGAGCATTTTTCTATTCCTGTTAGTCCCTTCATTTAATTAAAAATATGAACATTTTTCCTTGTCCATCTAGTACTTTACTTTTCTATGCTTCTATTTTTATTTTTCACAGGAATATTTTCAAATATAAAAATGTATATAAAAATATAAAAATTCCCCAAGAAATTCCAAGGGGTTTTACCTTTACATACTGTGAAGAATATTTTAAAAATTTTAAGTTTTTTTCTTTTTTAACTAAAGAGATATGTTAAGTTTTCTAAACAAAACTATATAAATGTCAGAGTCATTGAGTAATTCTGTTCTTTGTCTCCTTCTCCTTACCTCCGTCACCCACTTGGAATACTCCCTATTTACATTTGATATAGATCCTTCCAGATCTTTATTTGCTGAACATAACCAAACATGTGTGTGCACACGTTAATACATGTGTGTTTGGTACCATACATAATTTAAAAAAATAAGATCAGACTACACGTATTACATCCTAACTTGCTTTTTATTACTCAATATATTATAGATACCAGGATGCTGGCAGATGTGGAAGGACACAACTTTTGTAGTCACTGTGAATAGCAGTATAAATGACGACTTTTTTCTGGTTTGAACACACACTTATAGTTAACAGATAACTACATTTCATTATAAAAAATGAAGTTGTTTGATTTGTCTGAAATGTCACTAGATTTATATTTGAGATACCATCTCTATTACAGCGTATATTTTACAGATACATGTATTTTTTAATTTGGGGACTGGTTTTTGAAAAAAATACTGTTATTTCAATTATAAAAATAGAAAGGTTGCCAGAAGCAAATAATTTTCTCCTATACAATGACTGCTTCTCCATTAGGAGTTGTGTAAGATTTTTTCTGTTTTTATGTGCATTTAAAGATACCATAGACTGAATGGACAACTCAGGATTTAGAACCAAATCTGGATATTATATCTACTCATTTGAGGAGAACTACAAAAATCAATTCCCAATTTTGCTACAAGCGACTCAGATTGATAAGTATGGGGGTTCCCAAGTTGAATTCAGAAAACTAACCCTGAAGTAAAATGAATTCCCTGGGACCATATTTCAGCAATTTTTAAAATATCACAGATTGAAATGACTGGCTAAATGAAAAACAGGGATGGATTTATTGCATTTTATTCACTATATCATATAGACAGGTTCTTTACTGGCATATCTGAGAAATGACTATATAGATAGAAGAAAGTGATTCTGTAGCAGTAACTATTATCTTAAATTTTAAAGAAATTATCTATGGAAATACAAAGAATGTATAAGAGAAGTGAGTCCAAAAGTAAACAGAAGAGCCACAAGAGCACAGACCTGACAAAAAGCTGAAAAAAAGGAGAATGAAACTGGGGACCTGACAGTCAGTGTGGGAGCTCAGGACAGTGTTACCACTGACCAGATGTTACAGATTTCTAATGGCTCACTGCTTCCCCAAGTCCCTACTTGGGGTTTAGGAGGGTTAGATACTGGTGATGAGTAAACATTTAGGAACAATACCACCCAAATCTAATTTTTATATGTTAATCCAGTACTTCAAAAAAGAATTGTGACACTGGGCACCTTGGATCTTACCTTTCGAAGGATATCTTCAGCTAATGTGAGGAAAGCCTTTTCGATGTTTATATTTGCTTTTGCACTAGTCTCAAAAAATCTAATACCATGCTCCCTTGCAATCTAAAATAGAAGCAAAATGTCATCATACAATTATCAAGCACAGGGTGCCAACTGTTGACTTTAGCATCCTGGAGGAAATAATATTATTCTAAAGGCAGCAGTCCCTACTAGGTTATATAATCCAAAGTACTTCAATTGGTCACGATTCAAATGGTCAAGTTCTTTCAAAAATAAATAAGCAAACAAAAATAATAATAAAAGAATCCTCGCCTCACTTCAGGAGTTTACGTCAAATACTCTAAGTGAGGTGCTTAAAGTCTTAAGTTACAAAACTGAGGATCACTGATTTGTTATTTTTCCTCTTTGTAGTTTAAATATAGCTAAAGATACACTACCGAAGGTTTGATTCTCCCACACCTGTTAGATAGGCACTGAAAAAATTCACTCACATGATAACTTGTTTCCCACAGCACTTATAAAACAATGTGAAGAGCTCAGCACATTCCATTACCACTACTAACAATCAAATGTAATGCCATCTTCACAAAGACAGGACAGTGTATTAGCTTCATTCATAGCTTTTACCTGTTCTCCTTTTCCTTTAGGTACAACTCTTTTATCATCCATATCACATTTGTTTCCTAGTAACATTCTTTCCACATCTTCATTGGCATGCTACAATGGAAGGAAGATTTAATTGACATTTTATCACGACTTATAGCTTAATATTCTCTAAAAATGACTTTATTATTCTCAATTTTCAGTGTTGTTTTTATAATCTAGAAGTTTTATACCATCACCCTGAAATCACCCCAGGCAAAAAGCCTATACAAACTCGCAAATTACTTAGAAAAAGAAACACAATTCCTAATAACACTGTCAAATATTATCTTACCCCAACACGAGGCTGTCTAGTTTCTAGATATTCTCATCAAAACTGAAGATACGGGCAAAAGACCTGAAATAGCAATCTCTTATGCATAATCTAAATCCAGGCTGGATCATGATTTCAGACCATGAGTATTACCCTGCAGAACCCTGAATCAAAAATTCTACAGAGCTCTTAAAATCTCAAGAGGCTATACTGCTAGGGCACAGGAAGATCCCATGCAGAAACATCAGTTAAAAATAAATGTTTGCCCCACTGAAATCCTAACATCATTTGCGCAATAGAAAAATCCATCCCTAAAATTCATTTATAGCCTTGAGGGACCCTGAACAGCAAAAATGATCTTGAAAAAGAAGTACAAAGTTAGAAGATTCATACTTATTTCCTGATTTCAAAACTTACTACAAAGCTGCAATAATCAAAACAGTGTGCTACTGGCATAAAGATACATACATGAATACACCGGATACAGAGCCAAGAAATAATCCCTTGCATGTATTATCAAACGATTTTCAACAAGAGGGCCAAGTCCATTCAATGGGGGAGAGAATGGTCTTTTCAAAAAATGTGCTGGGGGGGTGCCTGGGTGGTTCAGTGGGTTAAGTGGCTGCCTTTGGCTCAGGTCATGATCCCAGGGTCCCGGGATCCAGCCCCGCATCGGGCTCCCAGCGCAGTGGAGAGCCTGCTTCTCCCTCTCCCTTTGCTTACTGCTCTGTCTACTTGCACTCTCTCTATATCAAACTGTCAAATAAATAAGTAAAAATCTTTAAAAAAATAAATAAATAAAAATGGTGTTGGGCATACCAGATTTTAACATGGGAAAGAATGAAGTTGGACACTTAACTTACTACCACATACAAAAATGAACTCTAAATGCATCAAAGACCTAAATATAAGACTTAAAACTAAAAAACTCAGAAAGAAAATATAGGAGAAAAATTTTATGACATCGGATTTGGCAACGGTATCTTGGATATGATACCAAAAGTACAGGCAACAAAAGAAAAAAAAAGGCAAATTTTACTTCACCAAAATTAGAAAACTTTTATGTGTCAAAGATCACTATCAGTGTGAAAAGACAACCAACCCCTGGAATAAGAAAAATACCCACAAATCATCCATCTCTGGCCCAACACTCCTTTCCCTGAATGTCTCTAAGCCAAGGTAATTAAGTTCTCTAGAGAACAAAGTACTTTGAGATTTGTCTTAAATTTGAATCGATGACACTCTTTCCACCAGCCCTATCCTTTTCTGGGTAACTTTTACTCACTCATTTCTTCAGATCTCAGCTTAAAAGTCATTCCTCATATCAAAGCCTGTTTGACTATTCTGGGTCCCATGCCTGCACCTCCATATGAATTTTAAGATCAGCCTGTCAACTTCTCCCAGCCACCCTCCTGCAAGCCCCAAGCCAGCAGCTGGGATTTTAATAGGATTACACGGAAACTGCAGATCACTTTGGCTAATGCTGCCATTTTAAGAATATGAAAACTTCAATTAATAAACATGGGGTGTCTTTTCAATTACATGGATCTTTAATTTCTTTTGACATTTTGTGGTTATCAGTATGTAAGAGTTTTGAATGTCTTTGGCTAAATTTTTCATAACTAGTTTTTCTTCTTTTTGATGCTACTGTAAATGGAACTATATATATATATATATATATATATATAAAATTTTTTAAAAAGATTTTGTTTATTTGACAGAGAGACAGCAAGAGAGGGAACATAAGCAGGGGGAGTGGGAGAGGGAGAAGCAGGCTTCCCGCTGAGCAAGGAGCCTGATGCAGGGCTCGATCCCAGGATACTGGAATCATGACTTGAACTGAAGGCAGCTGCTTAACGACCGAGCCACCCAGGGGCCCCTGGAACTTTTTCTTAATTTCATTTTTTGATTATTTGCTGTTAGTGTATAGAAATACAAGTGATTTCTTGGGGCGCCTGGGTGGCTCAGTGGGTCAAAGCCTCTGCCTTCGGCTCAGGTCATGATCCCAGGGTCCTGGGATCGAGCCCCGCATCGGGCTCTCTGCTCAGCAGGGAGCCTGCTTCCTCTTCTCTGTCTGCCTCTCTGCCTACTTGTGACCTCTGTCAAATAAATAAATAAAATCTTTAAAAAAAAAAAAAAAAAAAAAAAAAAAAGAAATACAAGTGATTTCTGTGTATTGATCTTGTATCCTCCAAGCTTACTGAACTTGTTCATCAGTTCTAACAGTTTTATTTTTTCGTGTATGTTCCTTAGGATTTTCTCTCTCTCTTTCTCTCTCTTCTTTTTTTAAGATTTTATTTCTTTGACAGGGTGCCTGGGTGGCTTAGTCAGTTAAGCATCCGTCTTCAGCTCAGGTCATGATCCCAGAGTCCTGGGATCAAGCCCCAGACTGGGGTCCCTACTCAGTGGGGAATGTGCTGCTCCTTCTCTCTCTGTATGCTACTCCCCCTACTTGTGCTAATAAATAAATAAGATCTTAAAAGGAAGATTTTATTGGGGGGTGGGGCAGGGGAAAGCAGGCTCCCACCAAGCTGGAAGCCCAATGTGGGGCTTGATCCTAGGACCCCATGATCATGACCTAAACTTTACATAGGCAGATGTTTAATCGACTCAGCCACCCAGGAACCACTCCTTAGGATTTTCCATATACAAAATCTCATTATTTACAAATACAGTTTTCCCTCCCAATCTGGGTTTCCCCCTTTTCTTTGCCTAAATGCCCTGGCTAGAATTTCCACTACAATTCTGAACGGTAATGGCATACTGCTCATTTTCTTGATCACAGAGACAGGTATGCTGTTAGCTGTAGGATTTTCACAGATATCCTTTGCTAGGCTAAGGATGTTCTATTTCTAGTTTGCTGAGTGTTTTTACCATGAAAGGGTGTTGGGTTTGTCAAAATTTTTTCCTGTATCTAATGGCAAGATCATATAGTTTCTGTCTTTTATCAAGATGGTCTATTACACAGGGTGCCTGGGTGGTTCAGTTGGTTAAGTGTCTGCCTTCAGCTCAGGTCACGATCCCAGCATCCTGGGATGGAGCCCCAAGTCGGGCTCCCTGCTCAGCAGGGAATCTGTTTCTCTCTCATCCTCTGCCTGCTTGTGCTCATGTACACACTCTCTGTCAAATAAATAAATAAAATCTTCAATTAAAAAAAAAAAAACATGTGTATTACAGGGATGCCTGGGTGGCTCAGTTGGTTAAGTGTCTGCCTTTCACTCTGGTTGTGATCTCGGCATCCTGGGATCCAGCCCCGACTCAAGCTCCCCGCCCAGCAGGAGTCTGCTTCTCTCTCTCCCCCTGCCCCTCCCCACTTGGGCCATTCTCTCTCTCTCAAATAAATAAATAAAATCTTTTTTAAAAAATGAAAAAATAAAAAGATGGTGTATTACACCGATTGATTTCTTATATTGAACTACCCTTGCATTCCTAGGTAAATTCCTCTTGATCAACGATATATAATCCTTTTAAAATGTTGCTGGATTAATTTGGCTTTTTTTCATTGTGTTCAAGCTTTAATTTCTAAAACAAAGTGAAAATCAGGCAACACCAATCTCTTATATGTCAGAAAAACATTTTCTTTTCTTTTTTTTTTTTTTAAGATTTTATTTATTTATTTGAGAGATCACAAGTAGGCAGAGAGGCAGGCAGAAAGGCCTGGGGGAAGCAGGCTGCCCGCTGAGAAAAGAGCCAGACACGGGGCTCGATCCCAGGACCGAGATCATGACCTGAGCCAAAGGCAGATGCTTAACCCACTGAGCCACCCAGGCGCCCCACATATTTTCTTTTTAGTGGCTGAGTTTTATGTATCTTAATTCTCATGTTGGGAAACTAAAGCCACCCAGCCTATGACGTGCATAAGGCTGTAATAGAAATTAAGAACGAATCTGGCCTTGGTGCCCTGTACTCCTTGGTGCACAGTACTCCTAATTTCCTGAGTGAAAGATGTCTTTTGTCGTTCATAACAGAGCCCTTTCTACCTAAGTTTATGCTAATGAAGAACTTGGGCAGAGTGGTGGCCTACAGAGTTTCACAATGGAAATCGGTCACCAGAAGAGCCAAACATGTGATTAAAGAATTGGAACTTTCAAGGGGCACCTGGGTGGCTCAGATTGTTAAGGGTCTGCCTTTGGCTCAAGTCATGATCTCCAGGTCCTGGGAGACGTCCGGTGTCAGGCTTCCTGCTCAGAGGGGAGTCTGCTTCTCCTCCCCCTGCTTGTGATCTCTCACTCACTCTCTCTACCCCACCTCAAATAAAAAATGAAAAAGATTTGGAACTTTCAGCCACTCCCCTACCTCCCATGAGGTGAAGAGGGCTAGAGATGAAGTTAAATCACCAGAAGGCAATGATTTAACTAACCATACCTATGCAGTAAAACCTGAATCAAAACTCTGAAACAATGCAGTTAGGGGATCTCTTCCAGGTTGGTGAACATATCAAAATGCCCAGAGGGTGACATGTCTAGAGATGGCATGGAAGCTGTGTTCCCCAACCCCCATACCGTCCCTGTACATCTCTTCCATTTAGCTGTTCCTGCATCCCTTATAATAAAATTATAAATGTAAATAAATGTAAATAAAATACTTTCCTGAGTTCTAGGAGTCATTATAGCCAACTACTGAACCAGAAAGTCCTGGGGGCCCTGGGACACCCTCAAATTTGTAGCCAAGTCAGAGAGAAGTGAAGGTAACTGAGGGGACCCAGGACTTAACATCTGAAGGAAGGGCAGTCCTTAAACTTGGAGAGTCTGACACTAAGGTTGGGCAGTTAGCATCAGAATAGGACTGAATTGTAGGACATCCAGTTCATGTCAAAGAATTTGGAAAACTGCTGTTGTTGGAACAACAATGCACAGTCTATCAATTGCTCCTACTATATGTGCTACTTAGCTGAATCATAAAATAAAGGCTAAGAAAATCCAAAATGGTGCCTTGTTTAAAAAATCTGTGTATTATTAACTGATTATTAAATATTAACAGGCTTCTCTTTCAAGATTTATTGCAGTGATGGAAAAGTCAGTAATAAGCTGTCAAGACTGTTACCACTGAGATATCATTATCTTGCATCTAATCCTTGGTCTTCTAGCCAAAAGTGCTTTAAGGAGTTAGTCTTAAGGAAATCAAAGCCCAGAAGGCTGCAATAAGACATGAAAAATAATTTCAACAAGAAGCCACATACACTGCAGAACAGAAAAAGACCAGCTTTGACACATATTTTACCTTATAAAAACTGACATCCTCTCAGGCAACGATACGGCACTATTTTCATTAGGTTTTTACCACATTACTACTCTGTATCTTTCAGAATGTCTAGAAGTGATGTAACGTTTCTATTGTTTTAAATTACTACTGAAAAATTTGGTAATTTATTCATTCAATAAAAATTCATTGAGAAAGAATTCATTTAGAGAGAGGTGTGTAAAACCACTGGTAGCTTCTACATGGGGCCATCTTTAAAAGATGGATGTATAAAGTTTTTGGGTAAGTTAGTAATTGCCCTGGATGGGGTTCTAGATAGACTTACCCAAATATTTAAGAGAAAGGCAGATTAACCTTTAAGAAGTAGAAATAACACAGTAATAATGATAGTACATTATATCCTAAACATCATTTAGATTTATTCTTAACTAAACTCAAAAATGTGTCCTTATAAAGAGTTTATACAATTTCTAGTCTTACCTCATCTATGTTTCTAAGCCATTTGCTGATGTTTTCAAAACTTTTACCATTGGTGATGTCATATACTAGCATGATACCCATTGCTCCTCTGTAGTAGGAGGTTGTGATGGTGTGAAATCGCTCCTGGCCTGCCGTATCCCTGAAATAAACAGCAATAATTTATATTGAGCATTTTGATATTATGACATTCTAGATAAAGGAAGGGCAAAACAGTCGAATGGTTTGTAAGATTAACATTAAATCCACTATACGCTACAAAGCAAAACAGTACCATCACCCATTTAGTTCTTAAATGGTAAATAATTATGGTTTATTCGTAAGAATATATATATGTGTGTAACTTTTTTTAGACAAAGGAAATTCATGACTACCTATAGTGGGTGAAAATCTGGAAGGGAAAACCACAGAAAAATGACACAGAAAAGTCTTGGAAGTTATTTTAGAATGAACACCAGCAAGTGTGATGAAAACTCTTAAAATTCATTTTATTCAGTGATCTAGTTCCATAACATAACACAAAAGCCTGCGGGATGTTTAGAACATTAAAGGATTAAGCCATAGTACAGCTACATTTACCTTTAGGATCACTTACAAACTGTTGTAAAGATAACCTCATTTTTAGGTAACCAGATGGAAATATGTAAATAGTACTTTTTTAATTCCTTCATGCCAAAAATCTAAGATATAGATTTTGCTCCTGTAATTTCCCCCTTGTTTGCATCACTAATTTCTTCCTTTTATGAATCATTCTCATCAGCATACATACATGTTTTAGTATCCCCTATTCTAAAAGAGCAAAATTAAAACAAAAAAACCCCATTCTCAACACTATGCCCCTCCAACTAACATCCCATTTCTGTGTTCCCCCCAGCAAGCTTTCTTTTTTAAAACTTTATTTTAAAATGATTATAGCCTCAAAGGAAGCTACAAAAATAGTACAAAGTCTTTGTATCCTTCACCCAGTTCTCCCCAATGGTAACATCTGACACCATCTTACAAAAGCAGAACCAGGAAATTTACATTGGTACAACTGAAGACCTTACTTAAAGTCTACTTTTTTTTTTAAACATACATTCATATGTGTGTGTGGGTACACACGCATACATGTATGTAGTTCTCTGCAATCTTATCAGATGTCCAGGCCTGTGTAATCACCACCACAAACACGATAGAAAACTCCATCTCCTTTAGTCCCTATACCCTGGCCAATAATCTGTCCTCCACGTCTATGATTTTGTCATTTTCAGAATGCTATAAAATGGAATCATGTTATATACAACCTTTTGAAATGGTCATCTTTCACTTTTTTCACCATGATTTCCTGAGATCCATCCAAGTTGTTGCACCCAATACTAGTCTGTTCCATTTTATTGCTGAATAGTATCCCATTGTATGGACATACCACAATCTGTTTATTCACTCACCTGTGGAAGGAGACTGGATTGTTTCCAGTTTTTGGCCATCACAAATAAAGATGCTATGAATATTTACGTACAAGTTCCTGTGTGTACATAAGTTTTCATTTCTTCTGGATGAATACCCAGGAATCTTACTGCTGACCCATATGGTATGTTTACATTTATAAGAAACAAGGAAACTTTTCTAGAGCTGCTGTACCACTTTACATTCCAACTAGCAATGTAACAGATTTGTTTTCTCTACATTCATTAGCATTTGGTGTTGTCACTATTTTTTATTTTAATCTAATAAATAAGGCATGTAGTGATACCTCATCATCATTTAAATTTGTATTTCTCTAAGGCTAATGATGATGAACATTTTTTCATATAATTATCTGCCATCATATATCCTCTCTGGTGAAATGGCAGCTCTTTTCTTCTGTCCATTTTCTAACTGGATTGTTTGCCGTCTTTTTTTTTTTTAAACACTCTGTATGTTGAGAGTTTTGTACGTAGTTTTTTAATTCTCTTGACAGGGTCTTTTGTAGAGTAAGAGTTTTAAATACTGAAATCCAATTTACTGATTTTTTCAAGAATCTTTTATGGATCACAGTTCTAGTGTTGTATCTAAGAACTCTTCACCTAACCTGAGGTCCTGTTTTCTATATTTTCTTCTGAAAGTCTATGATTTTACATTTTATATTTAACCTGATGATACAGGGCACCTGGGTGGCTCAGTTGGTCAACCATCTGCCTTTGGCTCAGGTCATGATCCCAGGGTTCTGGGATCGAGCCCCACACCAGGCTCCCTACTCAGCTAGAAGCCTGCTTCTCCCTCTCCCTCTGCCTGCCACTCCCCCTGCTTGTGCTTTCTGTCAAATAAATAAATAAAATCTTTAAAAAATAAGGAATGAATGAATGAACTAATGAACAAACGAACTGATGATACATTTTGAGTTAATTTTTGTACAGGGTGTAAATTTTAAGGAGAGGTTCATGCTTTTACTTATGGAAGTCCAACTACTCTAGCACCATTTGTTGAAAATGTTGAGGAAATACCCTTTCTTCGTTGAGTTGCTTTTGCACCTTTGACAAAAATTAATCAACCATAACCCAATCTAATTCTGGGTTTTTCTTTTTCTTTCTTTTTTTTTTAAAAGGATTTTATTTATTTATTTGACAGACAGAGATCACAAGTAGGCAGAGAGGCAGGCAGAGAGAGAGGAGGAAGCAGACTCCCTGCTGAGCAGAGAGCCCGATGTGGGGCTCGATCCCAGGACCCCGGGATCATGACCTGAGCCGAAAGTAGAGGCTTTAACCCACTGCGCCACCCAGGTACCCCTAATTCTCGGTTTTTCTTTCTGTTTCAATGATCTATGTGTCTATGTCTCCCCCAAAACCATACTGTGTTGATTACTATAGCTAAATAAAGTCTTTAAAACCAGAGAGATTCCTCCCACTTATTTTTGTCAGTTTTCTTTTTTTTTTTTTTTTAGCTATGTAGCCTTTGCATATAAGTTGTTGTTGCTGTTTTTATGTAGGCTCCATGCCCACTGTGGAGCCCAATGTGGGGCTTGAACTCCTCAGATCAAGACCCAAGCTGAGATCAAGAGACAGATGTCTAACCAGCTGAGCTACCCAGGCAACCCTCCATATAAAGTTTAAAACCAGCTTGTCTGTATCTACAAAAAAATCTCCCCTGCAAACTTCTTTAAAGAGTTCTCTAATTTCTGTCTTCCCAAATTCATTTCTCAACCAATTCTAATCTGACTACTGCTACTACTATTCTACCAGACTGCTCTTCTTCAAAGGGTCTCCAATAACCTCTGATAGCTAAATCCAGGATTTAGTTCCTTTTTATATATTTTAATCATTCATCAGGATGCCATAAAATTGACCACTTTCTCTTCTTGAAACATTTTATTCTCATGGATTTTCTGAAAGCACATGTTTCTGCTCTTAGTTCTATGGCACTGACTGGTCATTTTCAGTAACTTTGGCTGGCATTCTAACATTCAGAGATATAGGAGATGACATTCTCTACACAGTAGAGTGTTCTTCTTTAAATATGTGTCTGATCATAACATCTTCTGCTTAAATCTTCCAATAGCTTCAATGGGGAAAGAATAGGTTTTTTCTAACAAATAGTGCTAAAACAACTGGTTATCTCCATGCAAATGATGAAGTTGGACCCCTACCCTCATACCGTATAAATAAATAAAAATTAATTCAAAACATATCTAAGGCCAGAATATAAGAGTCAAAACTATAAAACTCTTAGAAGAAAATATGAGAAGGATGCTCAACATCATTAGTCATTAGGGAACTGTAAGTCAAAATCACTTCATACACCCTAGGATGGCTATAAGCAAAAAAGCAAACAATAAAGGATGTAGAGAAATTGGAACCTTCACATACAGTTGGTATAAATGTAAACTGATGCTGCCACTGTGGAAACAGTCTGGCAGTTCCTCAAAATGTTACACATACAGCTACCATATGATCCTGCAATTCTACTTCCTGGTATATAACCAAGAGAAATGAAAACATATGCCCAATACAAAGATTCATACATGAATGCTCATAACAACATTATTCACGATAGCCAAAAAGTAGAAACCACCTAAATGCCCATCAACTGATGGACGGATAAATAAAATGTGGTATAGTCGTATGACAGAATATTATTCAGTGATAAAACAGAATGAAGTACTGTTATCTGCTACAACCTGGGTGAGCCCTGATAATGTTAAGTGAGAGAAATCAGACACAAAAGATCAAATAATATATGATTCCATTTATATGAAATGTCCAGAATAGGAAAATCTACATAGGCACAAAGTATATTAGTGGCTGCCCTGGCTAAGGGGTTTGGTCAGGACGGGGAGGACTGCTAGAGTACAGTCTCAAAAAAGAGAGTATGGAGTTTCTTTTTGGGAATATAAACATGTTAAAAAATTATGATGATGGTAAATATATATACCTTGTAAATACACTAAAAAACTAGTTTTATACTTAAAATGGCTCAATTACAGTATATGAATTAGATCTCATCACAAAACAGAGATTACTAGGCTTAAAAAAAAACAAAAAACAAATTTCCAATTCATTATAACCAGAACCAATTCCAAAATCCTTATCTTGAGGTTTACAAGTGTTACAGGACTTGTTCTTTACTCCAGCCCCCCAAATTTTGAGGCATTCCTTTCCCTGACAACTAGAGTCACGTTTTGGTTTTTTTTTAAATGTCCCCAAATTTGCAAATTTGTTTTCACTTGACAGCCTCTGCACTAGCTGTTGCCACAGCCTGCCTGTACATGACTGGCTCCTCATGTTCACGTTTTAACCATCATCTTAACAATGAAGACTTCTCTGACCACCCAATTTAAATAGTCATCCAGTCTCTCTCCATTCCATATCCCTACTTAACTTCTCTGTATAACACTTACTGTAGATTTATTTACTGTTTATCTCCCATGTCCTCCAAAATTAAAGTTCCATCAGAGATCTGTCTTGTTTATTGCAGAACCCATTTTATCTACAAGTCTAATAAGCATTCAAATGTTAATAAGTCAGTATTTCAGAATATTACCTTGCAGATTCTATATTATTTTATATAGCAACGAGCTTCAATTCAGTTAAATGACTCTTAAAAACACGTTTTAAAAACAATGCTTCTGGGACACCTGGGTGGCTCAGTTGATTAAGCCGCTGCCTTCGGCTCAGGTCACGATCCCAGGGTCCTAGGATCGAGTCCTGCATCAGGCTCCTTGCTCAGCAGGGAGCCTGCTTCTCTCTCTGCCTGCCACTCTGCCTGCTTGTGCGTGCGCGCGTGTACGCTCGCTCGCTCTCTCTCTCTCTCTCTCTCTCTGAGAAATAAATAAATAAATAAAATCTTTAAAAAAAAAAAAAGCTTCTATGTCTAAATATATATGTAGCCAGAAATAACAAAACTACCAATACATCAATATTCCCTACATTCAATCCTGGTGTACAATCACCATGTTCGTACATCTGCCCTCTATCCATCTGTCCATCAATTCAAATACTGTGCTAGGCATTATACAAGAAAAAATATAGAACATGGGTTTGGAGTCAGATCCAAGTTTATCCTCAGATTCCAATCCTTCCGGGTGGGTGACCTTAAAGGTATGTAACCTCTCTGAATCTTCTTCATTCACAGCTAGAAGAAATAACTAAAGTAAAATTCCATAATTTATTTGTGTGTGTTATAAATAAGCTCAAAGCAATCTGTAGTATAAAAATATGCAAAGATGCAATAGTGTCATTTTGAGATTCAAAATTTGTGTTTTCAAGATGTCCTAAGTCAAAACCATCTCTGCAGATGCTCTTTCAAGTTAGTACCTCCCGGTGTTTAAGCTGTACTCAAAGCTGTTTCACAAGGAAATCCCTGGCTTTGCTTGAAGCCTATATCCAAATAAATGTAAAATAAAATGGTTTTTTTTATTTAGCCAAGTTAAAAGATGATCTGGTTGGATTTCTCAACTTTTGTAAGAGAACTTCAGCCTTGTCACTTGCCCGTTTCATCTCAAAGTACACGGATCTGCCCTTTACAATAATGTAGAATCCTATTTATTCATTCTGTAAGTATTTATTGAACCAACAGTACATGCCAGACACTATTCTAGGCACCAGAGAGAAAGCTGTAAACAGGAAAAAAAAAAAAAAAAAAAACCCAAAACAAAAAAACCTCCTGCCTTAACGAAATTTTATATCCTACTAGGGATAAGAAAACAACAACAAAAAAATCATAATTTCTAGAACTATGTATCTTCAGAGGGTGAAAAGTACCAAGAACACAAAAAATAAAGAGACTAGGGGCTGATGTAGGGGATCGTGCAAACAAGTAAAATTTTAAACAGAGTGGTGAGGGAAGGCCTCAGTGAGAAGGTGAAGGCAATAAGGAAGTATCTGGGAGTAACAATGTTCCAAGAAGAGGGAAGAACTAGTGTAAAGGTCCTGACCCATGGCTGAGGAATAATGAGGAGGTCAATAGGACTTCAGCTTTCCCTCTGAGTAAGATGAGAAGTCTACTAAAGGGTTTACAAAAAGAAGTAACTTAACCTGGGTTTAAAAAGAATCATTCTATTGACTGTGTTGAAAATGGGTGTGGAGAAGAAGAGTTAGGAGGTAATACAATACCAAAAAACTGCCACCAGAACTGTCATTTTTTTTTCTTTTTTCTCTTCTCTCTCTCTTTTTTAAAAGATTTTCTTATTTATTTATTTGACAGAGAGATCACAAGTAGGCAGAGAGGCAGGTGGGGGGCTGGGGAGAAGCAGGCTCCCTGCTGAGCAGAGAGCCTGATGCAGGGCTCGATCCCAGGACCCTGAGACCATGACCTGAGCTGAAGGCAGAGGCTTAAAACCCACTGAGCCACCCAGGTGCCCCCAGAACTGTCATTTAGGAAAAACCATCTAAGGGACCCTTGCCTGGCTCAGTGGTTAAGCATCTGCCTTCCACTCAGGTCACGATCCCACGGTCCTGGTCAAGCCCCACATCGGGCTCCCTGCTCAGCAGGAAGCCTGCTTCTCCCTTTCCCACTCACCCTGCTTGTGTTTCCTCTCTTGCAGTCTTTCTCTCTGTCAAATAAAGAAATAAAATCTTTTAAAAAAAGAAAAGAAAACTATGTAAGAGACATGCTATCAGTTCTTCCAGGTTGTATCCTTAAGACAAGTTAGATCAATAAAGGCTACACACACGTATTTCTATCTGTATACTTATTTACATCCTTAGACCAGAATTTTTATCATCATTACCTTTAATAGGTTAATTTATTGAAAATCACAAGAAGAGGGGCACCTAGGTGGCTCAGTTGTTAAGCCTCTGCCTTTGGCTCAGGTCATGATTCCAGGGTCCTGGGATCTAGCCCCACATCTGGCTCCCTGCTCAGCGGGAAGCCTGCTTCTTCCCCTCCCGCTCCCCCTACTTGTATTCCCTCTCTCACTCAAATAAATAAATAAAAAATTTTTTAAATCAAAAGAATGAGCCTTATGAAAATGTATTCTATATTTGTTATGATCTATTTTCTCCCCCATTCTTTACATTATTTCTGAAAAGAATAATGTAATCTATTGTAGGTACACCTCCTTCTTAGTTCTTTTTGTACCTTGGCCCCCAAAGAAATTTCTAGGTAAGTTTTACAAATTAAGCATAGCACATAAGTTGTCCTTCAGAGATAGTATATTTATATCCTCCATTTTCAATTCCAAATTCTTGTTTTATCTTTTATTAATCTTTAGTCACAAGGTACTTATAAGCACGTGTAATTTATGAATTCATGAAAGAACAACAAAAATTTTGCCTCATCACAGTAGAAATACTTTAGTTCTTTTCTGAGTTGGTAAAAAGTATAAATCAACTAATAATTCTATACCCTTAGAGAGGGGTTAAAGTTTCCTAGCTAAAATCCAGGATGGAAATGTATTTACTCAAGACAGAAATGCCTACTGGTTATAGTGTAGGAGGCACACAAAACTTCTACTTCACTTTTTGCCATTAGCAATAACAATTTAAAGAGATCTTCCACAGCACTTCACTATGTGCAACCACCCCCAACACTGTCTAGCTATGATATGTTTTCTTCGGGGCGCCCGGGTGGCTTAGACGGTTAAGCCTCTGCATTTGGCTCAGGTCATGATCCCAGGGTTCTGGGATCGAGTACGGCATCCTGCTTTGCGGAGAGCCTGCTTCTCCCTCTCCCTGCCGCTCCCCCTGCTTGTGCTTTCTCTCTCTGTCAAACAAGTAAAAATCTTAAGAAGAATTTTTTTTTTGAATAAGAAGATATGCTTCCTTTCTCCCCATTCATTCACATTACAAAATTAGCAAATTATGTACCCATTTCAGTGTCAAATCTATGACTAAATTCTCTACCAACAAAGAATACACTGCAAAAGAAACTACTTAGTTAAAACCAAATCAACAGCACTTAGGTTTTATAATACTGGTTAGATATGAAATGTCAAAATAAAAGATACTGAAAAATTAATGGCACCTCTGAAAGGAAGGTAATCACTGTTCAGATTCAGAGTTAAGTTCCTGTTTTGATCCATGACGTTCTACTCCATCTGTTCTTTCTGTCTCCTCATCTTCCAAAATCTCTTACACCCAACCACCTTCCTTCTTTTTATATGCCTTCCCTGCTAAGTTTTTAAAAGGCTTTCTACATCCTATTTTCATTTACACATGTCATACATTTGCACCTTCCAACACGACTGTCTCCACCCCACAAGATGACCTGGCTCCCTCGACTCCTTGATCTCAAAATTACCCTTTTCCTGAGTCCTGCGTAGATACCTGTATCAGCCCCTACCAATTGTTAAGGCCATCAACCATTTATTTGGAACCAGAAACAGAATCTTGCTCAATACCTCTAAGCTAATTGATGATCCTTTGCCGAGGGCTAAAAATAGCCACAGCTGCTTATTCACTGCCCAAATTATTTTTAGGTTTGCATGCACACATACAACCAAGATTAAAGACAGAGGGTTAACCCCAATGAGCAAAACCAGGTATTAAGTATCTGAAGAGCAATTAAACACTGTACGTACTCACAATATATTTCTATGTACCATAATACTGGTTTTAAGCCGGTAATAAAGCCGGTATAAATCACTCAACTCGGTTTTCCTTTCTTGTATTTTTTTCCCTTCTCAGACTACATTTAAGGTTTCCGAAATTACAACCCAGTGGCAAAAGAACTTTCCTTACATAAAATAATAGACACACAGCAAAGAGAATTTTGTGAAATCCTTTTTTTTTCCACTGACATATTATAAAAGGAGCGGTATGTTCCTAGGAACGAAAATAGCTTGTTTCCTTACTTGTTAGTCCCACATGCAGGGTCAAGGAAGCTGTGTGCTCTGGCTGCTATTATGATGTTATTTTTAGTCTGGGCATTGATAGCACTAGAACAGTCCAGAGACAATATCAATCTGCTCTGCAAAGTAGAGATCCCAAATTTTGTACCTTTGTGTTTTTGGTAACATAATGAAGTTTCTTCCTCCTTTATAAATTAGGATGCCAAATTTCACACTGAGGTGGTTTTTTGTTTTGTTTTTAAGATTTTATTTTAAAGTAATCTCTACACCCAACACGGGACTCAAACTTACAACCTGGAGATCAACAGTCACACTCCACCAACTGAGCCAGCCAGGTGCCCCACACTGAATTTTATTTTAGCAAGACCTTGATTTCCTTGTAGATATGCAATTTCTCTAGTTCAAAATGTCATTTAGCTATGTTTATCTTCATCTGGAAAAAAAAAAAAAAAGAGCCTGAAACCCACTCTTGCAGAGCTTATTTATATTCCAGTGGGGAAAGGAACAAGCAAGTAAGTAAATACATAATCCCAAACTGTGATCAAGGCTAACAAGGGAAACAGTATGGAGTGATGAAGAATGGGATAAGGGGAAGGGAAGACAATCTAGATAGGATGTTCAGGGAGGTCCCTGATACTTATGATAAGAAATATGAACAGAAATCAACCAAACAAGGTCATTTAACCAACAAATATTTACTGAGCGTCTGTACTTGCCAGGTTCTTTCTAGGTGGTCATTATAATAACCATGTATCAGATAGATAGGATCCCCAGCCTAAGGAGGGGAGGAATAATGGGCACTTTAAAAAAAAAAAAAAAAAAGGTTAACTTTATTTTTTTTAAGTGCATTTATTTAAAAGAGATAGAGAGAAAGAGCATGTGTGTGAGCAGGGGGAGGGGCAGTGGGAGAGAAGCAGACCCCCCTAAGCAGGGAGCCTGATGTGGAGCTCAATCCCACAACCCTGAGATCACGACCTGAGCAGAAATCAAGAGTTGGACACTCAAGCGAGTCACCCAGGCATCCCCAAAATATGGTAACTTTAGATACTAAAAAATACTATGATAAAGATCAACCAGGATAAATGTGACAGTGCCTGAAGGACTCGGCTGCTTTAACTTGAAATCGTGCAAGGCCTCCCTCAGATGATAATGCAGAATTAAGATCTGAATGAGAAGGCAGCAGGACAAAGATCTGATGAAAAGCATCCCAGGGACGCCTGGGTGGCTCAGTTGGTTGGGCAGCTGCCTTCGGCTCAGGTCATGATCCCAGAGTCCTGGGATCGAGTCCCATATCGGGCTCCTTGCTCAGCGGGGAGCCTGCTTCTCCCTCTGCCTCTGCCTGCCTCTCTGCCTGCCTGTGCTCACTCTCTCCGACAAATAAATAAAATCTTAAAAAAAAAAAAAAAAAAGAAAAGAAAGAAAGAAAGAAAGAAAAGCATCCCAAGCAGAGTAACAGCTGAAGTACAAAGGCCCTGAGATGGGAACATTCTTGGCATGCTCAAGGGAGAGAAAATGGCCACAACCATTGGAGCAAAACTGGCGAGAGAGGTCAGAAGCCACAACCTGACATTTTCAAATTTTATTTCTGGTGAAATAGGAAGTTTCTGGAATGAAGTGGTACTTCAGAATGTTCAGGCTAGCCACAGCTGGGGGTGAGGGTGGGTGGGTAAAAAGGGTGTTTGAGGGAGGTCTACAGAGCATGTACAGAGGTCCCAAATTGGAAAAGAACATACCATGTTCATGGAATTGAAAGAAGATCAGCTGCACAAAAGCCCACAAGATGAGGTTGAGGCCACTCTGTTAACTGGGGTAAGGGATTTGGAATTTGGACTTTAATTTAAAATGCAAAGAAATTCAAATGGTTATAAATGGGGAAGGAATGACAACCACGATCTATACTTTTTTTTTTTTAAGATTTTATTTATTTATTTGACAGAGAGAGAGAGATCACAAGTAGGCAGAGCAGCAGGCAGAGAGAGAAGGGGAGCAGGCTCCCTGCTGAGCAGAGAGCCCGACGCGGGGCTCGATCCCAGGACCCTGGGATCATGACCTGAGCCAAAGGCAGAGGCTTAACCCACTGAGCCACCCAGGCGCCCCACCACGATCTATACTTGATTTGTATTTGAAAAAAAAATTACTCTGGCTATTATGTGGGAAAAGGCAAAAAGGAAGAAGGCAAAAGGGGAAATAAGGACCTGTTAGGATATTAAGAGCCTACCTACTGCAGTGGCTCAAAGAAGCAGTACTGGTGGCTTGGACTGGGGGGTGGGCAACAAAGGAGACAGCAAATTATATATGGATTCTAGACAGGTAAGATTCAGTCAACAGGGATTAGCAAAGAGGACGTTGGGATCAAGGGAACGGGAAGAATCAAAGATGACTTCCCAAGAATTTCACACCTTACTAGGTAAATGGTTAATTCCTCCACAATGTGACATTACTGATTTCTGGTTGACTGTGCTGATGTTAAAGTTGCTGCTGGTTGGGGTGCCTGGGTAGCACAGGTGGTTAAGCAGCTACCTTTGGTTCAGGTCATGATCCCAGAGTCCTGGGATCCAGCCCTACGTCAGGTTCCTTGCTCAGTGGGGAGTCTGATCACCCCTCCTTATGCTCTCTTGCTCATGCTCTCTCAAATAAGTAACATCTCTTAAAAAAAAAAAATTGCTCTGGTACAAGATACAGATGTCAACAGTAACAAACATTTCTCACCTCCTCCCTTAAAAACAAAACAAAACACCACAAAAAAGGGCAAACTTGAAGTAACTCACTATGGCTTTTTTCCTGGCAGGACCCACAACGCTATGGAAAATGTAGACAGATACTGTAATGGAAACTTCTAGAGATCTGGGATTTAAAAAGCCATAGCTGCTTCTCTATCAGCCCAACGAGTTAATTTTCAGCCTACACACATGAGCACTGGCCAGGGTGAGACCTGTCCCCACCCTTCTGCAACAAATAGCCTACAAGACCCTTCGAAAAAAGATAAGAAATGAAGATCATTCAAGTAAAGAAAAGTAACACAGATCTTCAGCAGACACTTTTCAATATCCAATCACAGAATGGAGTTTTTCATGCTGAAACCAAAATCTGAATATATTCATTCAAACTAGAGACAGATTTTTTTTAAAAAATCACTGCTTTAGTAACAATTGGAAGCAAAACATCTAATGTTGAGTAAGGATAGCATTTTGATTATGAGTAACGGGGTTTTTCAATGCTGAAAGCCTTTCTCAATTATCATGGCATGTTTTATATGTCTTAACTTGGAGCTGCATGGTTTCCTTCTACCTGGATTTTAGGCATGCGAACTTTGAAAAGCAAAGAAAGAAAATCAGCTGGCACAATGCTAACCTCACAAAAACTATCAATCACTAATTTTCACGTCTCATTCCTGATCTTTATAGGAAAATGGTATTTCAAATTAAAAGCAGTTTTACATATGAAAACCTAGACTAAATGAAATTTTCCTTCTAAAGTGTTTTTACCCAAAAGAGGTTATATTAATGTTTAAAAATCAAACAATTCTAAATTGGAAATTCTACCATTTCTGTGCTATAGTTGAGATTTATAGGTACAGCAGAAATCTTTTCTAGATTAATCTTGAAGGCCTCACTGGAGGACTTACTGTTGCAATAGAGTATCTTCTAGGAAGGCTCCCTTTTTCAAAAACAAGTGTTAGTTATTACTGTTTACTTCAAGAAGCTACAGAAACTAAAATGAGAGGGAGAAAAAAATACTTAAAGCCACAGGACAAGAAATAAAAGGCAAAGTCTGTGGGACGCCTGGGTGGCTCAGTGAGTTAAGTGTCCGTGACTCTTGATTTTGGCTCAGGTCACGATCTCAGGGTTGTGAGATCAAGCCCCTGGTCCTGCTCACGCACTGGGCATGGAGCCTGCTTAAGATTTTCTCTCTCCCCCTCCCTCGGGCCCTCTATTCCTCTCTAAAAAGGGAGGAGGGGGAGGGTTGTGGAAGAACAGGACAAATTTAGTAGGGCAAATGTTTTACGTGCTAATATAAAGAAAAATGTATCTTAAGAAAGTTTTTTGCACTTTTGTTTCTGTTGTATACACTCACATATAAATGTACATGTATACTGAGTTACAGAGTCACAATGTAAAATGTTGTCTCTTACCATCAAAAAGCTTGAACATTATTGGTTTAAAGTGTGCACAGAGGGGATGCAGTTGAGAGAAAAGCCAATCAGTATGGCAGAGCCTAAGAGGGGCTTGGAACATAAGACTAACTTGTAGGGCCAACGCTGGATTAAGGCATGGAGCTAAAAAAGGGCAGGGGCAGGGCTGGTTGAAATTCAGAATAAATAATTGACATCCACTCCCTTGAGATCAGCTTTAAATATAATGAAGCAGAATACGAGTTACAGTTCATTTGCTGAGTCATTTCCCAGTTAATGTAAGGAAAAATCATGGGGCGCCTAGGTGGCTCAGTGGGTTAAAGCTTCTGCCTTCAGCTCAGGTCATGATCCCAGGGTCCTGGGATTGAGCCCGCATCAGGCTCTCTGCTCAGCGGGGAGCCTGCTGCTTCTCCTCTCTCTCTCTCTGCCTGCCTCTCTGCCTACTTGTGATCTCTGTAGAATAAATAAATAAAATCTTTAAAAAAATGAAAATAAAAATAAAGTAAGGAAAAATCAAAGATCATCAAGGGGACTGTGTTTCAAAGGGAATCATTAAATGTAGGAAATACTTTAAAATGTCTACATTTTATTTAAATTTGTATTAAATTTTAAAGATGTTATAAAGATCATACCTCAATGACATTCTGGTTAAACATATCCTACTCATCTAATTCTTAGCTCCCTTTGGCACCTGGGTGGCTCAGTCAGTTAAGCACCCAACTCCTGGTTTCAGCTCATGTCATAATCCCAGGGTTGTGAGATTACAGCCCATGTTGGGCTCTGCACTGGGCACGGAGCCTGCTTAAGATTCTCTCTCTCGGAGTTCCTGGGTGGTTCCGTGGGTTAAGTGTCAGGTCATGATCCAAGGATCCTGGAGATCAAGCCCTGTGTCAGGCTCCCTGCTCAGTGGGGAGGTCTGCTTCTCCCTCTCCCTCTGACCCTCCTCCTAGGCCCTGCTTGCGCTCTCCCTCTCTCAAGTAAATAAATAAAATCTTAACAAAGAAAAAAAGATTCTCCCTCCCTCTGCCCCTCCCCAACCCTCTGTTCACATGCACTCTCTAAAATAACAATATATTAATAATATAAATTATTATTATTATTAGCAGCTCCCTTTCAATGAGAATACCTAACTTTTTGAAACTGTCTTTGGATTCTAGGACATTGTTCTCTCCACTTTTTTTTCTTTTTAAGATTTTATTTATTTATTTGACAGAGAGAAAGAAAGCACAGCAGGGGAAGCAGCAGGCAGAGGGAGAGGGAGGAGCAGGCTCACAGAGCAGGGAGCGTGATGTGGGGCCCCAGGACCCTGGGACCGTGATCTGAGCTGAAGGCAGACACCTAACTACTGAGCCACACAGGCGTCCCCACTGTTCTCTCCTAATTTTCTAACTCTCCTCTGCAATCTCCTTTGCTAACTTCCACCTCTGCTCATAACCTAAAATAAAAGGTTATTATTCTTAGGGTTCTAGCCTCTTAATGGGAGATAGCCAAATAGTAATAGTTATGATTTATTATTAAACATTAATCACATATCAGACACTGCTCTTAGTGTTTTACATGTACCACTCATTCTCATAACCATTCTATGGCAAGTCCTTCTACAGTGAAACCCAAGATAACAATGAATTCAAATTTAGCACAATTATTGACTGGTAATAAAGAAATGACAGGACTGGAAAAAGCAGCAAAATCAATGATCAAACTGTACTATTTATAAGGAGCAGTATAATAATTAACAGTGTTACTCTCAACTCTACAGTCTGAGCATTTAATGCATCCCTGCTCTACCATCTATCTACATGTTGAAGACCTTAGTTATTTCAAAATGCATCCATTTCGGAAAATACACACCTACACAAAGATTTATAGCAAAGATTTACGGTGAATAACCGAGGTGTGATTATCTTTTTTTTTTTTTTTTAAAGATTTTACTTATTTATTTGACAGAGATCACAAGTAGGCAGAGAGGGAGGCAGAGACAGAGGGGAAAGCAGGCTCCCTGCCGAGCAGAGAGCCCGATGCGGGGCTCGATCCCAAGACCCTGGGATCACGACCTAAGCAGAAGGCAGAAGCTTAACCCACTGAGCCACCCAGGTGCCCCGGGGTGTGATGTATCTTAACAATGGAATACTACCCAGCAATAAAAAGTAATGAACTTACTGATACACATAGAAATCAGTGATAATTTTCAAAAATAATTACACTGAAAGAAGCCAGACCCCCTCCCCTGAAAAAAAGACAAAAGAAGACACTACATGATTGTATTTATATACAGTACTAGAAAATGGAAACTAGTCTCCAGTGACAGAAAGCAGAATGGATGCTTGGGGCCCAGGAATAGGAAAGAAGGAAGGAGAGATTACAAAGAGACTTCAAGGATGGATATGCTCATTATCTTGACTGTGGTGATGGTTTCAGAGTCAAACTCATCAAACTGTATACCTGAAATATGTACAGTTATTATGTGTCAGTTATACCTCAACAAGGCTGTTAAAAAACAGGAATAACATATCTCACAGGGTCATTCTGAGTATTTAATAGGTTAATATACATATATGTAAAACACTTAATATTTACTATCAAATACTGCTATTCTAATTTTAAAGTCTATGATTCATACTTGAATACAAATTAAAAGAATTTCATTTTACTTCTATGGGACAAATCCTATACAAACTAATAAAAATAATGCCCATAAAAAGTTATAAACATATTAAAGGAAACAAGAATTTTAGCTTAAGACTCTTAAAGAAACGACTTTTTGATACTGAGTGTGAGCAAAGTATGGTGCTAAAGGCTCTACACAGATTATTTCATGTAATCCTTAGAACAACAATCTTTTGAGATAAGTGGTATTATCTTTATTTTACATATGAAGATACAAGAGCCTCTCAGTGTTATGTAACTTGCTCAAGTTCTCAGAATAAGCAGAAAAGGTAAAACACTCAGATCTCATGAACTAATATTTATTTATTTTTAAAGTAATCTCTCCACCCAACATGGGGCTCGAACTCACAACCGCAAGACCAAGAGTCACATGTTCTACCAACCGAGCCATCAGAAGCTCCATGTCCATAATTTTTTCTCTTCACTGAAATAAGATGACCTGACTGCTGGCTTTACAAAGGAGTCTCACAGAATCTAAAGAGGTGACAAGAGTTCACTGCCAAACCTTCAGGAACTTGGCAATCTATTATATAAAGTTGGTAAATCAGCATCACTTACCATATCTGTAGCTTGATCTTCTTCCCTTGCAATTCAACTGTTTTGATCTTAAAGTCTATTCCTACAACACAGAAAAGAAAAAAGGTAAATTGTATCCATGGCTTTGAACTTAGCTCTCCTAAAATTAAATGGAGTGAACATAAAAGCACGCTTTTAATCTGGGTATCTGTGTTTGTTTGGCTCTTGTTAATCACTAAGTAAGCACATTCTGAGCAAATTATCCAATTTCAAACTTGAGTAATAGAAGATCCAACATGGCAGAAGAAACAGCTATATAGGAAGAGTTTTTACAATTAGGAAATTAAAAGGTAAATTTTAAAATATCTAATTTTTTTTTAAAGTAGACTCCACACCCAATGAGCTTGAACTCATGACCCCATGATCAAGAGTCACATGCTCCACCAACTGAGCCAGCCAGGCGCCCCTAGAGTAGCTAATATTTTAATGCAAAAGAATGAAAATATGTTTCCTAGTAGGAAAAATATATAGCCTTTACTAGCTTGCAAAGTAAAAGACTACTACCAGGGATAAAGAGGGCTATTTCTTTTACTTTCTTTTTTTTTTTTTTTTTAAAGATTTTATTTATTTGAGAGCGAGAACAAGTGAGAAAGAGAGAGAGCCCACGCTCCCAGGCACTCAAAAGGGGGAGGAGGAGAGGGAGCACAACGCAGAACTTGATCTCTGGACCCTGGAATCATGACCCGAGCCGAAGGCAGACACTTAACTGAGCCACTCAGGCACCCAAGACAGTCATTTCGTGATGATAAAAGGGTGAATTCATTCAGAAGGCATAATAAGACTAAATGTTTATTCATCTAATAACACAGAGCTTCCAAAGACATGAAGTGGAAGTACTGTGGATTGCCCAGCTCTGTCTGCTCCCTAACCAACAAATGTCTTCAGCTTGGGTTGAGTTCCCCATACCCAAATTAAAAGAAGAAAAGGGTCTTGTGCCTGGCATTTATAAACCTCAGACTTTATCTACAGCCCATAGTTTTGTTTCTCTAGGAATTACTGAGAAAACTGTCCTACAGTGACCTAGTTTTCAAGACCAATTCTGAACAAAACTAACCATTCCAATTAGGCATACAATTTGTTAATTAATCTTAATGACAAACCTGACAACCAATACTATTCCAGAAAACTTCCCTTGACGAGAGGTGAAATTAGAACACGGTCTGAAAGCTCCACACCTTTTGAGATAGAAACCAGGTACAACTGGAAAATTTACATTTTAGGCTGTTTTAAGCCACCTACTTCCATCCTAGACTCCTTGAGTTTCTCCCTCAATCAATGTTGTCTATCCTCAAACTAATTAGCAGTGATTAATGCAGTTCTTCATTCTTTTCTGCACAAAAACTCCCACTGTCTACCTCAGCCATTTATTCTTCAATCTTCATTACTGGTTTCTCCTTATCTCTCTGAACTTTCCTAAAAACTGGAGTGAACTTTTCTATCTCTACTCATTCCCTTGGTGATTTTCCCTAATTTCACGGTTTTAAATTCCCCATATACACTGATAACTCTCAAATTTTATACCAAAGACCAGACCTCTCTCTTTAACTCCAAACTTGAGATAACCATTGTCTATCTGCAAATCCCATGTTTCATAAAGATTAAAACAAAAGTTCTTAAAATGGCTCATAAGGCCCTACACATTCTGCCCACCTACCTATTTTCCACCCTGTCCACATAATTCTCTGTATCTTTCTTTGATCTAGCTAAGAGTATCAACCTCTTTATTGTTCCACACATACTTGCGCAAGATTCCCACCTCAAGGCCTTTGCCTACGACTATTCTCCCAACTTGCAATACCTCTTATGGCTCCCTCCCCTCACTATCCTTTCCTAAGTGGCAACATTTCCCCATGTCCCACATCCCATGTCCACTGTCTGTTAATAATCCCTACCCTTCTTCTTTACTTTTTATCTTTAACATCCTTCAAATATACTGTATATATTTACTGATCACTGTTATTTATTGTCTGTCTCCTTATGCCAAAATATAAGATCCACAAGGGTAGGAGTTTTTATGTTTAATTCATTTAAATTCCCAGCATCCAGAGCTATGTCTGACAAAAAAATAGACTCTCAAAAAGTATTTGAATAAACAGATAAGTGATGTTTCCTAGAGAAAGTGAAATGGTACCTGAGAAAAGATACAGAGATATTTCACTCTTAGGGTGAAACTCACTACTTGACAAGTTCCACACTTGTCCACTTAGTATCCAATCATATTTTTAGAACCTCAGACCAAAATATGAACAACCAAAGTTCTGATGAGATACCAAAACTGAAACGAACCGAAAAAGAGAACCTGAAGGAAATAGGAGCAATGCAGAGAGAGAGAAAAGACATCTCCTTTTATCTTCTCAGAACAAGACAGGGGGAAAAAAGAGAGAGAGAAAGGGAGGAAGGAAAATTAACCTGAACCAGCAAACTCTTGGAAATTAAAAAAAAAGGGGGGGGATCAATATATTCAACAGAAAGACTGTGAGAGAAAATTCAGATCTCTCAGAAAATATAGCAAAATGACAAAGAATGGAATTTATGTGATATATGACACATTAGAAGTTCAAACCGGGGGGCGCCTGAGTGGCTCAGTGGGTTAAGGCCTCTGCCTTCCGCTCAGGTCATGATCCCGGGGTCCTGCGATTGAGCCCCACATCGGGCTCTCTGCTCCGCAGGGAGCCTGTTTCCTCCTCTCTCTGCCTGCCTCTCTGCCTACTTGTGATCTCTGTCTGTCAAATAAATAAATAAAATCTATTAAAAAAAAAAGTTCAAACCGGGAAGTGTGACATCTAACTAACAAGTTCAAGAAAGGACAGAGAAAATGTTATCTAAAAAATAATAATTTAAAAACTGTAAAAGAAATCCTCACAGCAAGAGAAATAATAAAACTAAAAGGCAACCTACAGAAAAGGAGAAGATATCTGCAAATGACATAACTGATAAAGGGTGAGTATCCTAAATAAAACAAATAAAAATAAAACAAAGAACTTTTAAAACTCAACACCCAAAAAAACTAATAATCCAATTAAAAAATAGGCAGAAGACATGAACAGACATTTTTCCAAAGAAGATATAGAGATGGCCAAGAGACACATGAAAAGATGCTCAACATTACCTACCATCAGGGAAACACAAATTGAAACTACAATGAAATGATCACTTTACACATGTCAGAATGGCTAAAATCAGTAACACAAGAAACAACAGGTGTTGGCCAGGATGTGGAGAAGGGAGAACCCTCTTACACTGTGGGTGGGAATGTAAACTGGTGCAGCCGCTCTGCCAGACAATTTGGAGGCTCCTCAAAAAGTTACAGAACTGCCCTACAATCCAGCAATTGCACTTCTAGGTATTTACCCCAAAAATACAAAAACACTAATTCAAACGACAACTGCACCCCAATGTTTACAGCATCATTAACTACAATAGCCAAATTGTGGAAACAGCCCAAGTGCCCACTGATTCATGAATGGATAAAGAAGATAGGGGCACCTAAGTGGCCCAGTCAGTTGTTGAGCATCTGTCTTCAGCTCAGGTCATGATCCCAGAGTCCTGGGATCAAGCCTTGAATCAGGCCTGCTTCTCCCTCTCCCCTCTACCACCTGCTTGTGTTCCCTCTCTCACTGTCTCTCTCTCTCTCTGTCAAATAAATAAGTAAAATCTTTGGGAGGAAAAAAGGAAGAAGAAGATAAAGACAGCACCTGGATGGCTCAGTCAATTAAACATCTCCTTTGGCTCAGGTCCTGATCCCAGGGTCCTAGGATTGAGCCCTATTGCTCCCTCAATCTCTGGCCTTCACAACCACTTACTCTTACACTCTCTTATAGATAAGTATATTCTTAAAAAAAAAAAAGAAGATAAAGACACCCACACACTGGAATATTTCTTGGCCATAAAAAAGAATGAAATCTTGCAACCACATGGATGGAGCTAGAGAGTATTATTATGTTAAGCCAAACAAGTTGGTCAAACAAAGTAAATACCATATGCTTTCACTCATATGTGGAATTTAAGAAACAAAACAAATGAGCAAAGGGAAAAAATAAAAGGAGAGAGAGAGGCAAACCAAGAAACAAAACTCAACTACAGAGAACTACCCAATGGTTACTAGAAAGGAGTTGGGTGGGGGGATGGGTTAAACAGGTACTGGGGAGTAAGGAGTGCACTTGTGATGAGCACCTGGTGTATGGAAGTGTTGAAGCACTACATTGTACACCTGAAACTAGTACTACACTGTATGCTAACTAACCAGAATTTAAATTAAAACTGTAAAAAAAAAAAACTGTGCAAAAAAACTTAACAGAACCAAAGGAATATTATTTTTACCAATTTACCAAATGCCTAGCATAATGAATAAAATAAGGCCTATACCAAGTTGTAGCACCATGACATTTCAAGACACCAGGAATAAAGATAATATTATAAAAGCTTACAGAAACTAGGTCATATGAAAAATCAAAAGTGACAACTCTGAACTTGTACTCTTCAACAGCAACACTAGAATACAGTAAGATAATGTTTTTGTTTTTAAGATTTTATTTATTTGGGGCGCCTGGGTGGCTCAGTGGGTTAAGGCCTCTGCCTTCAGCTCAGGTAGTGATCCCAGGGTCCTGGGTTTGAGCCCCGAATTGGGCTCTCTGCTCAGTGGGGAGCCTGCCTCCCACTCTCTCTGCCTGCTTCTCTGCCTACTTGTGATCTGTCTGTTGGATAAATAAATAAAATCTTAAAAAAAAAAAAACGGGTTTTATTTGACAGAGGCCTCAAGAGAGCACAAGCAGGGGAAGCAGGAGAGGGAGACACAGGACTGACGCAGGGCTCGATCCCACAACCCTGGGATCGTGACCCAAGCTGAAGGCAGACATTTAACTGACTGAGCCACCTAGGTGTCCCAATAAAATAATGTCTTTTAAAATGTCTTTTTCAACCTGGGGCACCTGGCTGGCTCAGCCAGTACAGAGTATGAGACTCAATCTCACAGACATGAGTTTAAGCCCCATACTGAGTGCAGCATTTACTTTAAAGAAGAGGGGGGGCACCTGGGTGGCTCGGTCATTAAGCATCTGCGTTTGGCTCAGGTCATGATCCTAGAGTCCTAGGATCAAGCCCCGAATCGGGCTCCCTCTTCGGCGAGAAGCCTGCTTCTCCCTTTCCAACTCACCCTGCTTGCATTCCTGCTCTTGCTCTCTGTCAAATAAATAAATAAAATCTTTTTTTAAAAAAGGTGATTTGCAACCCATATCCAGCCTCAAATCAAATGAAAGCTAAATAAAATGCATTTCAAGACATGAAAAATCTCAAAATAGCTTGCTCCCATGCATCTTTTTAAAGGCAACTACCAGGAGACTGCTTTGCCGAAAACAAGAAGAAATTCAGCCAAGAGTGAGGTAAATGGCAGTTCAAACTGGCCTTGAGAGCAACCAGTTCAGAAGTGAAAGTGGACAGAAATGGGCAGAACAAAATAAGAAGTAATTTCCAAAAAGTATGCCTACTAAGAGAGGGAGGGGAAGAAATGGTATTAATGTAATTCGTGTGAAAAAAGAAATTCAGGGGCACCTGGGTGGCTCAGTCAGTTAAGATTCTGCCTTCAGCTCAGGTCGTGTTCCGGGGATCTTGAGACTGAGTCCCGAGTTGGGCTCCCTGCTCTACGCAGAGCCTGCTTCTCCCTGTGCCTCTGCCTATCTCTATGTCTCTCATGAATAAACAAACAAAATTTAAAAAAGAAAAAGAAAAAAAAAACAAATGCAGAGGATTTGGCAATTCTGTTGCAGTCTGGGATAAAGTATGGATAGTGTCTTGAACTCTAAGTGAATCTATCAATAAAGGAACTGTAAATTACAATAAAAACAGAAAGATATCCAAGAAAGGAAAAGTGATTATAGTACACCACTTGGTTTAACAGCTAATAAAAACGTGTTATAACTATTTGAGAAGATGAAAAGAAAGGCACCAGGAGTGTCCAGTGTTATCCGAGTGAATGATTCTCATTTCCCACAACAAAAGAGAACTTTTGAAGTTAAGTTTTTGGGGTTTAAGTTAAAAGCTATGACTAAAGGAATATGGTGTTGAAGAACAGAGAAAAAGGCCAAAACGTGTTTGGAAAAGGAAACACGCAAGTAGGCACAGGGCAAAGACTTGTTGCTGCTATCCTCACAGGCCTTGAAATACTATATGACTTATAAAATTCTGGTCTATTTCATTAACAGAAATAAAAATTGGGTCAACAGGCGCCTGGGTGGCGCAGTTGGTTAAGCACTGCCTTGGGCTCAGGTCATGATCCTGGACTCCTGGGATCCACTCCCAAGTTGGGCTCCCAGCTCTGCGGGAAGTCTGCTTCTCCCTCTGACCTTCTCCCCTCTCATGCTCTCACTCTATTTTTTATTTATTTTATAAATAAAATCTTTACCAAAAAAAATGGGTTAACAAAGGAAGAGGTGTGTTTACAAATATGTTCTCTCCACTATTTAAACACTTCAATTTGATCATCATATTTTAGCATGGCTCTAAGCCACCCCTGCAGTCTCATTCCCTCCAGTCTTCCTCTTATAGTCACCTTCAAACACAATTTTTGCAGCGATCTGCTTTTTCCAAGTAAATACCTTTGTCACTCCAGCATGTATTTTGTTCAATCCCCAAAACACACACACCTAAGTATGGGAAAACTTAGGATAGAGTGGAAAAGCTTTTGATAAAATTTAGGAATAAGAGCAAAATCAATAGCTCAACTGCCCAAGAAAAGCTAGGAAAATCTATCACCTTTTAAGATTCTGCCAGGAGAAATAACCAGATTCTCCCGCAACACATCATTTCCTGAATTACCACAGACTAGAGCAATCATAACGTTTGATCCAACCAGTGGTTCTCTTTTAGGTTTTGCTTATGTAAAAACACTCTAAAGGAAATATCTGTTTTTTACAGATACCTGGGACGCAGCTCAGAAGTATTTCAATTTACTGTAATCTAACTTTTACCAATTTTCAGCTGCTCAGGAAAATAAGAAACATCAGCCAAAATACCTGCCTTAATGATGTTGCAAAAGCACCATCCAGTGGCAAGAGGAGTAACTGCAACTTCTAGCCACTACAGAGAGCAGTTAAGCTTCTGATGACACACCAACGCGTAGTATTTATGCAAGCAGAAATAAACTCCAGACAGCCAAAGTTTAACAACTCATAGGTAAATATCTGTGATTTTTATTTATTTTTTTTAAATATCTGTGATTTTTAAAAGATTTTATTTATTTATTTGATAGAGAGACACAGCGAGAGAGGGAACACAAGCAGCAGGAGTGGGAGAGGGAGAAGCAGGCCTCCTGCTGAGCAGGGAGCCTGATGTGGGGCTCAATCCCAGGACTCTGGGATCATGACCTGAGCAGAAGGCAGGCACTTAATGACTGAGCCACCCAGGTGCCCCAACACCTGCGATTTTTAGTAAGTGAAAATAATGTGTTTTCACCACATGAGGAAAGGAAATAAGAATCCTATACCTACAATCCTTTGAATGCAGTTTTGTCTAGAATTTAAGAAACATGATTCTAATCCTAGCTCTAGCTCTGTCATAACAGCACAAAATTTGAAAAGATCACTTTTCAGTACAGACATCAGTTTCTTTATCTTGATGCAGAAGTGAAAATGGAGAATACAAAAGTTTCCTGTAAAGATTCTTCCAGTAACAGTAGTAGCTTACTAAACACTTTGAGAATGTACTATGTGCTTGGCACTGTTCTAAGACCTTTGAGTGAATTAATGTACTAAATCCTCAGAACAATCCTAACCCATACTTTCATTTCCATTCTACAAATGAAAAATAAAATAAAAACCAATAGCAGGAGAAAAAAAAAAGGCAGTAACACTAATATTTACTGGGTAACTCTTAAGTGTTCTAAGCACTTCACATATACTATCTCATTTAATATTCAAAAATATCCTCTGCAAAAGTACTAATATGCCTATCTACAGAAGAGGAATTTTTTTTTAATTTAAATTTTAGTTAACATACAGTGCAATATTGGTTTCAGGAGTAGAATTCCATGATTCATCACTTACATACAACACCCAGTGATCATCACAATTGCCCTCTTTAATACCCACCACCGACCTGGCCGATCCCCTACCTCCCTCCCTCCAACAACCTTCAGTTTGTTCTCTATCATTAAGAGTCTCTTATGGTTTGTTTCCCTCTTTTGCTTTTCCCTTCCCATACGTTCATCTGTGTTCTTTCTTAAATTTCACATGAGTGAGATCATATTGTGTTTTTCCTTCTCTGACTACTTCACTTAGCATAATACACTCTAGCTCTATCCACGTCATTGCAAATGGCAAGATTTCATTCTTCTTGATGGATGAGTAACATCCCACTGTGTGTGTGTACTTATACACACACACCACATCTTCTTTACCCATTCATCAATTGATGGACATTTCGCTCTCTCCATAGTTTGGCTATTGTTAATAATGCTGTCATAAACACTGGGATGCAGGTACCCCTTCAAATCTGTATTTTTGTATCCTTTGGGTAAATACCTAGTAATGCAAATTGCTGGACTGTAGTGTAGTTCTCTTTTTAATGTTTTTAGAAACCTCCATACTGTCCTCCAGAGTGGCTGTGCCAGTTTGCATTCCCACCAACAGTGCAAGATGGTTCCCCTTTCCAGAAGAGGAAACTTTAATCTACCCAAGGTCAGAGAACTAGCAGGTGACAGAACCAGAAATTAATTCCATGTGTTTTTTCAGACCATACAGGCCCTTAACTTACATTAAGTTCCAGAACTCCATTTTTAAATTTTATTTTTATTATCTTTGAGAGAGAGAACACACGGGAGTGCAGGGATTGGGGGAGGGGAGGAGAGAGAGAGAATCTTAATTAAGCAGGCTCCACATCCAGCATGGTGCCCAATGCGAGGCTCAATCTCACAATCCAGAGATCATGACCTAGGCCAAAATCAAGAGTTGGACGCTTAAGCAACAGAGCCACCCAAGTGCCCCCATAACTCCATTTTTTTATTTACCTATTTAATATTGAGGAAAGTTCACATAAGATGTACCATTTTAAAATGAACAATTCAGTACACTCAATGTTGTGTTACCAGCACCCCTACCTAGTTCCAAAATGTCTTCATCACCTCAAAAGGAAATTCCATACCCACAAAGCAGGTGCTTTCCATTATCCCCTCCCATGACTCCCTGGAAACATGTTTGCATTCTGTCTCTATAGATATACCTATTCTGGATATTTTATATAAATAGATGCATACAACATGTGACCTTTTGTCTCTAGCTTCTTTTACTCAGCATGTTTTCAAGGTCTATCCACACCTTAGCATTTATCAGTACTTCATTCTTTTATGAATGAAAATTCCCTTATATGTATATACACAATTTGTTTATCTGCTTATTTTTTTAAGCTCTTATTAAAAGAGAGAGAGAAAGAGAGAACAAGCAGGAGTTGGGGGGAAGGCAGAGGGAGACACAGACTCCCCGCTGAACAGGGAGCCCACACAGGACTTGATCTCATGACCCGAGCCAAAGGGAGCCACCCGACCGACTGAGCCACCCAGGTGCCACATCCACTTCTTTCTTTTTTTTTTTTTTTTTAAGATTTTATTTATTTGACAGACAGAGATCACAAGTAGGCAGAGAGGCAGGCAGAGAGGGAGGAGGAAGCAGGCTCTGAGCAAAGAGCCCGATGTGGGGCTCGATCCCAGGACCCTGGGATCATGAGCTGAGCCGAAGGCAGAGGCTTTAACCCACTGAGCCACCCAGGCGCCCCTCCACTTCTTTCTTGATGAAAATTTGGGATGTTTCCACCTTTTGGCTTTTGTGAATAGGACTGCTATGAACACACATATACATGTATTTATGTGAGCATGTGTTTTTTCAATTCTTTGGGGAATACAAAGAATAGAATTGCTAGGTCCTATGGTCAAATTAAACATAATGTTTAACTGCTTGAGGAACCACTTTTCTCCACATCAGACACACCATTTTACATTCCCACTAGCAACACGTGAGGGTTCAATTTTCTACACCCTTGCCAATGTTTATTTTTTCTTTTTTAAATTTTAAGTCATTATAGTGTTTGGGTATTAAGAAGTACCTCATTGTGGTTTTGATTTGCATTTCCCAAAGTACTAATGATGTTGAGCATCAATTCATCGGCTTGTTGGCCATCTGTGTATCTTCTTTAAAGAAATATGTACTCAAGTCCTGCCCATTTCTTAATCAAGCTTCTTGTTGTTGAGTTGTAGGATTCTTTTTACATTTTGGGTACCAGACCCTCATCAGATATATGACTTGCAACTACTTCCTACATTCTGTAAGCTATCTTTTCACTTTAAATTCCACTGATGTTACAAAAGCTTTTTTTTTTTTGTTTAATTTATTTGACAGACGGAGATCACAAGGAGGCAGAGAGAGAGGAGGAAGCAGGCTCCCTGCTGAGCAGAGAGCCAGGTGCGGGACTCGATCCCAGGACCCCGAGATCATGACCCGAGCCGAAGGCAGAGGCTTTAACCCACTGAGCCACCCAGGCGCCCCAAAAGCTTTTAATTTTTATGAAGTCCAATTAAATTATCTATTTTTTATTTTGTTGTATGCTATATAACTTCATTGATTTTAATTTTTGAAATGCATGACATAGGAGTTCCTGGAAATTAAAAAATTACAGGAAATTCACACTCCTGAAAGAGCAGACAATAAAATTTTTTAAAATTGCTTTAAGATTTATTTGTGGGGTACCTAGGTGGCTTAGTTGGTTAACTGTCTGCCTTCAGCTCAGGTCATGATTCCAGGGTCCTGGGATCGAGCCCCATGTCGGGCTCCATACTCACTGAGGAGTCTGTTTTCCCCCCTCTCTCTGCCCCTGCCCCTCCAAGTTGTGCATTCTCTCTCTCAAACAAAATCCTTTTTAAAAAAATTTTTAAAGATTTATTTCATTTATTTGAGACCACATATGCACACACTCACAAGGCACGGGGTGGGAGGAGGGTGGGGGAGAGGATCTTAAGCAGACTCTGCACTGAATACAGAGTCCGACCTGGGACTCAATCTCAAAACCCTGAGAGATCACGATCTGAACCGAAACCAAGGGCCAGCCAGATGCTTAACCAACCACACCAGCCAAGTACCACAATAAAATTAAAAAAAAAATTTTAGTATTTTATTTATTTGACAGACAGAGATCACAAGTAGGCAGAGAGGCAGGCAGAGAGAGAAGGGGAAGCAGGCTCCCCACTGAGCAGAAAGCCTGATACGGGGCTTGATCCAGGACCTGGGATCATGACCCGAGCCAAAGGCAGAGGCCTTAACCCACTGAGCCACCCAGGCGCCCCTAAAATAAATTTTTTTTTAAAGATTTTGTTTATTTATTTGACAGACAGAGATTACAAGCAGGCAGAGAGGCAGGCAGAGAGAGGGGGGGAAGCAGGCTCCCCACTGAGCAGAGAACCTGATGTGGGGCTCAATCCCAGGACCCTGGGATCATGACCTGAGCTGAAGGCAGAGGCTTTAACCCACTGAGCTATCCAGGCACCCCTAAAATAAAATTTTTTAATGTTAGTAATCACAAATGCTATAAACAGGAATAGGGAGAGAGCTATTTTATACCAAAAAATCAGGGAATGCTTTACTGAAAGACATTTGAGCAAAGACCTCAAGGAGGTCTGCAAACAAAGCTATGTGAGTATCTAAAGAGAGTGGTGCAGGCAGAGGAAACACTTAAGAGCAAAGGATCTGAAGTAATAATATACTTGGTGTGTTCAAGAAACATAGATGGGGGTTTGAATGTATTGATATATGTCTTCTAAACCAAGAAGATGATAAAGTTCTCGGGTGTTTTGGATCCTCTTTAAGTTCTTGCAACAGTATTTTGTAGTCATCAGTGCCTAGGTCTTACACATTATTTTGTTAAATTTATTCCTATTTCATTTTTAGGATGTTACTGTATTAATACTTTTAAAAGTTCCATTTTCCAATTGTTTGTTGCTAAATGTAGAATTTATTTTTGTTGTTTTCCTTTTTATTAAATTATTTTTATTAACATACAATGTATTATTTGCCCCTGGGGTACAGGTCTGTCAATCATCAGGCTTACACATTTCACAGAGCTCACCATAGCACATACCCTCCCCAGTGTCCATAACCCAACTGCCCTCTCCCTACTCTATTTTTGTATATGGACCTGTATCCTGCAATTCTACGACAGTCACTTCCTAATTCTGGCTGCTCTTTTCTGGGGGGAGGGAGATGGTGCTTAGAGTTTTCTATGAATGTAATCGTAATCAGGTAGTCTATAAATGGCACTTTTTTATCAACTTCCTTTTGAACTTCTGATTTCTTTCTCTTGCCTTACTGTTACCAGCTAGGACCTCTAATAAAACGTTTTGTACTTGATCCTTAAGAGAAAGCTTAGACTGAAAGCTTCACCATTAAAGTATCATGTTAACTGTACATCATTTAGTAGGTTGAGGAAATGTCCTTCTATTCCTAGTTTGCTGAGCTATCATGATGCAAATGAGGTTGCATTCTGTCAAATGCTTTTTCTGTACCTATTAAGATGATTATGACTTTTCTTCTTTATCCCATTAAGTCAGCTAATTAAAATCGATTTTGAATGTGAAATCAACATTGGATTCTGGAAATAAAGTCTACTTGGTCACAATGTATTATTCTTTTTCTAAGTTCCCAGAATTGCTCTGCAGTTATTTAGATAAGGACTCTTACGTATATGTTCATGAAGGACATGTCAATGTCCATTAGAGATACCTTCGTGGGTTTTTTTTTTTTTTTAAGATTTTATTTATTTATTTATTTGACAGAGAGATCACAGGAAGGCAGAGAGGCAGGCAGAGAGAGAGTGGGAAGCAGGCTCACCGCTGAGCAGAGAGCCTGATGTGGGGCTTGATCCCAGGACCCTGAGATTATGACCTAAGTTGAAGGTAGAGGCTTAACCCACTGAGCCACCCACGCGTCCCGATATCTTTGGTTTTAGTATCGAGGATAAGGCTGGTCCAATAAATGATACGAAAAGTGTACCCTCTTCCTCCATTTACTAAAAGAGAATTTTCCTCCTTAAACATTTGATAAAACTCAGCAGTGAAGCTATCTGGGCCTTAAAGTCTCTTTCAGAAAAACATAAATTAAGATTCTATTTCTTTAATAAAGGTCTATTTATTCTATCAATCGCTAGAGAGGAATGCTGAATATACAACTATACAACTGTAGATTTCTACTTCTCCTTCCACTTCTGTTGATTTCTGCTTCAAGTATTTTGGAACCCTGTCATTAGGCATATAAGTATGATAAACTGATACCTTTATCATTACAAAAAAGTTCTTTTATTCCTGGAACTATATCCTTTGCTCTGAAATCTACTTTCTAATGTTAATACAGTCACCTGAGCTTTTGTTATAATTAGTAGATTAGATGGTCCTAATATATTTTTAGTGGTTGCTCTAGAGTTTATAATATACATTTTTAATTTAGCACAATTCACCTCCAAACAGCATTATACCATTTCTCATACTAATTTAAGAACCTTACAGCAGTAAACTCCCACTTTTTGCTTCCCATTATTGGGCTTTATTTTTTTCACTTTTTACCTCTACTTGTACTTCTGTATTTTACTTGTCAATTGTCTTTGAAATAAATTTAAATCTGAGAAAAAAGTCTTTTATATTTTCCCAAATGTACCTTTTCTTATCCTCTTCATTTCTCTATGTATATCTGAGTTTCCACCTAGAATGACTTTCTTCAGCCTACAAAACTTTCTTTAATTTTTTTTTAAGAGTTTATTTATTTAGGGGCACCTGGGTGGCTCAGTGGGTTAAAGCCTCTGCCTTCGGCTCAGGTCATGATCTCAGGGTCCTGGGATTG